>NC_138771.1:492708827-492981327 GCF_965119305.1 Pelophylax lessonae
GTCCTTTGCTATGGTGGCTGCATTAGCTTTATTTTTAAAGCTTTTTCACCTGCCAGTATCACATTTCCTGTTCTAGGGGACTACCTGCTCACTGTACTGCATCTGTGGAAGAGCAGTGTTGTCACTATAAGACATGAAGCGTGTTAGGGTTATCAGCCTTGCCCAGTTCACCCCTGGGAACTACAGTACACACCCCCTCTATAACATAGGGGGGATGTGTACTGTACTTCACAGAGGATGACAGCACTAATCTGGCTCAATCAACAGTTGTTTTTTGGGGAGGAGGGGAGGTTTCACATATTTTACACTCCCATTATTCTCCTAGAAATAATTGTCTTCTAAAACCTTATTTATTCCTTTCCCCTCCTGGCAGGTTTATGAAAACACCAGAAGAGATAATGAGTGGCAGGACGGACAGACTAGAGCACCTGGAATCTCAGGAGCTGGACGAGACAATGTACCAGGAGGATGAATGTTGAGTTGAGACCCCTCCTGATAAGGACAGATCCTGCTCAGTAGCTGGCCTACCTGGAGACACCAAAGGACTGGAGGTGGATCCACTGAAGGTCCCACTCTGACTTTGTGCAGCAAATATATGCCCTCCCTCTGAAAAATGGACACTGTGGCTGCCGCTGGGGGTAACTTCTCCAGGCGCAGTTGGATTCTGGTACTCTCAGGGAGGGATATGGTTCGGCACCTGTCAAGTCCCTTTTCTTTTATGAGGTTTGTCCTGACCTGACCGGTTTCTGCAGAACTCATATTTTTGGAAGTATTTGCACTGGAGAATATTACTGCGGACGATGCACTGTGACCGTGACGGCCGCATTGGGACTCTTTCCATGCGTTGCCCTCGCTTTTTTTTTTTTTTCTGGATGTGTTTCTTTAATCCTTTGCATCACTTGTAAATTGCACTAGAGACATTTTAACTACATATCTTCTACTTCACCTGTTTTACCCGTGGCATCTCCTGCAGTCTTGAACTTGTGACATCATCGCTGACCGGCTACAACGTGGCCCGTGCTCATTCAGCATTACTTCCTGTTTACGAGCTATGCCACTTCCTGTCATTGCCACCTTCTCAGACACTTATTTTTCCTATGAAAAAAAAAAAAAAAAAGACAATAATACTAAAAATGTATGTATGGGGGGGATAAATTCTTCTGGCAATGAAGGGAATTTTTATGTTTCTTAACTTTTTTTTTTTTTTTTTTTTTTTTTAATTTTATTTTTAACAAATGATTTGTTTGAAAAAAAAAATGATGAAACACGATTTTCCGGTGCCACTAAATATCCCATCTGCTCTTTTCTTGTACGTGTGAGGTTTGAGCCTTTGCCTGTTTTTTTTACATCAAATAAAGGGCAGAAAACTCAAATGTAAATGACCTTTATGTAAATAAGTCCCTCATCCTATTCTTCTTCTTTCTTCGTCTCCTCTTTTTTTTTTTTTTTTTTTTTTTTTTTTTAATTCTTTATTTATTGAAACATGAATGAAGGCATACAATAAAATGAATATGATGTACAGAAAAGAAAAACCGTACTTAATAAGCAAATATACAGATGCATATAGAATGAAAAACGGATAATACAAGGAGAATAAATGTATTCCCGTCATACAGAGACCACATTAAACTGAACAGAAGAGTAGTCGATAAACTTGAAAAATCAAGAAGCGAATGAGGCCACTTCCCTAGGGCCACCGTGGTAAAAAGCAAAGTGAGCGGTAGAATAATGGTAGAGTAGCAAGACAACTCTGGAGAATCCCCCTCACCCACTGGCATCTATCATATGGCCGGCAAACGGGAACTCGGAAGAAACATCCAGGGTGCCAGCAACCACTGATGTGTTCATAGAGGAAGTCTTCTACTCGTATTCCCCCTGGGAGGGGGAAACAGGTTTCATGCCCAGGAGACAGGCTCATTGTTAGTGGAAGGAGCAGGAAAAGAGAGGGCTAGAGAAGAAGGAGAGTGGGAAGAAAAGTAAAGATAAGAAAGGAGATCAGAACGAAGGAAAGAAAGGTGGGGTGAGGGAGGTGGCAGGGGGAGGGGGATGGCCTATCCCCATGCCCCAGCAGTCTTCGGCAATTAAGTCCTTGTACTCTGCAGAGTACGTGAATTTATGCCAGTAAAACCAGCACTTGAGGAACTTGTCTCTGGATCCATGCTCAGCCGCTACAAAGTCCTCCATTTCATTAAAGTATGCTACCTTGCGTAGCCACATAGCTACCGTAGGGGGCTGGGTCTGTTTCCAGAGAAGGGGGATGCAGCTTTTGGCCGCTGTAAACGGAAGTGGTAGGATTGATTTCTGGTAGGACGCTCTCGGGAAGTCGTGATGATGAAGGAGGAAAAGGGCCGGGTCAAGCATGAGGGTGTGATCTGTAAATTTTTGAGCAATGTGAGGCACTGACGTCCAGAATGACTGTAATCGGTCACAGGACCAGAAAATATGGAGAAAGGATCCCACCTCCTCTCCACATCTCCAACAGACATCGGGGCAAGCAGGGAGCATCTTGTGGAGTTTAGTCGGGGTATAGTGCCATCGGGACAAACACTTATAACCAGCTTCCTGCTATCTAGAGCATAGCGAGGTTTTGTAAGTGAAGAACAGTAGTCGTTCAATCTGGTAGTCCGTAAAGGTCAGGTTTAAGTCCCTTTCCCAATACGCTATGTACGGAGGCCGGAAGGAGGATTCGGGTGTAGTCAGCATACGATAAACCAGAGACATCGTATGACGTAGAGGGGAGAGATCAGCACACAAGTCTTCAAAGTGAGTGAGGCGTCGGGTAAACAAGGGCTCTGACGGAAAAGAACGAGTGAGCTGTATATTCTGCCAAAAGGATAGAGTGGCAAATGCAGTGTTAGAGTACAGGGGTGACCTGGAAACCCACCGCCCATCACGGCGGGTGTCCACTAATGGGATCACTGGGCATAGACAGATCGCTATGGCTAGCTCGAATTTTAATAAACTACTGAAATCATTTACATGACACAGTACTCAGTACAGTACTGTTCAGTATAGTACTGAGTAAATTGTTTTAGGCAGGTGTGAAAAGAAATGCTATAAAATTTAAAGTATAGGCAAAACTTTTAAAGGCAAAACTTCTTCTTTTTTTTTTTTTTTTTTTTTTTTTTTTTTTTTAGTTTCGGATTGAGCGGAGAGGGATTGGAATGCTTTGTCAGTTCTTTTATAGCTGCCTGTGCCCTCATTTGGAGATTCATCCCCTCTATTTGTCCTGTTTACAGTTATTAAAAGTAAAAGAAAATCCCACATTTTTGGTTTGCCCCAGAAAAGAGGGCAAATCTTCCAGTGGGGACACTAATTCTAGTGGCTTGAGGGTTCCCAAGGAATTCCCTTAATTCACAGAGATTTCCTCTCACTTCCTGTTTGGCTATGCAACAGGAAGTGAAGGGAAATCGCCACAATGGGGCACAGATAATAACCCTTCCTTATTCTATCCAAACTGGGGGGGGGGGGGGGGGGAATGTTTGCCTATACTTATACTTTAAGAATGCTTTCAGAAATAGAAGTGTTAATAGCTTATTTTTATCAATTGACAAAATGGAAAGTAAATGAATAGAAGAAAAATGAAAAATATAAATCAAATCAATATTTGGTTTGCCCACCAAAATTGCTGGTTTGCTTCAAAAACAGCTTCATTTTTTTCTAGGTACACTTGCACACTTTTTTGAAAGAACTTGGCAGGTAGGTTGTTCCAAACATCTTGGAGAGCTAACCTCATTTCTGTGGATGTAGGCTGCTTTTTCATGTAATCCCAGACCAATGCGATGATGTTGAGGTCCAGGTTCTTTGGGGGCCAAGCCATCACTTCCAGGACTCCTTGTTGTTCTTTACACTAAAGATAGTTCTTCATGATATTGGCTGTATGTTTGAGGTCGTTGTCCTTCTGCAGAATACATTTGGAGCCAATCACATGCCTCCCTCATGGTATGGCACAATGGGTAAGTACCTGCCTGAATTTCTCAGCATTCTTGTGTTTACTGGTCCATATAAGAACTTGACCTTTCTGGACTTTCCGTCCTACAGCGTTTTTTGTTAACTTTTAAAGTAACCTGTCCTATCTATACAGTATCTCACAAAAGTGAGTACACCCCTCACATTTTTGTAAATATTTTATTATATCTTTTCACTTGACAACACTGAAGAAATGACACTTTGCTACAATGTAAAGTAGTGAGTGTACAGCTTGTATAACATTGTACATTTGCTGTCCCCTCAAAATAACTCAACACACAGCCATTAATGTCCAAACCGCTGGCAACAAAAGTGAGTACACCCCTAAGGGAAATGTCCTAATTGGGCCCAAAGTGTCAATATTTTGTGTGGCCACCATTATTTTCCAGCACTGCCTTAACACTCTTGGGCATTGAGTTCACCAGAGCTTCAGAGGTTGCCACTAGAGTCCTCTTCCACTCCCCCATGACGACATCACAGAGCTGGTGGACGTTAGAGACCTTGCACTCCTCCACCTTCTGTTTGAGGATGCCCCACAGATGCTCAATAGGGTTTAGGTCTGGAGACATGCTTGGCCAGTCCATCACCTTTATCCTCAGCTTCTTTAGCAAAGCAGTGGTTGTCTTGGGGGTGTGTTTGGGGACATTATGTTGGAATACTGCTCTGCGTCCCAGTCTCCGAAGGTAGGGGATCATGCTCTGCTTCAGTATGTCACAATACATGTTGGCATTCATGGTTCCCTCAATGAACTATAGCTCCCCAGTGTCGGCAGCACTCATGCAGCCCGAGACCATGACACTCCCACCACCATGCTTGATTGTAAGCAAGACACACTTGTCTTTGTACTCCTCACCTGGTTGCCGCCATACACCCTTGACACCATCGGAAACAAATATGTTTATCTTGGTCTCATCAGACCACAGGACATGGTTCCAGTAATCCATATCCTTAGTCTGCTTGTCTTGAGCAAACTGTTTTTGGGCTTTCTTGTGCATCATCTTTAGAAGAGGCTTCCTTCTGGGAGGACAGCCATGCAGACCAATTTGCTGCAGTGTGCTGCATATGGTCTGAGCACTGACTGGCTGACCCCCACCCCTTCATCCTCTGCAGCAATGCTGGCAGCACTCATAAATCAATTTCCCAAAGACAACCTCTGGATATGATGCTGAGCATGTGCACTCAACTTCTTTGGTCGACCATGGTGAGGCCTGTTCGGAGTGGAACCTGTCCTGTTAAACCAGTGTATGGTCTTACTGTGTATATATACACAGTATCTCACAAGTCAGTACACCCCTTACATTTTTGCATTTTGCCTCACCATGGTCGACCAAAGAAGTTGAGTGCACAATGCTCAGTGTCCTATCCAGAGGTTGTCTTTGGGAAATAGACGTATGCTGCCAGCATTGATGCAGAGGCTGAAGGGGTTGGGGGTCAGCCTGTCAGTGCTCAGACCACAAGCCGCACACTGTATCAAATTGGTCTGCATGGCTGTCATCCCAGAAGGAAGCCTTTTCTAAAGATGATGCACAAGAAAGACCGCAAATAGTTTGCTGAAGACAAGCAGACTAAGGACATGGATTACTGGAACCGTGTCCTGTGGTCTAATGAGACCAAAATAAACGTATTTGGTTCAGATGGTGTCCAGCGTGTGTGGCGGCAACCAGGTGAGGAGTAAAAAGACAAGTGTGTCTTGCCTACAATCAAGCATGGTGGTGGGAGTGTCATGGTCTGGGGCTGCATGAGTGCTGCTGGCACTGGGGAGCTACAGTTCATTGAGAGAACCATGAATGCCAACATGTACTGTGACATACTGAAGCAGAGCATGATCCCCTCCCTTTGGAGACTGGGCCGCAGGGCAGTATTCCTACATAACCCTAAACACACCTCCAAGGTAAAGGTGATGGACTGGTCAAGCATGTCTCCAGACCTAAACCCTATTGAGCATCTGTGTGGCATCCTCAAATTGAAGGTGGATGAGCGCAAGGTCTCTTAACATCCACCAGCTCCATGATGTCATCATGGAGGAGTGGAAGAGCACTCCAGTGGAAACCTGTGAAGCACTGGGGATCTCCATGCCCAAGAGGGTTAAGGTAGTGCTGGAAAATAATTGTGGCCACACAAAATATTGACACTTTGGGCCCAATTTGGACATTTTCAGTAAGGGGTGTACTCACTTTTGTTGCCAGTGGTTTAGACATTAATGGCTGTGTGTTGAGTTATTTTGAAGGGACTACAAATTTACACGGTTATACAAGCTGTACACTCACTACTTTACATTGTAGCAAAGTGTCATTTCTTCAATGTTGTCACATGAAAAGATATAATAAAATATTTACAAAAATGCAAGGGGTGTATATCCCAGTCATACCGTACAGGACACACGAGTTGTTTCTTAGTCCATTGGTTATTTGTCGCTGCCTTCAGGTAGCTTAGTTGGGAACCAATCTTCAGTGTACCCATACAGCCCCATCCAGTCCATAAGACTTCAGTTTTTGCTAGTGTCTTTTAGGTAATGGGCCCCTTTTTAATGTTGGAGAAAACTTTTCTTTCCAATTTTTACCTCTTTGTAACACTTCTGTCAAGATCTGACTGCTTATCACTTTATGGCTCACTAGCGGTTTCTAGATTCATGAACCTCTGTGGACATCTTGGAAATAGTACCTGGACTTGCAACAGCGGGGCCAGCCTGTATTGTTTGCTTCAAGTATTGGATCATGTGTTTGGTGCTCAACTTGGTACAAGTTAACTGCAGGGTGCTTTACAGTTTAGGGTTGTGGTCCATTCCAATGGATCCTACACCCTAAATATCCATTCAGAGGTATGCCCACTGTGACCTGTGAAACCTGGACCCTGAATGGGACCAGTGGCCTGGAGAAGGTAAAATGAGGTTTCCTGGTACCTTTTTACATATTCGTTCCTGGCTGTAAAAATCTTGTTGGATTATTTCCTAATTAGGTAGTAGATACTGCACTATATCCTTTTTAATCTGCAAGACACACTGCGGAGCGAAGCAACCAAGCAGTTGAGAGGGCATAGTCCCCACTTCGGTACAGGAAGTTCCTGGCTGGCTAGTGATGTAGTGCTTAGAGGATTCCAGACTTTTGCTGTCTCACCTGTTGCCCTATACTACAGAAACACAGCCAGGGAACTCGGCATTTAGGATTCCTTCATACTGCACATGCTGAACCCCCCTCTGTCCACATCACTTCTGTGAGAACCCACAGGGGAAGCTCCTAACAGATGACCCTGATCACCCCCAATCCCAAGCCATGTAATTTAAAGGAAATGTTTCACTTGGAATGGAATTTTTTAGATTTCTTTTTATTTATTTTTTTACAAACCCTTGCATATTAGCCCAGAAAAATGGGCATTTTAAAAATTGACAGATTTGGCTCCCTTTTGATTTCTATGGATTGTAGGTTCCACGAACCCCAGCTAAACAGAGTTTTGCTCCTCTCTAGTTACCACCTACTTTTCTGGACTGGGATGCTGGTTTAGAGATGACTCAATCCTGTAAATCTTGGTGCCTGTGCAGTTCTTGGCTGTGTTCACAAATGTCTGACAAAGATCATCCCCTGTTGCAGCCCTTTGCCTTGTGACTTACTAAATTTGTGCAAAATCTGGTAAAAATCTGCATAGAAACCAATCCTCTTGCAGGCTTTAGCCCCCGTTCACATCGGAGCAATTTGACATGTCAAATCGCAGCCTATTGCCGGCAACAGCACTGTCCGAATCGGTGGAAAACTGACTTTGCAGCGCCGCACCGATCTCCAAAAGTAGTTCATGCACTACTTTTGGCGACTTCAGGAGCGATTGGTAATAGATATTTGAGCATTAACCCGCACAGATGTCTTTCAAATCGCAAAGAAATTCGGGTTTGAAATCATGTGAGTTTAGCTGAACTTGTACAATCTCAAACCCGCCTCCAATGTGAACATACCCTTATTGTCAAAGCTTTATTGAACCAGCTGAAGTTAGAAGCTGATTGGCTACCATGCACAGCTGCAACAGATTCTGTGTGCTCTAGTTTTAGTAAATACACCCCCCCCCCCCCCTCAGTGTTGTACTTGGATCATTGGGTGAGGAGTGATTGAGAGAATGCTTCCTCCTGCTTGCAGCAGACTGGTGATATCTTCAAAGCCTAGGAAAAGTCACTAAGTGGAGCTCAAGGATGGCTTTTTATTGAGGAATGTTCGAGTTTTTCTGCAAAATGATACTGTTTCTTGTGAATTGTCAGTAATTTCATGCGGACTTGTAAAATAATGGAAAGGGGTGTTTTAACCACTTGCCGACCGTGCATTGTACATCTGTGACACTGGGGGCCAGCTGCACAGAATCCCCTGTGTATATATACACGTGATTCTACTTTTCCGGGTAGGGAGCGCACCGCTTGTGCTGTGATTAGTCACAGCAGAAGCGATAAGCGGGTGCCGGCCAATGGATGTCCGCTGGCACCCACTGATCGGTGAGGAGAAAGGCAGAACAGAGCTCTGCCTATGTAAACAAGTCAGCGCTCTGTCTTGTCAGCGGGAATGTGTTGGATTTTGTTTCCCTGCAAAGGAGGAAATATAATTGAGCATATTTCTTAGTGAACGCACGTCACAGTAAACACAAAAACACTGGTTAGGCACACAATTTAACCCCCCACCCAACCATGATCTGCCTGCATTGCATAGAGAAGCACAGAGACCAAATGATGACACAAGGCATATAATTAAAAGAGAAAAGTTCCATTTAAAAATCTCATTAGCATGTTAATGAGGAGAGAAAGGAAGAACCAAGGAGGGAAAAATACAAGAAAATGTAACCCCTTGGAGCCTAAGCCTTTTTCTGACATTTGTTGCTTACAAGTTAAAATTTGTATTTCTCTTATGTCCTCTGACAGTCGCCGCCCACTCATACAGTCTTCACCAATGGGTATTGACCTCTTATCCACAGGAACAAGCTAGGCATAAGACTTGTTAAAAACAAAGCAATTTACATAGACACACCTATAGGGGGCTGTCCCTCTGGTCCAATACCCCCGGCTAGCCTCATTCCCAATTCAGTTTGTCTTCTGCCTAGTAGGAGTAAGATAGGCTTTCCCTGTGCTGGGGCTACGGTCTCAGCCTTTCTCTTCTGTTTTTATTACTTTATTTTATGCTAGTTTTTTTTCTTTGCACTATTAGATTTTTAATTGTTCTTGCGCTTCGTTAGTTGAATCTTCGGAATCGCACTGGTCGTCCTGGATTCCCAGGACAGAGGATCTTATGGAATCCCAGCCCGCCATCGAGCGTTTAGCAGGCTATGAGTACGCCCTGGCCTCGCAAACGACCTGACCCTGTCCTCAGGGGCGAACGCCTGCGAGGTGGCCACCTTCCCAGGATGCCTCAGTTGCGGTCTGACCGTGTGTGGCATATGTCCTGTCTTTGGTGGACGGCACCCCCGCCATCTGGGGTGGGAGGTTCCCGTCGTGGAGAGGCACCCACGCCATCTTGGTCTGGTAAGTAGTACTCTGTGTGGGGCCTCTGTGTGGGATGACAGTCTGCTGGGTCTGTTTTCCCTCCCTCATGTCTGTGTCTGGGGCTCGCATCCTCCTGGTGCCTGCAGGGGAGTTACTGTGTGCGGAACGCTGTGTGGGGGTTTGTGAGGGTCCCTACCCTGTCGGCACTATTTGTGTTGGTGTGGGGGTTCAGACATGTGGCGGCGGACCGCTGCGGTAAAAAAACGCGGGTCCGCCATTTTGGGTGTGGGCGGCTGTCTGGTCTCACTGTGGGCTCTTCAGCAGCCATTTTCCTTTGCAGTGTTGGCGCCGTTCGGGCGCCATCTTGTGTGTGGCACGGTTCTGTGTTTACAAGTGTCGGCGGGCATTTTCCCGGAGCCTCCAATTGAAATCAATGGGCATCCATTTTTCCTTAGCCTGTGCTTTGCTTGGCCTCTAGCGGTCTGACATCACTTCCTTCCTGTATACATATATTGGTGGGTGATTCAGGTACGCCTGAATCTTCTACCCTTACTGCTGCTCTTGTGATTTTTAGCGTCCAAGGTGGATTTATTGATGTCAGAACGGGCTGTTAGCAAAAGGCCTAGGCTTTCACTATCTGATATGGTTGCCTTGGACAGTATACCCCCTGAGGGGTCTCAGTCCTTCCATTTGGATGGGGAGGCGGGAGGATGAGGGTCGGGATGATTCCCCCCCCCTGAGACGGCCAAAGAATGCGCTGCTATGTCTGCGCTTATTTCCTTGGTCAACGAGACACTGCATTTAGAGGATGAGCCCTACCCACCGGGTAAGCAATCTTCCTTTGGGACTCGCAGAACCCGGAAAGCGGCACAGGTGTTTCCTTGTCACGCTGAGTTTCCCGAAACGGTGAACGAACAGTGGCGTAATTTAAAGCATCCTTTTGTGGTACCAAAACTGTTTCCATTCCGTTACCCTTCCGCGTCTCCTACGGATTCGCGATGGACCGTGTCCCCTAAAGTGGATCACACGGTGTCTGGGTTAAACAAGGCCACTCTCATGCCCTAGGAGGATTCTCCGGTGTTCAGGGACCCTACGGATAGGCGGGTGGAATCTCTTACTCTCCACGCGTATATGGTGGCGGGTTCCTTACTTAAGCCCATCTTCTCCTCTGTTATGGTCTCTCAGGCTGTGGCTGATTGGGCCTAGGTGCTCAAACGCACTCTTGAGGCGGATTCCGCGACTCCGACTACTGTGAAGGTGGTGGAGCAGATGAGTGTGGCGGTTTTGTACCTGTGTGACGCGGCCTTGGATGAGGCTCCTCTAGCAGCACGGCTGTCTGGTGTCACGGTGCTACTCCGTCGTTTGATGTGGCTAAAGAGCTGGTCGCCTGACCAGACTTCCGGAAAGACGGTGTCTGATGCAGGGAATCGTAAAATTGGGGTTTCCCTGGACGAGTTGGTTAAAGGGGTCACTGGGGGCAAGAGCACTCTGCTGCCCCAGAACCCCAAGGGTAAGTTTTTCCGCGGTAAGCGGGGCCCTTCCTTTAAACCAAATCAGGGGTCCTTTCGTGCCTTCAAAGCACAGGACAGAACCTTGGCTGCTCCGGATTCCGGACAAGTGGGTTCAGGAAATCATTCGGTCAGGATACAAGATCGACTTCCTTTCGCGTCCAGCGGACAGATTCCTTCCCTCAAATCATCATTTGACCCCCGATCGGTTACAGGAGTTCGGGTGGACCATCAACGTTCAGAAGTCGACCTTGTCCCCTTCTGTTCATCTCCCTTATCTGGGAATGGTCCTGGACTCTACCCAAGAAAAGGTTTTTCTGCCGGAGGACAAGCTCCGGACTCTACAGGACGAGGTCAGGTCCCTCCGGGACAAGGATTCCTCGTCCCTCAAGGCATGCATGTGGCCCCTGGGGTTGATGGTGTCAGCCTTCGAGGCAATACCGTTTGCACAGTTCCACTCGCGATCTCTTCTAGTGGAGATCTTGGACAGGTGGGACAGGCATCCTCAATCCTTGGAAAGGAGGATATCTCTGAGTCCCCAAGTCAGTGAGGATGGTCTCACTGTCTGGTGGCTTCTGGTGGCTCCTGTCTCCGGCTCTGACGGAGGGGAAATCCTTCCGCCCGTTGTTGTGGACGGTGATCACCACGGATGCCAGCCTGTCGGGCTGGGGTGGCGTTCTGGGCATTCTGTCTGCCCAGGGCACTTGGTTGGAGGAGGAATCCTCCCTGCCGATAAAGATATTGGAATTGCGGGTGATCAAACTGTGTCGGATCATCTTCAGGGCCGCCCTGTGCGGGTCCAGATGGGCAACACCACTGCGGTGGCTTACATCACTCACCGAGGGGACACCAGGAGTGCCCGGGTGGCCCAGGAAGCGACCAAAATTCTGTCTTGGGCCGAGACGCAGGTCCCGGCGATTTCGGCAGTTCACATTCCGGGTGTGGAGAAATGGCAGGCCGATTATCTGAGCCGCCAGACCCTGGACCAAGGAGAATGGTCCCTACACCCGGAGTTGTTTCAGATGCTGTGTGCGAGATGGGGATCCCCAGATGTGGTCCGCATCTCGGCTACACGATGAGGTGGGAAGGTTTGTGGCAAGTACGCGCGATCCTCTAGCAGTCGCCTCGGATGCGCTGGTGGTGCCTTGGAATCAGTATCACCTGATTTATGCCTTCCCTCCGATTCAGTTGTTGTCCTGGTTCCTTCACAGATTGGTCTCGAAACCGGAGTTGGTGATTCTGATGGCCCCAGACTGGCAGCGCCGGTCTTGGTACGCGGACATCGTACAACTGGTCGTCGAGCCTCTGTGGCGGCTCCCGTTACGTGACGATCTGCTGTCTCAGGGGCCGATCTTCCATCCTGCTTTACGGTCGCTGGCTTTAACGGCGTGGGTGTTGGAAGCCAGGTCTTGAGAGATCGGGTCTCTCGTCGGCGGTCATTCCTGCCCTGCTCAAGGCTAGGTAGGCCTACCTGGAAGGGCTTATTTTGCCTGGTGTGAATCCAGGGGCATTCATCCTTGCTCCTTTTTGGTGGCGAGGGTGTTAACCTTCCTGCAATCTGGTGTGGACCAGCGCCTTGCGTTGACCACGATTAAGGGCCAGTTATCTGCACTGGCGATCCTTTTTCAGCGCCCCTTGGCGTCAAATTCTTTGATACGCACCTTTATTCAAGGTGTGCGTCTTTTGGCTCCTCCTCGGAGAGCACCTTTACCTCCTTGGGACTTGAACTTCGTTCTGTCCGTTTTGCAACATCCTCCCTTTGAAAACATCGGGAAATTTCTCTGCCTCTGCTGTCACGAAAGGTTGCCTTTCTGGTGGCGATCACATCTGCCCGCAGAGTGTCGGAGTTGGCGGCCCTGTCTTGCCGCTCCCCTTACCTGGTGGTTCATAGGGATAAGGTGGTCTTGCGACCTAACCAATCTTTCCTTCCTAAGGTGGTTTCTGATTTTCACCTTAACGAGGATATTGTCTTACCTTCGCTGTGTGCGAATCCTAAGCATCCTAAGGAGTTTGCCTTGCATTCCTTGGTTGTTGTCCAGGCGATCAGGTTTTACCTGTCGTCCACTGAATCCTTTAGGAAGTCGGATTCTCTTTTTTGTCCTTCCTGAGGGTCCTCTGAAGGGTACGGCTGCGTCTGCGGCCACCATTTTAAGATGGATTAGACAGACGATTGTACAGGCCTATTCGATTAAGGAATGGGTTCCGCCCTTCCCTGTCAGGCTTCGGTGGCCCAGGTGTGCAAGGCTGCGACTTGGTCGTTCGTGCACACTTTCTCAAAATTTTACAAACTTGATGTTTTGGCATCAGCAGATGCCTCCTTTTGATCGCATAGTTCTGTGTGTGGCAGTGCCTTGAGGGGGCCCTGGCTTTGCCGGTACCTGAATGTTGATGTTTTCCCCTTGTTTATTGGCTTTCCTGGGTTGTTTGCTCCAGTTGAGATTTTCGGTTACCCGGGGGGGTTTACCTTTTCTGTTCAGATAAGGTTCCTTTCTCTGACCTGGGTGCTGCGTTGCCTTTGTGACGGTTGCGCTTCCCACCCCTCATGTCTACACTGCTTTAGGACATTCCATTGGTGAAGACTGTATGAGTGGGCGGCGAATGTCAGAGAAAACTGAATTTTTGTAAAATCTTACCGTAAAATTCCTTTCTCTGAGTCCTCTGACAGTCGCCGCCCCCGACTCTCTTTTGGGGTTCATGGACTATCTACTGCTTGCTACCAAACTGAATTGGGAATGAGGCTAGCCGGGGGTATTGGACCAGAGGGACAGCCCCCTATAGGTGTGTCTATGTAAATTGCTTTGTTTTTTAACAAGTCTTATGCCTAGCTTGCTCTTGTGGATAAGAGGTCAATACCCATTGGTGAAGACTGTATGAGTGGGCGGTGAGTGTCAGAGGACTCAGAGAAAGGAATTTTACGGTAAGATTTTACAAAAATTCTGTTTTTTTGCTAGAAAATTACTTAAAACCCCAAACATTATATATGTTTTTTTTTTTTTTTTTTTTTTTTTTAGCAGAGACCATAGAGAATAAAATGGCAGTCGTTGCAATATTGTATGTCACACGGTATTTACGCAGCGGTCTTTCAAGGGCAATTTTTTGGGGGGAAAAAAAAAACTTTCATGAATTAAAAAAAAAAAACAATAAAGTTAGCCCAATTTTTGTACAATGTGAAAGATGAAGTTACGCTAAAGTAAATGGATACCTAACATGTCATGCTTTAAAATTGCGCTCGCTTGTGGAATGGTGACAAACTATGGTACTTAAAAATCTCCATAGGTGGCACTTTAAAAATGTTTAATAGTTACCAGAGAAGTTATAATGCTAGAATTATTTCTCTCTCTCTAACGATCACGCTGATACCTCAAATGTGTGGCTTGAACACTGTTTACTGTTCCCCCTGCTAGTGTGAGGGCCTGTCCCTGTGTTCTTGTTTTTGGCTTTATATTGAAAATCATCCATCAAGATCAATCTATCAATATTTGTCTGCTTCTCACTGTATGGCTCACTAGCAGTTTCCAGGTCGGTCACCCTTGGGAACCATACCTGGACCCTGCAATAGCAAGGCTGGACTGTAATGTTTAGTTCAAGCAGTGGATCATGCATTTGGTGCTCACCTTGGTAAGTGATTTAGCTGCAGGTTGCTTTACTAGTTCAAGGCTCTGATGCATTCTTTTGACACCCTGACCCTGAAAATCCCTTCAGGGATATGTCACTGTGACGGGGAAAGCCTTGACCTTTTGAGGAGACCAGCGATGGGGACCAGGTAGGATAGGGTTACCCTGTACCCTTACATACCGGTTCTTGACTACACTTATTTTGTTATTTTGATATGTAGAAGGTGTGCCGCACTGCTAAGCACACAAGTGGTTTTAGGGGGACAAGTTATGGGGTAAGCTACACTTTCAATGATTTTACCCTGACTATTATTGGTTCGCTTACTCAGCCTTATAGGTAGCATCATAATAATGTTTACCTATTTAAAATTGGTGGTCTTTCCTTCCACCTCATACCGGAAGTTCCTCTCTGGCTAGTGACGTAGTGCTCATAAGACTCCTGATGCTATCTCTACCAACAATGCAAGTTGATCATTTGCTGTCTCAGTGGGCTGAACAAAAAAAAAAAAAAAAACAGAATCATGCATCCTGACAAGGGAGCTGGATGTATGGATCCCCCCCATCCTCATTGAGACATTGTATTCTGACAGCGGGGGGGGGGGGCACTCTACAGAATACACTGACCAGCACTGCAGCCGATTGACTGCAAGCCGCTGATGGAAGCTTTTCCAGCAGGTCAGTTCGACGGATGCCGATCTAACAATCAGCTTCAGTCACAGATGGCTAAACAAAGATCGAAATTCAGCTGGTCCCTGCTGAACTGGGCAAATTTTATTCTGTGTGTTTGTACCCAGCTTTAGAATCAACTCCAGTGCTGTACTCCAGGATATGGAATTTACTGGTAAGTCAAAATTCCAATGTTTTTAATGCACAGGATTTCAAAAGCATTTTCTCATTGGTATATGTTGGAACTGTTATTTATTTACTTGTGTTATTGTAGCACCCTTTGGCTCTTTGACTGGAGAGCAGAGTCCTGGAGGGAGGGGGGCGGCTGCCTCCTCCTCTGTAGAGGTGCCATGTGGTTGCAGGAGGTCGTCCTAAGGGCCAGAGGAGTGGTGGAGAGGAGAGGAGTTGAACCCAGAGGTCCAGGAGAGCTGACTGAGAGGGGAGACACTGGAGACCCTGAGACTACAATATCGTGAAGACAAGGACTTGTGTCAAGGGACCTGACCTGAGGGGGCCACCCCTGCTAGTAGGACAGTCAGTGGACGGGTGTCAGCTGAAGTGGCAGGATGAATCTACAGCCTGGATTTTCCATACCTATTGCAAAGCATAAACTAAGATAGGAGTCCTCAATCACTGTGAATGGTTAAGTTGGAGTATCCCACTATTTCTTTCTCCCGTCCCCAATTTACAATAAACCACAAAACAACCAAATAGCCCTGGACTGATTATTGGAGTGTGAGCCAAGGAGAATCAAGGACTTGTCCTTATATTATGGCAGGGTGCTGGTAACCTGGGGGAACCTACAGAGAAAATATCAAGCAGTCCCTACGGGGGCAGTGCTACAATATTATTTGGGTTTTCTCTATAAAGTCATACAACAAACAAGGAGGATATGTGGAGACTCAGGGAAAACAATCAGAACTCACCTCAAAGCGAATTACAATAAACTGATTGGTTTGAACTATGTTAATGCAAATTGCACATTGCTCAGTAAAATGAGGGCAATTAGGAAATTTGTCATGACCGAATTCCTTTTTATCAACTGTGGGTATAGGATTATGTCTATAGGATTGTATATTTTGTTTCCCTTTTATAGGTTGAACTAGATGAACTTGTGTCTTTTTTTTTTTTAAACCTGACTATGTAATTATGTGAATGATGGAGGCTGGCATCGCTGACCTCTCTTTTAGATATTGCTAATTTTGGCAGTCATGTTGATTATTTGGCTGCAATTCTGGAGTTGCCAAAATAGCAGTGAGAAAGGGAATTCTGACACTTTTCTACCACTAATGTACAGCACCTGTCAAACTCTGAGGAGGTCCCACTGCAGGAGTTTTCACCCTTTCAACCAAGTGTTTTGGCATCATGCTCCTATGATTTCACTGTGAGATTCTGGGATTTCTCCAAACCATCACCACTCCTTGAAACAGTAGAGCATCATACAGAATTTACATGTGGTCTTGATATCAGCATTCTTACACCAGGAACCCTTGTGAGACCTTCTGCTTGAGAAAGGATCCTCACCTCTAGTGCCCGTGGACGGTCCTGACCACCATCCTTGCTGTGTCTACATATTGAAAATCCTGATGAGGTGTATGATACCATCTACCCTAACAGCGCGATTAAAGGTAGGTATTAGCCAAAAGCGTGTTTGACCCTCTGTGATAGGGGGTCCTTGCCAGCTGGTAAGCGTGCAATTTATAAGGTGGAAGTTGCACTCTATTTGTGGTGTTGGATATCCATAACACTGGAAGAATTTTTTTTCCAATATACTCACATTTTTTCTTCATAATTCAGCATTGTTTCACAGGTGATGTGATAATCACTTGTGACTATTCACAAGGACAGATTATCCTTTCTTGGGACAATTTAATTATTGGGACTTTTTTTGTATTGTTTTGTATTTATTGATTTTGGTTTTCATTCGTTTCACACTATTCATATGCAATCACTTAGAAAATTGTAGATACCTGCAACTCTAAAGACTGTCATTAGGTGGCACTGCTGACTGCATTTTGTTAGAAGACGCTGAAAGAGCGCTACAGCCACCCTCACAGCTCCATGGTCTATGTCATTTTATCTGTGCTGTAGCTCATCTCCTATGGAAGGTACCCTATAGACCTCGCTAGGGGTCATATATTTTAACCTCCCTGGCGGTATGATTATGTCAGGAATTACATACCAAAAGCGGTACAATTTTTTTCATGGAAATTTGGCATTATGTATTATAGGCCTACAATTCTTAGTAATTACTGACTTAAACCTGACCAAAACAAGACTCTAGTAGACATCCCAGATGTGATAAATTTTTTAACACAAACGCATGAATTATAATCGAATCAATAATATAATTTTATTATATAATATATATAATAAAATTATATTATTGATTAGATTATAATTCATGCGTTATATATTATATATATATATATATATATATATATATATATGTGTGTGTGTGTGTGTGTGTGTATATATATATATATATATATATATATATATACAGTGGGTACGGAAAGTATTCAGACCCCCTTACATTTTTCACTCTTTGTTATATTGCAGCCATTTGCTAAAATCATTTAGGTTCATTCTTCTTCCTCATGAATGTACACATAGCACCCCATACTGACAGAAAAACACAGAATTGTTGACATTGTTGCAGATTTATTAAAAAAGAAAAACTGAAATATCACATGGTCCTAAGTATTCAGACCCTTTGCTGTGACACTCATATATTTAACTCAGGTGCTTTCCATTTCTTCTGATCATCCTTGAGATGGTTCTACGCCTTCATTTGAGTCCAGCTGTGTTTGATTATACTGATTGGACTTGATTAGGAAAGCCACACACCTGTCTATATAAGACCTTCCAGATCACAATGCATGTCAGAGCAAATGAGAATCATGAGGTCAAAGGAACTGCCTGAAGAGCTCAGAGACAGAATTGTGGCAAGGCACAGATCTGGCCAAGGTTACAAAACGATTTCTGCTGCACTTAAGGTTCTTAAGAGCACAGTGGCCTCCATAATCCTCAAATGGAAAACGTTTGGGACGACCAGAACCCTTCCTAGAGCTGGCCGTCCGGCCAAACTGAGCTATCGGGGGAGAAGAGCCTTGGTGAGAGAGGTAAAGAAGAACCCAAAGATCACTGTGGCTGAGCTCCAGAGATGCAGTCAGGAGATGGGAGAAAGTTGTAGAAAGTCAACCATCACTGCAGCCCTCCACCAGTCGAGGCTTTATGGCAGAGTGGCCCGACGGAAGCCTCTCCTCAGTGTAAGACACATGAAAGCCCGCATGGAGTTTGCTAAAAAACACCTGAAGGACTCCAAGATGATGAGAAATAAGATTCTCTGGTCTGATGAGACCAAAATAGAACTTTTTGGCCTTAATTCTAAGCGGTATGTGTGGAGAAAACCAGGCAATGCTCATCACCTGTCCAATACAGTCCCAACAGTGAAGCATGGTGGTGGCAGCATCATGCTGTGGGGGTGTTTTTCAGCTGCAGGGACAGGACGACTGGTTGCAATCGAGGGAAAGATGAATGTGGCCAAGTACAGGGATATCCTGGACAAAAACTTTCTCCAGAATGCTCTGGACCTCAGACTGGGCCGAAGGTTTACCTTCCAACAAGACAATGACCCTAAGCACACAGCTAAAATAACGAAGGAGTGGCTTCACAACAACTCCGTGACTGTTCTTGAATGGCCCAGCCAGAGCCCTGACTTAAACCCAACTGAGCATCTCTGGAGAGACCTAAAAATGGCTGTCCACCAACGTTTACCATCCAACCTGACAGAACTGGAGAGGATCTGCAAGGAGGAATGGCAGAGGATCCCCAAATCCAGGTGTGAAAGACTTGTTGCATCTTTCCCAAAAAGACTCCTGGCTGTATTAGATCAAAAGGGGGCTTCTACTAAATACTGAGCAAAGGGTCTGAATACTTAGGACTATGTGATATTTCAGTTTTTCTTTTTTAATAAATCTGCAACAATGTCAACAATTCTGTGTTTTTCCGTCAATATGGGGAGCTATGTGTACATTCATGAGGAAGAAGAATGAACTTAAATGATTTTAGCAAATGGCTGCAATATAACAAAGAGTGAAAAATTTAAGGGGGTCTGAATACTTTCCGTACCCACTGTGTATATATATATATCTCCAAGGGTAAGAGAGGCTGGATTCACCCCTTTTTTATGGATAGTGTAGGACCCACTGATAATGGGGTACTTTGACGCAGTGGTGGGCTTGAGCACGATATGGCCATATGGTGGGACTAAACCCCCATTTTTATTTATGGATTGTCTCCATATTTGATAGCCATTTCTTTTGCATGGTTGCGCTATTCTTTTTTAATATACATGTTGCTTGGTCCATAGCTGCACCGGCTTTAGATATACATGTTCAGGGTTTGCTCCCCCAATTTTTTGCTTGTTTATTATGTATTCGGTCTGACCAGACTTATGGGGTTGAGCATCCCATCCCCCACACACACCTGTACTCTATTGGTGTCCTCTATCAAGTAGATATAGGAGGAGTCCCCTGCAGTGCATTAGCACACCTTCCCAGCAAGGAGTGTTGTCTCCAAGGGTAAGAGAGGCTGGATTCACCCCTTTTTTATGGATAGTGTAGGACCCACTGATAATGGGGTACTTTGACGCAGTGGTGGGCTTGAGCACGATATGGCCATATGGTGGGACTAAACCCCCATTTTTATTTATGGATTGTCTCCATATTTGATAGCCATTTCTTTTGCATGGTTGCGCTATTCTTTTTTAATATACATGTTGCTTGGTCCATAGCTGCACCGGCTTTAGATATACATGTTCAGGGTTTGCTCCCCCAATTTTTTGCTTGTTTAATATATATATATATATATATATATATATATATATATATATATATATATATATATATATTGTGACAGGAAGTCAGGTAAATCTGTGAATGTAGTCACAGACAGGAGCTACACTTCCACCTGATTTAGAAAGTTCACTAATTACTATAGGGTGTTGGCTACAGAGCTAGCCAGCAGGAAGTTGAAAGGCCTTCAGCTGTTCAGAATGAGGAAATGAAGGCCTCTATAATTTGTCCAAAGGAAGTCTAATGGATTGCTGCCTCCTGTCGCCGTGTGGGCTGGGAGAGGAAGGCAGACAAACGTGTGCCTCCCGACGCCGTGTGGGCATGGGAGAAGGACTGCTGCCTCCGGAAGCTGTCTCCTGAAGCCATGTGGGCTGGGAGAAGGAGGACAGTCAGATGTGTGCCTCCCGACAAGCTGGTGAGCATGGGAGAAGACCCCCTGAAGTGATGTGCGCTAAGGAGGGTAACCAAGTGTGAAGATGTCTCAAGGTAAATAAACGAACTATTTCTATGTGAAAGAAATAAAGGAATGTTTGCCATGTGAAGAGGCAAGCCAAGAGACATTCTCATTGTGATGAGTTAAGCGACATGTTCAATGGACATTTGTGCTGTGTGAAGAGATTATAAATGGACTATTGAGTGTCTGCTGTATGATCAGCCAAGTCTGCCCAACAGTAGGTTGGGGACAGACTCTTAGGTAGGTTCCAGTGTGTGAAGGTAGCCGCCCACCGTGGCAAGGATTTATTTTCTGTTTTATTTTATTTTGGCTGTTTTGAGGCTTGCAGTCTGGTGAAGTAAATTGCATGAATAAATCAGTGTTGTTTGCAACCACTGCTCTGCTATCTCTCTGTGAAAACGCACCCCAAAAGGGGTCATCCACGCCTACCACCGAGCTAATCCCTCACAATATATATATATATATATATATATATATACACACACACACACACACATATAATTGTGGTCAATACTCAAAGACGTCACCCTGGTATGGAAAGTCGGTGTGGTGTGCCTGAACCGACGTAAGGGGGGTAGCCTGTAAATAAAGAGGGCACCCCAAAGGTAAGAGGTTGAGAAAAAAGGGTGAAGGTGGGTGGGGTTACGATCCGAGCAGCAGCAGGCCGGTATAGCGGAGGGGCGGCGCTATAAAGCCCGCTAGCTCCTCCCACAAATACCGGCCTGCGGCCGAACACTTGTGGTCAATACTCAAAGACGTCACCCTGGTATGGAAAGTCGGTGTGGTGTGCCTGAACCGACGTAAGGGGGGTAGCCTGTAAATAAAGAGGGCAAAAGAGGAAGCAAAACAACACCCTTTATTCAATACAACTTCAAGTCACAAGCCTATGAAAAGCTAGTCTCAACTCCTTCTCTGGGTGAGGAATATAAACCTGAAAAGCCTCAGACTCCAACCGACCAAGCCTTTTGATGATATGGCCTGGCGTGTTATTCCCGGAGGCAGCAGATGCCGCACCTATCCGGAAGGAGTGGCCAGAGTGCGCAGCAGGGTCCCAACCTAGTCTGATGCAAAGAGTACGGATGTAGAAAATAAATCTGGATGTGGTGAGGGGAACATCCAGCAGTGTAAAAAGCGGAGCATGGCTGGGAGAGCTCAGGGACTGAGCCACAAATTCGTCCAGCACTTTGACTGGACACCAATGATTCCCCGATGGGTAAAAAGGGATGGTAACGGGGTGGCCCATCTGCCTGGTCTTGGAGCACTGGAGTGACAAAACGTAGTGATCCCCCCATTTGACCAGATCTTGTTTGAGGAGACAAGAGCGCCCCTCCGCTAAGGAAGCTACCGTAAACTCCCCGGGCCTGAGAAAACCGTAGAAGGCCAGATACATAGCGGTTTTAACAACTGCATTTGTGCGTGGCTCAAAAGGGACCGTGTCCAGCAAGTTAGAGAGAGCCCGGAATTTCTCCCCATCAATTGGCAACCGCCTGACCGAGGTATGGTGATCCACCTTGCCAATACCCTTCAGGAGGTTCTTTAAAGGGTAGGCCCTGAGGAAAGGCGAAGAGTTTGGCTGGTGCGTCAGGACATGGTGTTGAACCCCAGACAGATACAGCTTGATTGTACTGGCGGATAATTTGAGCTGGGAGTGGCAAAAGGCAGCAAAGGCGACCATTGTCTGAACCGAGTGGTCGTCCAACCCAAATTCCACTAAAAACCTTTAGAAGATGGACATGGCTCGGTCATAGGCCTTCCTGGTGTTGGATGACAGAGCCATCCGGGCCAACTCCCGTCCATGCGCCATGATCCGGGCTAGTCCATGACTAGTTCCTCGAACTCCGGGGTCCACGTGGGGCATCTGTCGGCCGTCGGGTGGAGGTTGAAGAATACCTGCAATTTAGACCGGGAAAGAGCGTCAGCGGCTGAGTTGGAATGACCCGGGATATGCTCACAGTAAAGAAAAAACTGGTAGGTGGCAGCAACCAAGGTCAGCCTGCGAACCAGCCTCATGATGGTTAGAGACGACGACCGGCCTTTGTTGATAATGTCACAGGCGGCCTTGTTGTCACTAAAACATTTGACCGCCATCCCCGACCAGCACCTACCCCAGGTGACAGCTGCCGCCACTATAGGGTATAACTCAAACAAAGCTGAGGTCTCCTGGAAAGCAGGTAAGGCAAGTGACTCCGCTGGCCAACTATCCCTGAACCATGAGTCCCCAAAAATGGCTGCGAACCCGGTATTGGCGGCCGCATCCGTCCAAAACACGGGGGACTGGGAAGAGATGGGCGGGATGAACATGGAGACGCCGTTCCAGCTTTCCAGGAACTCAACCCACATGCCCAGGTCCGCCCTGGCAGGGGGATCCAAGTGGGAGATGACACCCTCCGGAAGGCCTGGCAACAACCGCAGCAACCGAGAGATAAAGGACCTGCCCTGGGGGATGATGCGCATAGCGAAGTTCAATGACCCGATCAAGGACTGCAACTCTTTCCTCGAAAAAGACCCTAGTACCAAGAACCTGCCTACCACCTCACGAATGCGACGAAGTTTGTCCTCAGGGAGGCTGAACTGCATTGAGATGGAATCCAGGGTAATCCCCAAGAAATCTAATCTGGTGACAGGTCCGACCGTCTTACCTGGCGACAGAGGGACCCCTAAGGTGGAAAATAAGGCCATGGTGCTCCTCAAACTGACCGGCGTGCAGTTGCCTTGCTCGACCAACAAAAAATCGTCTAAGTAGTGCAACACCGTGGGGCACCTGGAGATGTTCAGAAGGAGCCAGCAGAGCGTCTCCGCAAAGGTATCGAAGATCCTTGGGCTGCTTTTGGACCCAAAAGTCAGTCTGATAGCAAAATAATATTCCTCCCTCCACTTAACACCGTGGACGTGCCATAAAGAGGGGTGAATGGGCAGCAGTTTGAAGGCGTTGGCTATGTCCGTCTTGCTGAGCCAAGCAGCCCTACCTGCCCCTAAAATGGCTTGGATGGCATTGTCCACGGTGGTATAGTGGAGAGAGAACTCGGCAGAAGGGATAAGGGAATTTAGGCTAGGGTTGGTGGAAGAATGAGGAGCCGATATGTCGATTATCAACCGTTTTTTATTGGTGTATTTACTCGTAGAGATACCAATGGGGTTGGTACGCCAAGAGGAGAAGGGGGGGGGCCGAGAAGGGGCCTAACATGAACCCCTCCTGCACTTCCTTCCCGAGCAGTAGGTCCACCGACTGCGGGTCCTCCCTGGCCGACAGCAAGTTGGGGCATTCCAATGACCCAGTGGGCAGAGACACCAGCCCCGTGTGGAACCCTCCCGAGAACCCCTGTACTAGATATTCGACCAGGTGCGGAGACGGGTGAGCCCGCAGGTAAAACTCCAGCACCTCGACCTTGACCTCGGTTAGTCATTGTTTAGGGTTAAGTCTGGACGGACACATAGACTTAGTATGGGCCCTGAAACAGATGGAACAAACGTGGAGCAGCCTGCAGGCACTGAAGCTGCATGCCCCCCCGTTAAAATTGTTGCAAACCTGGGCCTTGCCTAAGAAAACGATAGGGTGACCCAGCTTATCCCTAAGACCACGCTGCTCTGACCTGCCAGCTTCCCCCCCCCCCCCCAGGACCCCGGCCGGGGAGGATTCAGCCTCCATGGGACAAAGGCTGGCAGAGTGCGAAGTGGAGGAGCATGTGGCACAGGAGGGAGGAACCAAGCCTGCAAAGTGCCTGCAGAACAGCTTGGTGTCCAAAAGACTCCAATCAACCCGTACGTTGAATTGAGCCAAAGCCGCCGCCGCCTTGGCTGAGACTGACTTGTGGAAGTCATAAAAGGTGAACCCCCCCGTATTTGTGCCCTAGATCCACAACCTTATGCAGGTAAAGATCTAACTCCTCCCGACGATGCGGGTAGACGGAACACAATACGTCCCTGTAGATACCGAAGGCCAGGACAAACTCCGGAATAGTGAGCTTTTTATTGAGCCTGGGGTCCCTGGCCTTCATAACTACGGAAAAATCCCCGTAATTGTAGACTTTATTCTCGACCATGTCCTGGGAGGCAATGAGGAGAGCCACCAGGTTTACATCCTTCCCTTCCAAGATATCCTTGCGGAGAGCTGGGGGGACCATGTGGGCCGGGGTGATGATAGGAGAAACCATAGAAGAGGGCAAGAGGGGAACTGGGGGCCTACCCTGATCACTAACGGGAGCTGGGGTCAGCACCGGCAAGGAAGGAGGAGGACCCCCTTGAGCTGGACTGGCGTCCTCCAGCTTGGTCAGCCTATCGCCGATGGACTGCAGGGAAGACAGGATGGAGTCCAGGGTCCCTTGCATAGCCGACGTACAGCCCTGAGAGCTGGTGCCCAGTCCAGGATCTTCTGGATGTTCTGTCATCAATCTGAAAAGTTCCGCTTTCCTTGCCGTGGCTGGGAATGGGATACCCTTTTGGTGTAGGACCGCCGAGATCTTCGAAATGGTCCAAGACCCGTAAGAACCCAGCGGAGATGGAACCCGACGACCCCTGGGGGTACCAGATCTGACGGGGGTGCTGGGTCTGGCTGGCGTGGAGGGGGAAGAAGATCCTTCTTCCAGGATGGCTCCTTGAGGCCCGCTGTTGAAGGAAACAAAAAATAAAACGCCCAAGTCCGATTAACGACCGTAACGTGTTTGGAGAACCACTGGCTGGCTAGCTAGAGCCCAGAGGCAAAAAACGTAACTACCCCGTGACAGGTGAGGCCCTGCTAGATGCCAAGCGGCCGGTTAAAAGTTCTACCTATGATTTGGGCGAGGGGTGTGAGCCACTGACGTGGTGGCGGGAAGTTGGCCTCTCTGTGACAGAATCAAAAACGTGTGGCCGTGACAGGTGAGGCCCTAACTATAAACCCAAGAGGAGGGTGGAGCGAGGCGCTAGCTTTGGTTTGGCCCGAGGGGCGATAAAATCTCCGACGAGATTGGGAGGTTGGCCTCGCGGGACCGGCTATGAAAGGGGGGAACTAGGGCCAGCACCTGAACCCTAACAGCCAGTATACTTGCCCTACGGGGGAGGGGGGGGGACAATACATGACAAGAACAACACAGTTGGAGTGCAACAGCGAACAACAGTGCCTACGAGAAGGACAACGACATGAAGAGTGGTATGTGCACAGAGGTGATGAAGCCGTGACGGAGCACAGAACCGAACGGCAACCGCAGGTGAATCACAGAAGGTGTGGAACGAGCCTAAGGGGTACCGGAAGGGGCCTAACCACCGGGCGCATGGCCAGACAAGGTGACTAAGTGTGTGGAGGCCAAATGGCGGAACCGGCCTAGCAGTGTCTATGGGCGACGCCAGGGTAGCGTCTGTGAAGACTAAAATGATGCGGAGCCGTGTGGATACGAGGAACCTAACCTGAAGTAGTACCTGATGCCGGCATTGAAGGACATGGTGAGAACCTGAAAAAAAGGCAAACCCATGACCCCCCACTAGTGATACATAACAAGGAACCAGGAACAGAACATAAGCCCAGCAAGCTAATGAGACCCCCCCCCCCCAACCCCCGGGCACCAACCCCCTCTCCGACTAAGGCAGAGCGACCCCCCCCCCCAGTACAAGGCAGCCGTGTAACAAGAAGCAGAGACAGTAACATAGGAGAACGTGAGATGAGTTAGCCAAGGCTTACAGAGGCAGGCAGTGAGTGCAGGAGAAACATGAACAATCAAAAATGTAGCCGAGGCCTAGCAGAGAGGCAGGCCGTGTGTGCATAGAGCCTGTGTAATGGAGGTAGCCGTGGCCTTACTGGTAGGCAGGCAGTGTGTGCAGGAACATGTGTGAAAGGTAGCCGTGGCCCACAGAGAGGCAGGCAGTGTGTGCAGGAAGATGCCTCCCCCCCCCCCTCCCCCCCCATACCCTGCAGGTACCTGATCCCCTGCTGAACAGCGGGGAGAAGCAGCGAAGTAGAGCTGGTCAGAAGCAGCAGTGCAGACGGTGGCCGGAGGCAGAGGAGCTGGGATGGATGGCAGCGGTAGGCTAGGCACTGACGGAGGACAAGCTGGGATGCACCGTAGGGATAGAGGAGCTCAGCGCCCGCAGCAGCGTTCCCTGTCTCAGGTCCCGACCGGAAGTCCGGTCCTCGAGGCCGCGATATCCGGCCGACGTCAGGTGACCACCTAGAACACGTGACCAGGCCGAGTTACGATCCGAGCAGCAGCAGGCCGGTATAGCGGAGGGGCGGCGCTATAAAGCCCGTTAGCTCCTCCCACAAATACCGGCCTGCGGCCGAACACTTATAATCGAATCAATAATATGATTTTATATATATATATATATATATATATATATATATATATATATATATATATATATATATATATACGTGTGTGTGTGTATATAGGTATAGGTATATGTATGTATATATATATATATATATATATATATATATATATATATGTGTGTGTGTGTGTGTGCGTATATATATATATATATATATATATATATATATATATATATAATATAAAATGTGTTATTTGTTTGTGTTTGTGTTTTGTGCAACGTTTTTTAAATTACCCTCCCTAGTTCCGCTCCCATGCAGCATTGCTGCTGCAGGGAACGGAACTAGGAAGTCATCACACCGACGGAGGACGGACGAGCGGCGGGACTCTCGGCTGGCGGTCACAGCAATGAGAGATCATCGCTGGATCGCCAGGGGAAGGTAAGAGACACCGCTGCGCTCTCTGCACATCTACCCCGAGCGTGACTCGGGGATACCGATCCTGGACTAAAAAATCCACCCCGAGTCACGCTCGGGATTACCGCCAGGGGGGTTAAACCTTTCATTTAAATATTGCTTGGTGATCTTACCAAAATATTCTTTGTTCAGGCATTTACCATTATCAGGGCTTTTTTTTTTATCAGAGAATAGGTGCAGAAACTCCCCCTTTTTCAAGTCACCACTTTTCTCCGCCCCCTAGCCACCTTTGAGCACCAGTCCTTGGTTTCACCCCCTCTACCCACCAGTACTGCCCTATTAGAGAATACAGAACCCCATATTTTGTGGTGCTAAGTAATTTGTATGGAATTTGGTAATAACGAGAAAAGCAGTACAATAGATCCACTACAGCCAGTAACAATAGATCCCCTTGTCAGCAACAATAGACCCCCAGCAGCAACAGCAGATCTCCCCACAGCCAGCATCAATAGACTCTCTGGCAGCCAGCAACAGTAGACCCCTCCCTCAACAGTAGATCTCTCCCAGCAACAACTGACCAGCCAGCAATATCACTGCCCCCTTGGGAGCTGCTGAGTGTGGATTCCCCTGGGTTACCCATAGCAACAGTTTGTAAAATCTTATCACTTTGTACTTGGGTCAGTCAATGAACAGCCCAGGGGATTTGGTTTTTTTTTGTGTTTTATTTAGAATTTGGATGGGAGAAGGGATAAGTGGGATACTCCAACTTGACAACTATGCACAAATCTTGAGAACTTCTAACTGTGTGAGTGTGTCAAGGCCGCTGCTTCACCTTGCCACTGAAGTGAAAATTTGAAAGGTGAACTATTCCTTAGGTTTCTCTTCAGGGTCTAACTTGGCACCCCCTTTCTCACTTGCTGTGTGCACTAGATTCTATCCACTAACCCCACTGGTGTGGTCCAGTGGCATCTCCAGCTTTTATATTTAGGGAGGGCACATGGGGGGACAGGGACAAAAGTAGGGGGGCCAACTATAATTTTTATAATATCTATCTATCTATCTATCTATCTATCTATCTAGAATAGAATGCACTCCAGAGGCCTTGTTACAAATTCACTTTTGTTTTTCCCAAAATGGAAATCAAACACAAACTTGAAATATTCCTGACAATGTCCATCAAACACACAAACGTGAAATATTCCTGATAATGGGCATCAGACTCAAAAACATAAAGTACACCTCACAATGGGCATCAAACGCATAAACATGAAATATTCCTGACAATGGACATCCAATGCATAAACATGAAATATTCAAGGCAAATGGTCAGGAATACTTCACGTTTATGCGTTTGATGCCCATGGTCAAGAATATTTAATGTTTGTGTTTGATGGCCTATGTCAGGAATATGTCAGGTTTATGCGTTTGATTCCGAAAATGGAAATCAAACGCATAAACATGAAATATTCCTGACAACGGATATTAAAAGCATAAACATTAAATGACAATGCGGACTGACACGCTGACAGAATTTTACAGCTGGACATAGCAAACGTATGGACATGTATTATACATGTTGCCATGTTCAACTGTAAAGTTCTGTCACCGGGTCAGTCCAATTGTCATTTTCAGGGGCGTGAGGGTGGTATGAGAAAGGAAATGTGCAGTGCACTCACTGTTCCACTTACCTGCCACCTCTAAAACCGGGCCTGCTCCTTGTGTGCTGGCTGTGTCTGGCTCCTCTGCTGCGTGCTGCTGCCTTGCCTTACCGGTGACTCCTCTGATGTTGTCCACACACTCTGGGCCTTCAAATGCATAAAACATGAAACATTTGTGAAAAATTGGCCAAATAAAGACATAAACATGAAATATTCCTGACAATGGGCATCAGTCACGAATATTTCATGTTTATATATTGGAAGGCCCAGAGCATGCGGACAGCATTAGTGGAGTCACCTGTAAGGCGAGGCAGCAGTACGCAGCAATGGAACCAGACACAGCCAGCACACAAGGAGCAGGCTCGGGGACATCGGTTTTAGAGGTGGCACTAGTGAAGCAGTTCAGCTCAGCTGTAAAATAAATTCGGTCAGCATGTCAGCCCACATTGTCATTTTCAGGGGTGTGAGGGTGGTATGAGATGCAAATGTGCAGTGGACTCTCACTGTGAGTCCACTGCACATTTACATCTCATAGCACCCTCACACCCCTGAAAATGACAATGTGGGCTGACCTGCTGAGTATGCTGACAGAATTTTACAGCATTGTTCAGCTGTAAAATTCTGTCAGCTCAGCATGTCAACCACATTGACAATTGTTGGGTGTGAGGGTGGTATGATGCATTGCAAATGTTCAGTGAGTGGACTCACTGCTCCAGTGACTCACCTCCCAGGCAGGCTGAGGCTGCCACCTCTAACCGTAACCCTAAATAATAGTAAAAATCCAGAAAAATTCACATTGTAAGAAATAGAAGGAAGACAAACAAGAGTAGCAGCCTACCCAGAAAGGGTAAAAGAAAACAAATAAAAAAGCACCAAAAACTCCTAATTTTGCTATTTTATTCCCTTTATTTAGATAGTTTTTTTGTTTGTATTTAGAGTAATTGCCTGTTAATGCAGTATATCTTCATTATAAGTGTATAAGCCACACATAGAGTGAATAGTGATATGGTTGCATTTATGACATAGCAACAGATTTCAGATTTTGCAAAAGCAGAGTCTCGCCATGGCAAACAGTAAACTTACTGGAAAAAAAACAATCTTACTTGAAAGCAATTGAGAACCATTATTGTAAAACTTTAATCAAGGGGGTAAGAGAAAGTAGAGGCATAGAGGGGATAAGGGGGGGGGGGGTGAGGGGGAGGAAATAGAAAGGGAGAGGGAAGAGAGAGAGAGAGAGAGGGGGGGAAGAGAGAGAGGGAATAAAGAGAGAGGGGGGGAGAGGGAATAAAGAGAGAGAGAGAGGGGGAAGAGAGAGAGGTAATGAAGAAAGAGAGAGAGAGAGAGAGGGAAGAGAGAGAGATTTCTCACTCACCCAAAGCTGCACTTTCTCTCTGCTATTTCCTGCACTGAGGTCTCCTGCTGTCTCAGTAAGGCCGCACACTGAAGATGAAGGGAGGAGGGGGGTGGAGCCAGTAATATGCACAGAGGAGGACAAAAAGATCCTCTGCATGCTGGGTCTGCTCCTCTGCCTCGCTTTCACCCCCGGGACGTCACTGGTTGCTAGATGCTGAGCGGCTGGCTATCCTAGCAACCAGTCTACTGCACACCAAAGCGGCGGGGCAGAGGAGAGGAACAGGTCTTGGGGGCGGCCAGCAGGTACAGTAAACTGAACTGCTGCTGCTGCGGCAGCAGCCTGGGGGAAGATGCAGAAAGATCACCATGCAGAAAGATGGCCCCGCCGAGCCCCCCTGACACCCGGGCCCTCCCACTGGGACTGCCGCAAAAGCCAGTGTGTCATTGGCTGGGTTTCCTCCACTGTCCAACAGGCTCCCCTATTGGATACAGTGGGGACACTCCCTCAGACCAAATGAATCACACCCTGGACACATGTAACAGGCAGAACTAACAATCGCATTCTCCTGATGAGCAGGCAGAGCCAAAAACAAAGCTTTTACCTAGCACCTATCTAGGAGGGTGCTACAAATATAAGACCCACCCCCAGCAACAGTAGTTCCCCCACCAGCAACAGTAGACCTCCTCAGAAACAATAGACCCCCCCCCCTGCAAAAATAGATCCCCTACAGCTAGAATAGATCCCCTCCAGCTAAAATAGATCCTCCAGCAGCCTGCATCAATAGATCCTAAAGCACCGCTTTCCATTACATACAGTCAGTGGTGGAGGTGCTGAAACTGCGTTCCCCTGCGTTCCCGCTGAAAAAAGCCCTGACTGTTATAAGGTGATAATGTTCTGTTCACATTTCTGAGTTGTCACCCTGTCACAAGCCCCCTAGTGGAGACTACAAGCAGCTGGGCTAACAGAGAGTAAGAATCTACAGTAGTACTGTTCAGCCATTACACACTTTGTTCTTCCTCACCTCATTCAGTAACTCAACTTCTTTCCACAGCAGCTCCATGCCACAACACAGCCAGTAATGGACAGCGCACACATTGGCTGGGACGTGGTGTAAGAAAACAACGAGAAGGGCGCACCGACCTTGTGCATTACCACTTAAAAGTTTATTAAAAGCAAAGAAGGGTAGCGTACACTATACTCACAAACGTAGCATATGAACAAGCATATAGGAAATGAGCCAGCCGCCCGACAAAAGCGATAGGGAGGAGAAGGGCCTTAGTCAGGGAGGTTACCAAGAACTCGATGGTCACTCTGACAGAGCTACACGTTTCTTTGTAGAGAGAGGAGACCCTTCCAGAAAAACAACCATCTTTGCAGCACTCTACCAATCAGGCATGTATGGTAGAGTGGCCAGACAGAAGCCACTCCTCAGTAAAAGGCACAGGACAGCCTGCCTGGAGTCTGCCAAAAGGCACCTGAGGGACTCTCAGACCATGAGAAACAAAATTCTCTGGTCTGGTGAAACAAAGATTAAACTCTTTGGCCTGAATACCAAGCGTCATGTTTGGAGGAAACTAGGCACCGCTCATCACCTGGCCAATATCATCCCTAGAGTGAAGCATGATGGTGGCAGCATCATGCTGTGGGAAGTTTTTCAGCAGCAGGAACTGGGAGACTAGTCAGGATCGATGGAAAGATGAATGCAGCAATGTACACAAACATCCTAAATGAAAACCTGCTCCAGAGCGCTCAGACTGGGGTGAAAGTTCATCTTCTAACAGGACAATGACCCTAAGCACACAGCCAAAACAACAAAAGAGTGGCTATGGGGCAACTCTGTGAATGTCCTTGAGTGGCCCAGCCAGAGCCCAGACTTGAACCCAATTGAACCTCTCTGGAGAGATCTGAAAATGGCTGTACACCAATGCTCCCAATCCACCAACCTGATGGAGCTTGTAAGGCCCTGCCAAGAAGAATGGGAGAAACTGCCCACAAATAGGTGTAGCATCATATTTAAAAAGACTTGAGGCTGTAATTGGTGCGAAAGGTGTTTTAACAAAGTATAGAGCAAAGGCTGTGAATACTTGTGTACATGGGATTTTTTTTGTTTTTTATTTTTAATAAATTTGCAAAGATTTCAAACAAACTTCTTTCATGTTGTCATTATGGGGTATTGTTTGTAGAATTTTGAGAAAAAAAATGAATTACATTTTGGAATAAGGCTGTAAGGCCACTTGCAGATGATATTCCTGTTTGAGCATCTACTTTTTCAGACATTTTTTTCTTTGTATGTATTTGCGTGTATATGCCTTCGCGCAAATGCGTAAAAACATATTCTTAATGGTCCCGCTGTCTTCTGGGATCTCTGTGTTTCCCAGAAGGAAGCGGGGGAAGGAGGAGGGGTTGCAATTGACGTAGGTCATCGCGGCACCCTTAGAGGGAAGTGGAAGCGGGTACCTGTTTTTGAAAGGTATCCGCTCCCCCCTGAAAGGTGTCAAATGTGGCACCGGAGGAAGCAGTAAAGTTGAGCTTCCATATTTGGGTGGAACTCTGCTTTACCATGGTGCTGAGATCTGCTACTTTAGTGTCTGTAGAGCTGGAATAATGTGCATAACAACCTTCACACATCACCAAGAAGGAATATAGCTGAAGACAAAACATATCTCTGCTTCTTAACCACTTAAGCCCCGGAAGATTTTACCCCCTTCCTGACCAGGGGGTATTTTGCGATTCGGCACTGCGTGACTTTAACGGACAATTACGCGGTCGTGCGACGCTGTACCCAAATGAATTTGACGTCCTTTTTTTCCCACAAACAGAGCTTTCTTTTGGTGGTATTTGATCACCTGTGCGATTTTTTGATCATGCGCTATAAACAAAAAAAAGAGCGTCAATTTTGCAAAAATAACAATATTTTTCAAAATTTTTTATATGAAATCCCCCCCCCCCCCCAAAAAATGTAAAAATCTAAATTTTTTTAACATTTTAGGCCAATTTGTTTTATGCTACATATTTTTGGTAAAAAAAAATCGCAAAAAGCGTATTTTGATTGGTTTGCGCAAAAGTTATTGCGTTTACTAACTAAGGGAAAGATTTTTGTCATTTTTGTTGTTTGTTTGTTTTTTAACGCGTAATCGTGGCGATCTGCGATTTTTTTTTGCGGGACTGCCACATTGCTGCGGACAGATCGGACCCTTGACTGACATTTTTGACACTTTTGGGGTTACCAGTGACATTACTACAGTAATCAGTGCTATAAAATGCACTGTTACTGTAAAATGGCACTGGTAGTGAAGGGGTTAAATTTTTTTGAGAGGGAGGGGTGGTGTGTGTCCCTAGGGGCGTGATTCTTACTGTGATTGGCTGTGGCTTGAGGTGTAGGAACAGTGATCAACGGTCCTACATAGTAAAACCGTATGATCACTGTTCTTACACAGGGGAGAATGACAGGCGGCTTGTTTACATCAGCCGCCTGCCTTTCTCCCGCTGTCACGGACGCAAGTGGTTAATAATTCACATTTAGCTTTGCATACTGAACATTAACCACTTGCCGTCTGCTCACTCGAGCACTACTGCGGCAAAGTGGTTGGTTATCGTCTGGCGACGTAGACCTACGTCGCCAGACAATCCCCCTTCTCGGCGGCGCGCACGCGCCGCCGGAGGCTCGCTCCCGCAGTGTTCAGTCGGGAGTCGGGCCAGGGGAGGAGCAACGGCGATCGCCGCTGCTCTTCCCCGATCATCGGGGATCAAGTGTGGAGATCCGCCTGCTTGTGTAAACACAAGCGGGCGGATCTCCAAAGTGACAGGCAGGGTCAGATTGCAGGGTTCAGCATAACTGAACCTGCGATCTGTCCTTGTGTCACTCAGTCACCTCCCCCCACACACGTTAGTAAGCACCAGGCATACATTAACCCCTCCCTCTCCAATAAAATTAACCCCTTCCCTGCCAGTGTCATTTTTACAGTAACAGTGCATATACAAACCAATCAAAATACGCTTATTGTGATTTTTTTTACCAAACCTAGGTAGCAGAAAACAAATTGGCCAAAAATTTTAAAAAATGTAGATTGTTACGCTCTTTTTTTGTTTATAGCGCAAAAAGTAAAAATCGCACAGGTGATCAAATACCACCAAAAGAAAGCTCTGTTTGTGGAAAAAAAAGGAAGTATATTTCGTTTGGGTAGGGCGTCGCACGACCATGCAATTGTCAGTCAAATTCGCACAGTGCCGAATCGCAAAAAGTGGCCTGGACGTAAGACAGCAAAATCCTCCAGTGGTAAAGTGGTTAATAATTCACATTTAGCTTTGCATACTGAACATTAAACATACACATAGTTTTCTGTGTGGTGTATGATGCTTACTTTACATGTTAAAAGAGCACTAAATACATTCAAAGTGATGTAATACACGGCATGCAACACATTTCTGTTCATCGCTGCTATGTCGTACTGCAGGGTGTAGATAGCTCTGTAAGCTGGCCAAATCCACTTTCACTTCCTGCTGGCAGCGATGGCGTCTGCTAAAATAGGAGAGGAGCTGGAATGTTCCATTTGTCTGAGTATTTACAATGATCCTGTAATGCTGCAATGTGGACATAACTTTTGCCGGGACTGTATTGATTGTGTGCTGGATGCCCAGGAGGGATCTGGAGGTTATTTCTGTCCTGGATGCATTAAAGAGTTTCAGGATCGCCCTGCACTGCAGAAAAACATAACACTACGTAACATAGTGGAGAATTTCCTGTCTGCTTTTCCAGATCAGGAGGAGTCCGGGGTCTTCTGTACTTACTGTCTGGTATCTCCCATGCCTGCGGTTAAATCCTGTCTGCTGTGTGAAGCTTTTCTGTGTGCTAATCACCTGAGTGTCCACAGCAAGTCGCCAGAACACGTCCTATGTGACCCCACCACTACCCTGAGGAACAGGAAATGCTTCATCCATAATGAACTCTTTAAATATTACTGTACTGAGGACTCTGCCTGTATCTGTGTGTCCTGCTGTCTGATTGGGAAACACAAAGGTCACCAAATGAAGTCCCTGGATGAGGCCTTTGAGGAGAAGAAGAAGAAACTGGAAAATAATCTACAGAAGTTGACTACAACAAAAAAGGAGATTGAGAACAGAGTCCAGCAACTACAGGAACACAGGAGAAAAACAGAGGAAAAAGCAAATGGTCAATCAAAGAGAACCACTGCCCTGTTTAGAGAGCTCAGGAGACGGCTGGAAGACCTAGAGAAGAGAGTCCTGGGAGAAATCTCCAGGCAAGCAGAGCGAATCATGCTACCACTCAAACAATTGATCAATGAGCTGGAAATAAAGAAGGATGAGCTGTCCAGGAAGATGGGTCAAATTCAGGAGCTGTGTAACATGACCGATCCATTGACTGTCCTACAGGAATCGTACACAGGTGACTTGTGTGATACTGAGGATGGAGATAATGAGGACAGAGAGAGACATGGTCAACTATTCTATGACCATGGGGATCTGGATGTAGCTGGGATCTCACACACATTACATGCAGGGTTATCTGATATAGTAACAGAGGTAAATGTATGCTTCTCTATGGACAAACCTGTACACTTTATATTGGATGTAAATACAGCTTGTAATAAGCTAAATATATCAGATGACAGGAAAACTGCATCCTACTTACCAAAGCAGAATCGTCCAGAAACACCGGAGAGGTTTAAGGTTTATCCTCAGGTGAAAAGCAGTCAGAGTTTCTCCTCAGGGCGACATTACTGGGAAATAGATGTCGGGGGGTCACAATGGTGGAGAGTTGGAGCGTGTTATCCCAGTATAGACAGGACAGGGGTGCAGTCATGGATTGGATATAATCAGAAGTCCTGGTGTCTGTACAGATTTAATGACCAGTATTGGGTTATACATAACAGTGAAGAGATCAAATTGTATGACAGTTTTTCCAGTGATAGAGTCAGGATCTACCTGGATTATGAGGCTGGACGGATCTCCTTTTGGGCTATGTGTGACCTGATCCGACATCTCCACACCTTCACCACTACCTTCACTGAGCCCCTCCATGCTGCATTCGGGGTATGGAAGGGCTGTATAAAAATATCTAGGTAAAGATGAGAGATGTGAAAAATATCTGAATAATATAAATCTACCCACAAGCTGTTGACATGAAAGAGGGATATCGGATTTGTAGAATATTAAAGTATATGTAAGCCCTGACAATAAACTTCCCTTATTTGCTCTTTTAAGGTGGTAAATATACCATTGAAAGTGTTTTTATACCTGTTTAACCACCTCCCACCCGGGCCATAGTACATATACGGCCGGGTGGGAGTCTCGTCCTTCTGAATGGACGTTCCGGAACGTCCTTCAGAAGGAGCGAGATCGCGCCGCTGCGGACACAGCGCAACAAGATGCGTCAGGAGGGCCCTGTGATTGGCCCTCCTGATCACATGACGGCTGTGTCCAATCACAGCCGTCATGCAATGTAAATACAGCCGTTGTAACGGCTTCGATCTCTTCTCCTCCCTGACAGATCCTGTCAGGGAGGAGAAGAAGAGGATCGATACTGGAGCTGGGGTGATCAGTGAGTATTTCTAAGTACTCACTGATCACAGGGGGGGTCTGTGCTGGTAATCAGATGATTGATTACCAGTGCAGCCCTGGGGGGAGGGGATGCCACTAGAGCCACCAGGGATGCCCACCCATGACCACCAGGGATGCCCACCATGGCCACCAGGGATGGCAAACAGCCTGCCAGTAGTGCCCTCCTATCAGTGCTGCCCACCAATGCCATATATCAGTGCTGCCCACCAGTGCCCGTTATTGCCATCCACCAGTGCTGCCCACCAGTGCCCATTATTGCCCACCAGTGCTGCCTATCAGTGCCCATCAGTGCCCCCCATCAGTGCCCCCCATCAGTGCCAATCAGTGCCGCCCATCAGTGCCGATCAGTGCTGCCTATCAGTGCCCATCAGCGCTGCCTATCAGTGCCCACCAATGCTACATATCAGTGCTATCTATCAGTGCCACATATCAGTGTCCATCAGTGCTGCATATCAGTGCTACCTATCAGTGCCCATCAGTGCTGCATATCAGTGCCACCCCATCAGTGTCTCCTCATCAGTGCCTGTCAGTGCGGCATCATCAGTGCTCATCAGTGCAGGAAAAAACGTATCTATTCACAAAATTTTATAACCTAAACAAAAAAACTTTTTTTTTTTTTCAAACTTTTCTGTCTTTTTTTATTTGTGCACCAAAAAAGAAAAAACCTGGCAGTGATCAAATACCACCAAAAGAAAGCTCTATTTGTGGGGAAAAAATGACACAAATTTGGTTTAGGTACAATGTTGCATGACCGCGCAATTGTCATTCAAAATGCAACAGCGCTAAAAGATGAAAATTGGTCTGGGAAGGAAGGGGGTTTAAGTGCCCAGTATTGAGGTAGTTAAAGAGTGCAAAAATACCCATTGATCCTGACAAAAATCCAGTGAGCTGGCAACTTTCTGTGCTCTCTGCTGTCAATTGCATTGTTCCCAGTTCTCTTGTGTGCACTACATAACACCTGTGTCCTAGGAGTCCTAGGCTTCCAAACTGCTCCTCCAAAACTATGTAATATTTATAATAATTAGTCCTTTCAAATTCGAAAAGAGGATTTATTTAGAACAGGCAAAGACTCTTGGAGAGAATATAATGTTCTGTAATGTTATGTATACACTGCCTTTAATATTATATTGCTATATTGGCTATTTCCTTTAACCGCTTGCTGACCGCCGCACGACTATTAACTGTGGCGGTCAGCCCCGTACAGGCAAAGTGACGTAGGACTACGTCGCTAGCCTGTGAGCCTCTGGGGGGCGAGCAAGCGCCGCCGGAGGCGCGCTCCCGCCCCTGCTCGTTCCCTAACAAGTCCGTGCGTGTGACCGGCGGACCCGATGTCCGCCGGTCACTCGCGATCTCCCCGTGGAGAGAGAGAAAGGCTGATGTAAACAAAGCCGCCTGTCATTCTCCCTGATCTAACTGCAGAGATCATATGATCCTGCTATGTAGGATCGTATGTCTCTGTGGTTACATCACTAGCCACACCCCTTTACAGTTAGAAGCACGCCCCTAGTGACACACTGAACCCCTGCATCACCAATAAAGTTAACCCCTTCCCTGCCAGTGTAATTTTTACAGTAACAGTGCATATGTATAGCACTGATTACTGTAGTAATGTCACTGGTACCCCCAAAAGTGTCAAAAATGTCAGTCAAGGGTCCTATCTGTCCACCGTAATGTCGCAGTCCCACAAAAAAATCGCAGATCGCTGCCAATACTCGTTAAAAAAAAAAACACCCAAAATTACAGAAATCTTTCCCTTAGTTAGTAAACACAATAACTTTTGCGCAAACCAATCAAAATATGCTTATTGCGATTTTTTTTACCAAACATATGTAGCAGAAAACAAATTGCCCAAAAATGTTAAAAAATTTAGATTTTTACATTTTTTTTTGGGAATTTCATATAAAAAAATATGAAAAATATTGTTATTTTTTCAAAATTTACGCTCTTTTTTTGTTTATATCGCAAAAAGTAAAAATCGCACAGGTGATCAAATACCACCATAAAAAAAGCTCTGTTTCTGGGAAAAAAGGCCCTGGTCAGTAAGGGGGTAAAAATCTTCCGGGGCTTAAGTGGTTAAGTCTCAATCACATGGGCATACTTGAAGGATAAGTTCACCTTTCGTAACATGTTACACCCATATTACTGTTGCAGCAGTTTCTGCATCTCTCTGATCCCCCATTGTGACAGCGAGCGGGGGATCTTCTCCCTGAATTCGCTGTCACAATTAAAAAAAAAATGTGGCTGTGTGGGGCTCCAACCATCCAGCTGCGCCATTCTTTCACATAGTTCTGTGAATGTGCTAATGAACTACCAGGGCGCTGTTGAGGACTCTAGGTAGTTCATTGATGCTTCCTGTCCGTGTATATCTGCCTGCTCGTATGAGGTACGAGCAGACAGCATACACTAACAGTGTGCAAGAGCCCTGCATTGCACCTGCAATCAGTTGTTTGCTGGTGCAAAGCTTTGCCGATTCCTAGTAAAAGAAAAATAATAAATGCACATTTTTTTTGCCCACAAAAAGATGTGCATTTATATTTATTTTTTTTACAAAGGTGAACTGATCCTTTTATTATACACTTTTGCGAAGGGCTGTGTTTGCCCGCATGAGATGCCCAGGTGTTCCATTCAGTTGTGTGCAAGCAGTTCCATTCATATCAACTGGGAAGCAGCAGCTGCACAGACACAGCCCCTGCTACTAATCTGACATCTACAGGTGCGTGTGTGTCCCTGAACAAACACTGTGTTCGGGGACACGCACCCACACGAAACCGCAAAAGAAAAAACGGGTTATAACACTCTCCTACTCACAGATGAAAAAAAAGTTTTGCCTTCAGTTCTACTTTAATTATATAAATCCCTGTTTCAATTGTATGTAACATGTGAATCCTTATTGTGTTCATTTTGAACATTCAAATTAAACGACTTTATTCAGTAATTATTTTAATTGTTTTTTTCCTTAATGAAAATCACAAACATCTGATGATCATATAAAACTCTTAAGGCTCGTACACACAGGGCCGGCCTTTGGGGTGTGCGAGCTGTGCGGCCGCACAGGGCGCCATGGGCAACAGGGGCGCCGTGCGGCCATCACAGCTTGCACATGATCAGGCCGCACAGCGGGAGGTAAGCGGCGACCACGGCCTGGAGAGGGTTAACACAGGCCGCGACCGCCGCTTACCTCCCACTGTGTGGCTGTGCCTTGGTCTCCTATTGCTCCAGGGCTGAACTGTGTGTATGTCTCACACAGCTCAGCCTCCGATCTGCTGCCAATGACAGATCCCCTCCTCTCCAGGGACGCCAGAGGAGAGATCGTCAGCTCCTCCCGCCCCTTCTCCTCCTCCTCCCGCCCTTCTCCTTGTGGTGAGCCTCCGTATTAAGGTAAGTAAGCTCTCTCCTGCATCAAATGTAAGGGGGGGCTCTGTGTGGGGGGTCTCTCATGTAAGGGGGGGCTCTGTGTGGGGGGTCTCTTATGTAAGGAGGGGCTCTGTGTGGGGGGTCTCTTATGTAAGGGGGCTTTGTGTGGGGGGTCTCTCATGTAAGGGGGGGCTCTATGTGGGGGGTCTCTCATGTAAGGGGGGCTCTGTGTGGGGGTCTCTTATGTAAGGGGGGCTTTGTGTGGGGGGTCTCTCATATAAGGGGGGGGCTCTGTGTGGGGGTCTCTTATGTAAGGGGGGGCTCTGTGTTGGGGGTCTCTTATGTAAGGGGGAGCTCTATGTGGGGGGTCTCTCATGTAAGGGGGGCTCTGTGTGGGGGTCTCTTATGTAAGGGGGGCTTTGTGTGGGGGGTCTCTCATATAAGGGGGGGCTCTGTGTGGGGGTCTCTTATGTAAGGGGGGGCTTTGTGTGTGGGGTCTCTTATGTAAGGGGGAGCTCTGTGTGGGGGGTCTCTTATGTAAGGGGGAGCTCTGTGTGGGGGGTCTCTTATGTAACGGGAGGCTTTGTGTGGGGGTCTCTGATGTAAGGGGGGTTCTGTGGGGGTCTCTGATGTAAGGGGGGGCTTTGTATGGGGGGTCTCTGATGTAAGGGGGGCTCTGTGTGGGGGGTCTCTAATGTAAGGGGGGCTCTGTGTGGGGGTCTCTGATGTTAGGGGGGGCTTTGTGTGGGTGGTCTCTGATGTAAGGGGGGTTCTGTGTGTGGGGTCTCTTATGTAAGGGGGGCTTTGTGTGAGGGGTCTCTGATGTAGGGGGGGCTGTGTGTGGGGGGTCCCTTATGTAAGGGGAGCTCTGTGTGGGTGTCTCTGATGTAAAGGGGGCTTTGTGTGGGGGGTCTTTGATGTAAGGGGGCTCTGTGTGGGGGGTCTCTGATGTAAGGGGGCGCTGTGTGGGGGGCTCTGATGTAAGGGGGCTCTGTGTGGGGGGGGGCTCTGATGTAAGGTTGGCTCTGATATAAGGGGGCTCTGTGGGGGTCTCTGATGTAAGGGGAGCTCTGTGTGGGGGTCTCTGATGTAAAGGGGGCTCTGTTTGGGGGTCTCTGATATAAGGGGGGTCTCTGATGTAAGGGGGGCTCTGTGTGGGGGTCTCTGATGTAAAGGGGGCTCTGTGTGGGGGTCTCTGATGTAAGGGTGCTCTGTGTGGGGGGGGGTCTCTGATGTAAGGGGGGCTCTGTGGGGGGGGCTCTGATGTGGGGGGCTCTTTGATGTAAGGGGAGCTCCTGTGTGGAGGGGCTCTGATGTAAGGGGGCTCTGTGGGGGGTCTCTGATGTAAGGGGGTCTCTGTGGGGGGTCTCTGATGTAAAGGGAGCTTTGTGTGGGGGTCTCTAATGTAAGGGGGGCTCTGTGTGGGGGGTCTCTGATGTAAGGGGGCTCTGATGTAAGGGGGGCTCTGTGTGGGGGGGCTCTGATGTAAGGGGGGCTCTGTGTGTGGGGTCTCTGATATAAGGGGGCTCTGTGTTGGGGTTCTATGATGTAAGGGGGGCCTCTGTGAGGGTCTCTGATGTAAGGGGGCTCTGTGGGGGGTCTCTGATGTAAGGGGGGCTCAGTGGGGGTCTTTGATGTAAGGGGAGGCTCCTTGGGGGGTCTCTGATGTAAGGGGGGCCTCTGTGGGGGGTTTCTGATGTAAGGGGGGCTCGGTGGAGGGGTGGCTGATGTAAGGGGGATCTCTAATGTAAGGGGGGCTAAGTTATTAGTGATCATAAAAAAGAAAAGTCAAATGAAGTGCAAAAAAAGTGCAAAAATGTGAAAATGTATAGGGTGCTGGGGGGGAGGGGGGCGCCACAGGATTGGCTTGCACAGGGTGCCTGAACACCTAAGGCCGGCCCTGCGTACACACTATAAGAAAATCGGGCGAACATTTTCGTCCAAAGAAGTTTGGTACGATTTTCGTATAGTGTGTACAGAACTTTCTACAGACAATTCAGAATTTTCTTACGAACATTCTTGGATGGACAAAATGTTTCTCGTACGGGAAAAAACGAACGATTTTCGTTTAATGTGTACCGTTTTCGTACGATTTTTGTATAAGAAAAATCAGAAAAGAAAGACTGCGCATGATCAGAAACAATAAATAACAAAAAAAGCCTTTGTCATATGAGAATTTTCGTACGAATGTTTGTAAGAAAATTCTTTCATTGGTTCCGATTTGCTGTGAAACAACAAGACAAATCGGACAATCGTTCGCCCCATTTTTCTTATAGTGTGTACCCCACTTTAGACAAAACACCTTTACAAGCATTGCAAGCTCATTATCAGATGAAACTCTCAACTTCTCATTTCTGTGTACACTAGTTGGCATCAGTTGCACTTTCTAGAAGGTTTTCTAATAAATAAATGACATGCTTGACTATTGTTAATTTGGTGCAACGCTTTTAGAAATTGGCGCACTAGCTAAACTACCCAGTTTGGCGAACAAGCCCTGAGCCAAATATTCTCCTATTCTATTCTCCCAAATAGGTTTATTGGGTATTTAATTTCTGCACCATATATCTGGCACATATACAAATACAGTACATTGGAGTAAAAATAAGAGCGGTTCATGCTTAATGCTTCTGCCACTCTTCTAAACATAAAAAACAGAGCAGCAGCTGCTCCTATTTATCAAAAGCTTTGTTATCTAGGAGCAAGCTGTTCTCCATTCTGCTGTGGCTGTGACACAGCAAAGAGAACAGGAAAGATGGAGCTGCATGCTTCGATCTCTCTGCCTGTCCTTGTCCCTGTCCCAATCCCTCTCTTAGCCAAAAGTGGGAGGGAGGAAGAGGGTTGTTACAAGTTAAAATCAGTATTTTTTGGTAAAAAATTACTTAGAACCCCTAAACATTATATATATATATATATATATATATATATATTAGCAGAGACCCTAGAGAATAAAATGGCGATCGTTGCATTTTATGTCACAAGCTACTTGCGCAGCGGTCTTTCAAATGCAGTTTTTTTGGGGAAGAAATACACTTTCATGAATTGAAAAAACAAAACAGTAAAGTTAGCCCATTTTTTTTTTAATAGTGTGAAAGATGGATGTTACGCAGAGTAAATAGATACCTAACATGTCATGCTTTAAATTTGCGCACACTCGTGAAATAGTGCCAAACTACGGTACATAAAAATCTCCATAGGTGATGCTTTAAAAATGTTTACCTGTTTAGAGTTACAGAGCAGCTCTTGTGCTAGAATTATTGCTCTCACTCTAACGATCGCAGCGATACCTCACATGTGTGGTTTGAATACTGTTTACATATGCGGGCATGACTTGCGTATGCGTTCATATCTGCACGCGAAGACAGAGGGACGGGGCGCTTTACATTTTTATTTTACTTTTTTATTTTTACACTGTACACTGTCCCTTTAAAAAAAAATGTAAACATCCCTTGTGACAGTAATAGGCAGTGACAGGTACTCTTTATGGAGGGATTACCAAGTTTGGCTGTTTTGAATGCTGTCATTTTTTTTTTTTTTTTAATCTGGCGCCTTAAAGGCTTCAGTATCCAAAAAATTATGTGATGACATTGCTTCTGCGTTTTTACATCAGAGACCTGATCAAAGCCGAATTTGGCTTTGTTCGGGTCTTCAGCCAGCCAGCCGTGGGACAGGAGACCCGGACGAGCCGCAGAAGGCGGCGGGAGGGGGGGTAGGTCCCCTCCCACTAGTTGTAATGACAACCAAGTGGCTGCTCAGCCACATCGGTTGGTATTACAAGAAAGCCAACCGTCGCCTTTAAACAACGTTACCAGGGTGATACCTCTAGCTGCAGGCCCCCCCCCCCCCCTTGAAGCCGAGGCCACATATTTGAGTTCCGTCGGCGTGAAGGGTTTATCCTTGCAGGCTCTAATCATTGTGCAGAGAGAGGCCTGGAATCTGTCTAATTACACCTCACATCCCATACACCAGGTCAGACCTGGCAGGAATCTGTGGCAGTTTCCTATATGGAAAACTGTTGCATTCCCTCTGTTAATTAGGTGCAGATCTGTCTAGGCCTGCGGAATATAATCCCCGAATCGATGCATCGCGATGCGACCCTTCGCGATTCTGCATCGATTCGGGGTGACTGCAAAATCGATTAGCTAATGACGTCCGTACTCCAGGGGTGGGGGGGGTTGTCTGTCAGTACAGAAGTGTCATGGCGGCGCTGGCGCAAGTCGGTGAGGAGTCACGCTGTGTGCACATGTTGGCGGGGATATGGAAGGGCGGGGCTTGGGGCAGCTCGGCCTGTCCCTACTGGCATTGTTACTGATGAGAGTGGCGGCGACCAGGCTTATGGAACACGGAGCTCCTCGCGGGAGAGGAGAGGAGGAGAGCAGAGCTATCAGTACTCTGGCCCCGGGAGGGTTCGGGGTGGCCGTGGCCTTCCCAGCCGGAGATGTGACAGTGGAGGATGACGTGGCCTCGTCCGAGCCGGAGGAGAACCGGGAGAGCGGCAGAGCCAGGTGAGGGGGCGGACAGGGGGAGCACACTGAGGGAGAGGGGGAGCCGGACTATCCGGCATGGTCACAGCACCGGAGATTCTCCAACCCGGATATCCCTGAGGAGACCCCCATCCAATGCCATAAATATATATCACATCCCTGAGGAGACCTCCATACACCAGACCTCCATACTCCTCAGGGATATCCAGGATGCGATATATACTGTACATGGCCGTGTATGGGGGGTCTCCTCAGGGATGTGATATATACATGGCGGTGTATGAGGGTCTCCTCACCATGTATATATCACATGTAATATAATACGTGTAACACCACCATGTATATATCACATCCCTGAGGAGACCCCCATACACTGCCATGTATATATCACATTCCTGAGGAGACCCCCATACACCGCCATGTATATATCACATCCCTGAGGAGACCCCCATACACCGCCATGTATATATCACATCCTGGATATCCCAGAGGAGACCCCCATACACCGCCATGTATATATCACATCCTGGATATCCCTGAGGAGACCCCCGTACACCATCATGTTTATATCACATCCCTGAGGAGACCCCCATACACTGCCATGCATATATCACATCCCGGATATCCCTCAGGAGACCCCCATACACCGCCATGTATATATCACATCCCTGAGGAGAGCTCCATACACCGTCATGTATATATCACATCCTGGATATCCCTAAGGAGAACCCCATACACCGCCATGTATATATCACATCCTGGATATCCCTGAGGAGACCCCCATACACTGCCATGTTTATATCACATCCCTGAGGAGACCCCCATACACCGCCATGTATATATCACATCCCGGATATCCCTGAGGAGACCCCCATACACCGCCATGTATATATCACATCCCTGAGGAGACCCCCATACACTGCCATGTATATATCACATCCCTGAGGAGACCCCCATACACCGCCATGTATATATCACATCCTGGATATCCCTGAGGAGACCCCCATACACCGCCATGTATATATCACATCCCTGAGGAGACCCCCATACACCGCCATGTATATATCACATCCTGGATATCCCTGAGGAGACCCCCATACACCGCCATGTATATATCACATCCCTGAGGAGACCCCCATACACTGCCATGTATATATCACATCCTGGATATCCCTGAGGAGACCCCCATACACCGCCATGTATATATCACATCCCTGAGGAGACCTCCATACACTGCCATAAAAAGATAAGGGGGTGCTTTTATAGCCCCCCTTTCTTTATGGGATGGCGGCAGGGGAAGTAGTAACTAATATACAGCTATGGGGGCTTTCTTTCAGTCAGTCAGGGATTTGAACTTTGACCAAAGGTCAAATTTGAGTTTTGGTTTTTTTCCCGCTTTAGGGGCAGTATCCAGGCAAATCTTTAGCTGGATTTCAGCTTTCCTGCCCGATTGGTGGGCTATCACTGGGCAGATCTGAGCAGGGAGCTGTGTTTTCCCGCCTGATGGCTCCAAGTTTACACAGCCGCTCCAGCTCAAACTGGTTCCCAGGTGGGCTATTTAAGAGGCGGCCGCGGGACCCCGGGTCACTTCACCCTGTCAGGACTCTACTGAGGTGTTCTGCGCTCCTACCTGATACCATGAGCCTCGACTTCTTCAGCTTCGGCCGTCAGCCACGTCCCCATCGCCAGTGGCAGCGGGGCTCCGGTGGAAGAACGGGCAGCCGAAGATCCTTTTAGTATGGCGGAGGTCGGAGGAATGGCATCCAGAGCCGCGAGCATGCGCAGTAGCGTATCGTCGGCCATTTCCGGGACGGAAGCGGGGCCTTCGAAGAGACGGAGATTGCCCCGGAAGAACTACTCTCCGCCGACCGGAAGGGAAGTCGCCGGTCCGTCAAGAAAGACTTCCCCACACGGAAGAAGAGGACAGCGCCAGAACCCTCCGACATCAGACGAGACACCACGGAGGCAGCGGACCCCTGGGCGCAGGGCGTCCGGAGACAGAGCGGCACCCGCTACTCCGGGGGGGCCCCCCCTCGCGGCCAGCAGAGAAGATGGACCTTCATCCCAGGCTAGAGCGCCGGCTCCGCCTGCCACGGGTGAGTCTGCTCCCCCTGCTTCTGTGACATCTCTAATGTCACAATTATTGTCAGAATTTAGGAATTTTACTGCACAGTTTAAAAGTACTCAGGAGGCACCTGGTAATGCTAGTGCTGTATGGTTAGCGCCACCTAGTGGGGAAAGTGCAGCGAGTCAGCCAGCTTCATCTTTTGACCTTGCTTTGAGTCAAAACTTACCTGAAGTTTGTTTAAGGAAGCCCCTGACTTGCGAAATTTCCCCACTCGGTTTTCACCTTTCTGAGACAATGAAAGAGAAGATTTGGCAAGGTGCCTATATTGATCTGTTATCCTTGTTGCCATCAGCCAAGGATTTCGTATCTAGCAAAAAAGAGGAGGAGGAAAGGAAAAGACCAGTTACGAAGTCGTTTAATAATTGGCTGCAAGCCTTTTTAATCTTCTCCAGCGTGCTTTGCGAAAGGTTTCCTACTAGAAGTTTGGGTTTGTTTCAGCACATGGAAATAGTTTTAGAGGCGTACAAGAACTTTGGAGGTTTCGCTTGGTTCAGCTACGACCTAGCGTTCCGGCAAAAATTGTCAGTACAGCCATCCTTAAAATGGGGAGTCAAGGACGAGGGTCTGTGGTTGGACCTTTTTGTTCCCCAGCGGTCCTTTCCTCCTAAACCAACCGTTAACCCTCAACAGTCAGGTTTGCAGTCCTTTAAAAAAGGCCTTTGCTTTAACTTCAACGAAGCACAATGCAAATGGCCCGGGTCCTGCAAGTTTAAGCACGAATGCGCGTTTTGCGCCGGGCCGCATCCCGTCTTTAAATGTTTTAAACAAATGGCAAATGCACAGCAATCAGGTGTTCAGAAAGGCCAACTCCCCAGTGAGATTGCCAGAAATGCTCCTCTGGCTTCTCAGCTACCCAGATCAGGAGAAAGCGGATCTGTTAATTGAGGGATTTACGTTTGGATTTATTTTACCTTCTTTTAAGGGCAAGGGGTGTATCGTTCATAGGAATTTAAAGTCGGTGGCGGGCCTGCAAAGCATTGTGGCCGATAAGATTGCTGCAGAATTGAAGGAAGGAAGGTTTGCGGGGCCTTTTACTGAGCCTCCTTTCCAGGATTTTAGGGTCTCTCCATTAGGCATAGTCCAAAAGAAAGAACCAAATTCGTATAGGTTGATTCATCATCTATCTTACCCCAAAGATGACTCACTTAATGATGATATTAGTGATGATTTAGCTTCAGTGCAATACTCTACTTTTGAGGATGCCTTGGAGAGACTCCGGTTTGCAGAAAAGGGGGCTCTTTTAGCTAAGGCGGATATTAAGTCCGCCTTTCGTCTACTGCCTATTCACCCTAGCAGTTTCAGCTCGTTGGGATTCCACTTTCAAGATTATTTTTACTTTGATAAGTGCCTCTCTATGGGTTGCTCATTATCTTGCTTTTATTTCGAGAGTTTTTCCACTTTCCTAGAATGGGTGGTAGGTCAGGTATCAGGGTCACACCTCATAGTACACTATCTAGACGATTTTCTTTTTATAGGACCTCCTTCCTCTGACACCTGTAAGATTTTGTTGGACACTTTTTTACAAGTATGCAACCATTTTGGGGTTCCCCTTGCCCCTGAAAAAACTTTTCTTCCTTGCAATTGCCTAGTGTTTTTAGGTATCACTATCGATGCTGCCCGGATGGAGTTCAGGCTACCGCAAGAAAAGGTCGAGAAACTGCGAGTTTCGTTATTGCAGATGGTCAGAAGAAAAAAGGTTTGTCTCAAAGAGCTGCAGTCCCTGTTGGGGCTGTCAGCGTTCGCTTCCAGGGTGATACCAGTCGGTAAAATTTTCTCCAGACGTATTTACGCAGCAACCTCTGGGCTGAAGTCTCCCTCATCTCATGTGAGAATTTCAAGTGAGATGAGGGAGGATTTTTTAGTATGGATTCAATTTTTATTATTTTTCAATGGCGCCACTGTGTGGCAAGAACCTTTTATTGTTGACAAGGATTTTTTGCTCTTTACGGACTCGGCCGGGTCCAAAGGTTTTGCTGCCATCTGGCGCAATCATTGGTGCGCCGCACCATGGTGCCCCAGATGGAAAAGTCAGGGTCTTACCCGCAACATTGTTCTACTGGAACTGTTTCCGATTATAGTGGCCCTAGAATTATGGGGCCAATATTTTCGGAACAGGAGAATTATGGTAAGAACAGACAACAAAGGCGTGTTATTCGCGATAAATTGCCTGTCTTCAAAGTCACCACCTGTTACCATAATGCTAAGATACTTAGTAGCACAATGTTTGAAATTTAACATCTGGTTAAAAGCATCTTTCGTGCCGGGTAAGGATAACAATTTGGCGGACTGTCTGTCCCATTTTCAGAAGCAGCGTTTCTTTCATCTGCTTCCAACGGCAGATTCGGCTGGACACTCCTGCCCGGGACACCTATGGGATCTAATCTAGACAGTGTCATTGAAAATATTGAATTATCTCTAGCCCCTTCAACGCTCGCCGGATATCGATCGGCTTGGTTGCTGTGTCTACAGCATCTTCAATCCTCTAATGTACCATCTGATGCTTTCTCCGAATTCTTGCTCCTGTCCTTTTTGAACTCACTGTTTACTGAAAGATTTTCCTGGTCACATGTACACAAGATTCTGGCAGGAATATCCTTTTTTAATAAACTTTTGAACAGGCCAGCCTGCCTTTCGTATTTTTCTATAAGGCAGGCTGTGAAGGGTTACAAGAAAACTCATTTTAAATTAGACGACAGGAAACCAATTTCTTTAGATTTGCTATACGACCTTTGTGCAGCCCTCGATAAAGTTTGTTTTTCTAGTTATGAGGCGACGTTATTTAGAACGGCTTTCGTCGTGATGTTTTTCGCGGCGCTTAGGATCTCGGAATTAATTCCAGATAAAAAATTAGGTTTTACAGGATTAAGAATTCAAGATATTTCTTTTCATCCAACTTGTGTCGTTATTTTTTTGGCCCACTCCAAAACAGACCAAATGGGAGTCGGCAAGCAAATAACACTTTATGAGTTCAGAAATTCTTCCATTTGCCCGGTTTCCCTTCTAAACGATTTTGTTTTGATGAGACCTAATATTAGCGACGTTTTATTCATTCACCTATCAGGTAAGCCCCTTTCCCGTTACCAGTTTTCGGCGGTTTTGCGCATGTGCTTGAAACGTTTAAATCTAAACGAAGAAAAAATAACATCCCACTCGTTCCGCATCGGGGCTGCTACAGAGGCAGTTAGGTTAGGTCTGGGTGTGGAATCGGTTAAAAGGATTGGTAGATGGGCTTCTGATAGCTATAAATCTTATGTCCGCCCTAACGCTTTTGTTTAATTGCAGGGAACAAGATTACAGTTTGGATCCTGGGCCATTCCTATGTTCACTGGGCTCATCAACGAGCAAAGAAGAGAGTCTACTCCGAGAACTTAGGATTGGACAGGAGCAAGTTTCAAGTATTTTGGTTTGGAAAACGTGGTATGGTGTGGGCTGAGCTAGTTCCAGAGGTGTTAAAGCTTACACGATCGGCCCCCCCCTCCTGATGTTCTGGTAATACACTTAGGCGGAAACGACATTGGGCGGTTTAAAACATTAGAGTTGCTATTTATCATTCGGGACGATCTAGTTTTTCTTCAATCCCTTTTTCCTAGGTTGCGTTTGGTTTTTTCGGAAGTAATACCACGACTGGTATCTTTTCGTTATCACGGGCTTAAACCCATCGAACGGATGCGAAAACGTCTAAATAGGGGGTTGTCCAAATTGTTGGGAGGTTTAGGAATTTTGTCGTATAGGCATTGTGAGTTGGAAGGGGGTCTGGTGGGGCAATATCGGAAAGATGGTATTCATCTTTCCGATATTGGCTTGGACATCATGAATAATAATTTGGGTACTAGTATTGAATTGGCCGCGTGCTGGGATGGTGGGGACAGGCGGAATGTTTCCGCCTGTCTGGTGGATATTGTTGGTAAAAGTTATAGTGATGTTTTGTCAACCTGAGCCGTCTGGCTGGGTTGTTGATGTAAGTCAATTCTTTAAGTTGTAAATACAGTTCAAAGTATTTATTTATGTAAAGCTAATAATAAAACAAGCGGCGGCCTTTTTATGTCCAAGCCAATATGTGTGGTCTATTATTTAAGTAAGAAATTGGGTATTGTTATTTAATTGATTTAATTTATTAAAAAAAAAAAAAAAAATGGTTTTACTAACTTATTTAAGAAAAGAAAAAACATCCTGCCTGCCATTCCCATAAAAAGATAAGGGGGTGCTTTTATAGCCCCCCTTTCTTTATGGGATGGCGGCAGGGGAAGTAGTAACTAATATACAGCTATGGGGGCTTTCTTTCAGTCAGTCAGGGATTTGAACTTTGACCAAAGGTCAAATTTGAGTTTTGGTTTTTTCCCGCTTTAGGGGCAGTATCCAGGCAAATCTTTAGCTGGATTTCAGCTTTCCTGCCCGATTGGTGGGCTATCACTGGGCAGATCTGAGCAGGGAGCTGTGTTTTCCCGCCTGAAGGCTCCAAGTTTACACAGCCGCTCCAGCTCAAACTGGTTCCCAGGTGGGCTATTTAAGAGGCGGCCGCGGGACCCCGGGTCACTTCACCCTGTCAGGACTCTACTGAGGTGTTCCCCTCCCCCCCCTTTTTTTTTGTCGCGGCCATAGTTATTATTATTGGCATTCACTGTCGCCCTAGTTCTATACTTGGGTGGACGATAAGTTTTTCTTCAGTATTATATATATTGCTGTTGGATATTGTTGGTAAAAGTTATAGTGATGTTTTGTCAACCTGAGCCGTCTGGCTGGGTTGTTGATGTAAGTCAATTCTTTAAGTTGTAAATACAGTTCAAAGTATTTATTTGTGTAAAGCTAATAATAAAACAAGCTGCTGCCTTTTTATGTCCAAGCCAATATGTGTGGTCTATTATTTAAGTAAGAAATTGGGTATTGTTATTTAATTGATTTAATTTATTAAAAAAAAAAAAAAAATGGTTTTACTAACTTATTTAAGAAAAGAAAAAACATCCTGCCTGCCAATCCCATGTATATATCACTTCCCGGATATCCCTGAGGAGACCTCCATACACCGCCATGTTTTTATCACATCCCTGAGGAGACCTCCATACACCGCCATGTATTTATCACATCCCTGAGGAGACCTCCTTACACCGCCATGTATTTATCACATCCCTGAGGAGACCTCCTTACACCGCCATGTATTTATCACATCCTTGAGGAGACCTCCTATATGTTTGCAGTGCAAGTGCACTATGCAGGGTTTGCAGGCCATGCCAGGGTCCAGGGAAGTGTCCTTTAAAAGCAAATTAAAATAAAAAGGATTCTTTAATTTGTGACTGCTTGATTGTTTGTTTTTTTTATAAAGTTTTGAAAACCATTGGGCAGTGGGCTGGGCATGGGCATTGGGCAGTAATCGTGATGCATCGCGGAATCGAATCATATCGAATCATTGCCCTAATAATCGTAATCTAATCGAAGCGTGAGGTTTGCGCAGCCCTAGCAGTTTCTATTTTACTCTCAAATAGAAATTAGTTTGGGTGATGCAGATAGACTTGAAACAGGTCTATTTGTTTGGTTAAAGCCAAAGTTTATCTAAAAACAACATGCAGTTAAAATGATGTATCCCTTAGTGCTGATTCTTCTTATTTTATGAGAACTATTCCTCTGTACTAAAAACCCCTTTACCCCCTACCCCTGCCAACTTCTGGTGTGGCGGTGGTTAATACATCTAAGGGGCTGGCAGGAGCTTTCATCGAGAGAGAACGACTATGGCTGCATATTCCTGCCAGATCTGCCATTTATAAAAGTGATACTACAGGTTCTAAAAATGAAACAGGATCTCTGAAAAGAGGATGGGCAGAAGCTCTGTTCCTCCAATTCAGAGATCCTATGTCATTTATAGGAATTGTAGTATGGATTCTATGAATGGTAGATCTGGCAGAAAAATGTATACCTCCCCCTCCATTTTACACATTTAGTTTTTTTTTTATTGTAGTAGCAAGTACCTTTTCATGTAGGTACTTTCCTTTTCCAAGATGGCAATGAAGAACTCAGGAAGACAGTGCTGGACTTCTTCAGATGGAAAATATGAGAGTTTTTTTTATCAGCAGCTACAGTACTTGTAGTACTTGCACATACCTCCCAACATTTGAACTACGGAATGAAGGACACTGAAAGAGGGAAAAGATAGACATGACCAATCACTTAGCAGTGGGAGGGGCTTAAGGGATGTGGTTAAACAAAACCCTTGTACCCATAAAATATGCTTTGATTGCTTTGTCTGAGCCTACCTTAAAGAAGAACTTCATCAAAATAGTGAGGGAATGCATAGCAACCAGCAACTGTTGAGACAATGAAGACTTTGGTGAGAAGCACAGTATCTCACAAAATTGAGTACACCCCTCACATTTTTGTAAATATTTTATTATATCTTTTCATGTGACAAGACTGAAGAAATTACATTTTGATACAATGTAAAGTAGTGAGTGTACAGCTGCTGTCACATCAAAATAACTCAACACACAGCCATTAATGTCTAAACCACTGGCAACAAAAATGAGTACACCCCTAAGTGAAAATGTCCAAGTGTCAATATTTTGTGTGGCCACCATTATTTTCCAGCTCTGCCTTAACCTTCTTGGGCATGGAGTTTACCAGAGCTTCACAGGTTGCCACTGGAGTCCTCTTCCCCTCCTCCATGACGACTTTACGGAGCTGATGGATGTTAGAGACCTTGCGCTCCTCCACCCTCCATTTGAGGATGCCCCACAGATGCTTGATAGGGTTTAGGTCTGGAGACATGCTTGGCCAGTCCATTACCTTTACCCTCATCTTCTTTAGCAAGGCAGTGGTTGTCTTAGAGGTGTGTTTGGGGTCGTTTTTATGTTGGAATACTGCCCTGCAGCCCAATCTCCAAAGGGAGGGGATCATGCTCCACTTCAGTATGTCACAGTACATGTTGGCATTCATGGTTCCCTCAATGAACTATAGCTCCCCAGTGTACGCAGCACTCATGCAACCCCAGACCCTGACACTCCCACCACCATGCTTGAGTGTAGGTAAGACACACTTGTCTTTGTACTCCTCACCTGGTTGCCACCACACACGCTTGACACCATCTGAACCAAATAAGTTTATCTTGAACTCATCAGACCACAGGACATGGTTTCAGTAATCCATGTCCTTGGTCTGCTTGTCTTCAACAAACTGTTTTTGGGCTTTCTTGTGCATAATCTTTAGAAGAGGCTTCCTTCTGGGACAACAGCCATGCAGACCAATTTGATGCAGTGTACTGCGTGTGGTCTGAGCACTGACAGGCTGACCCCACACCCCTTCAGTCTCTGCAGCAATGCTGGCAGCACTCATACGTCTATTTCCCAAAGACAACCTCTGGATATGATGCTGAGCACGTGCACTCAACTTCTTTGGTCGACCATGGTAAAAGTCTGCTCTGAGTGGAATCTGTCCTGTTATACCGCTGTATGGTCTTGACCACCGCGCTGCAGCTCAGTTTCAGGGTCTTGGCAATCTTCTTATAACCTAGGCCATCTTTATGTAGAGCAACAATTCTTTTTTCAGATCCTTTAGAGAGTTCTTTGCCATGAGGTGCCATGTTGAACTTCCAGTGACCAGTATGAGAGAGTGAGAGTGATAACACTAAATTTAACACACCTGCTCCCCATTCACACCTGAGACCTTGTAACACTAACGAGTCACATGACACCGGGGAGAGAAAATAGCTAATTGGGCCCAATTAGGACATTGTAACTTAGGTGTGTAGTAACTTTTGTTGCCAGCGGTTTAGACATTAATGGCTGTGTGTTGAGTTTTTTTGAGGGGACAGCAAATTTACACTGTTATACAAGCTGTACACTCACTACTTTACATTGTAGCAATGTGTCATTTCTTCAGTGTTGTCACATGAAAAAATATAATAAAATATTTACAAAAATTTGAGGGGTGTACTCACTTTTGTGAGATACTGTATATAATGTACAGTATTGTGTGTATATAGTGCAGGAGTATGTAATGTATAGAATGCAGGGGGCAGGAGTATGTAATGTACAGAATGCAGGAGACAGGAGTGTGTAATGTACAGAATGCAGGGGACAGGAGTATGTAATGTACAGAATGCAGGGGACAGGAGTCCCCCGATCCCATTCAGGCTGCATTCATCCCCCGATCGCATCCTGGCTCCATCCCCCCCCCCCCGATCCCATCCTGGCTCCATCGCTCCCCCCAATCCCATCCTTACTTTATCCATCCCCCGATCCCATCCCGGCTCTGTCCATCCCCCCGATCCCATCCCGGCTGTCCATCCCCCTGATCCCATCATGGATCCATACTTCCCCATGATCCCATACCTGCTCCATCCATCCCCCACACCAATCCTGGGTCCATCCAGCCCTCTAATCCCATCCCAGCTCCATCCACCCCCCACACCCATACCAGCTCCATCCATCCTCCACACCCATACCAGCTCCATCCACTCCCCACACCAATCCCACGCCCATCCCAATTCCATCCATGCCAACCTCTTATCCCAGCTCCATCCACCCCCCACACCCACCGCAGCTCCATCTATCCCAAACACCCATCCCAGCTCCATTCACCCCAAATGCCCACCCCAGCTCCATCCACTCCCCTTCCCAGGCTCCATCCACCCCAAGTTCCAACCCCAGATCCATCCACCGCCCCCAGCTCCATCCACCCCAAATGCCCACCCCAGCTCCATCCACTCCCCACACCCACCCTAGCTCCATCCTCCTAAACACCCATCCCAGGTCCATCCACCCCAGCTCCATCCACCTCAAATGCCCACCCCAGCTCCATCCAGCCCCCCAGGTCCATCCACCCCAAATGCCCCCCCCAGCACCATCTACTCCAAATTCCCACCCCAGCTCCATTCACCCAAATGCCCATCCCAGCTCCATCTATGGCTCTTACCACAGAAGACGGTCAGAGAGTATGGACATACTACAGGAGATGAGCAGAGAATGCGGCTCTTACTGCAGGAGACAGTCAGAAAGCCAATGACAGCTGATCATATGATCTAAATTGAAGCCAGTCATCAGCTTTTTTTTTTTGCCTCACGCTGATAGTGTAAGGAGTAAACAATAAAGCTGATCACCGGCTTCTGTAAAATGGACATCCATCGCACACTGTCCCCACCAGTGCCACCTACCCGTGCCCACCAGTGCCACCTGTCAGTGCCCATTAGTGCTGCCAATCAGTGCCTCATCATCAGTGCCACCTATCATTGCTGCCTCATCAGTGCGACCTATCAATGCCCATCAGTGCAGCCTATCAGGGCCCATCAGTGCCGCGTCATCAGCGCACATTAATGAAGATGAAAAACTTTTGGAAACTTTTATAACAAATTATGAAAACTGTTTAGTTTTTGTTTGTTTAGCAAAACAATAAAAAACCCAGTGGTAATCAAATACCACCAAAATAAAGCTCTATTTGTGTGAAAATAAATGATAAAAGTTCCATGTGGGTATAGTGTAGCATGACCGCGCAATTGTCATTCAAAGTGTGACAGTGCTGAAAGCTAAAAATTGGCCTGGGCAGCAAGGGGGTATATGTGTCCAGAAAGCAAGTGGTTAACATCATATATTTTTTCACCATAAGGTTTAGATACAGTTTAATGTCCAAGCCATATGATCACAGTTCCCTTGGGTGATTAGACCCTGACTGCATATCACTTTCTTCAGAGGTCTATGGTCTTCTTTAGGATAAAAAGATTTTTGGAGTAAATAAACATATCTAAGTATTTATTTTGTGTATATTATTTAACACCAACTATCATTTGTGTATCTTTGTGTATAAAATGTGTAAATGAAGCTTATTAAATGACCTAAATCAGTGACACATTTATTTGTAATATGCAGTATTTTCTGCGTTCTTTTCAATAGCTAATCCTTTAAATTCAGCTTGAGTTACAGCCTCAGCTTCACCCACCCTAGGAACATGTGGAAACGCCCTCTTCATTCCAAGCGTGGGGACTTTCAGTTTCATATCTCCCCCTTTTTGTCTGCGATGGCGTCTGCTGGTCTGAGAAAGGAGCTGGAATGTTCCATCTGCCTGAACATTTATACCGATCCGGTTATGCTGAAATGTGGACATAACTACTGCCGGGTCTGTATTGATCGTGTATTGGATACGCAGGAGGGATCTGGAGGTTATTCCTGTCCTGAATGCAGAGAGGCGTTTGAGGATCGGCCTGTACTGCACAGGAACATAACGCTGCGAAACATAGTGGAGAATTTCCTGTCTACTCAACCTGATCAGGAGCAGACCAGAATCTTTTGTTCTCACTGTGTGGACTCTCCCGTAGCTGCTGTCAAGTCCTGTCTGCATTGTGAAGTTTCTTTGTGTGATAAGCACCTGAGTGTCCACAAACGGTCACCAGAACATGTGTTATCTGACCCTACTACTACCCTGGAAATAAGAAAATGCTCTATCCACAAGAAGACCCTGGAGTATTACTGCACCAAGGACTCTGCCTGTATTTGTGTGTCCTGCTGTCTCATTGGGGAACACAAAGGACATGAGATAGAGTCCCTGGATGAGGCCTCTGAGCAGAAGAAGCAGCAGCTAAGGAGTTATCTACAGAAACTGATGACAGAGAGAGAGGAGACTGAAGAAAGAGTTCGGAGTCTGCAGGAACATGGGGGGCAAATAGAAAATAAAGCAGCTGGTGAAAGGGAGATAGTCACTGCCTTGTTTATAGACCTCAGGAGACAGCTGGAGGAACTGGAGAAGAAAGTCCTGAGTGAGATTTCCAGCCAGGAAAAGGAACTTTCATTTGCAATTTCTGATATGATCCAGCAGCTGGAAATAAAGAAGGACGAGCTGTCCAGGAAGATGCGTCACATTGAGGAGCTGTGTAACATGACAGACCCACTGATTGTCTTACAAGAATTAGACTCATCTCATTTCTATGATCCCAAGGAAAAAGATAACGAGGCTAAAAATGGACATGATAAGCTCCTCCATGATGGTGGAGATCTAAACGTGATTGGAATCTCACAGACAATACACACAGGTTTATTCGATGTAATAACAGGGGTAAACAGAGGAATGAATGTAGAGAAAGCTTCAGACATATTACTAGATGTAATCACAGCAAGTAATAAACTACATATATCAGATGACAAGAAATCTGCATCCAGGGCAGAGAGAAGCCAGAATCGCCTAGGAACACCAGAGAGATTTCAGCTTTACCCACAGGTGATAAGTAATCGGAGTTTCTCCTCTGGCCGACATTACTGGGAGTTGGATGTTGGGGGTTCAGAGAGCTGGAGAGTCGGTATGTGTTACCCTAGTATGGACAGGACAGGAGAGAAATCACATATTGGAAGTAATGACAAGTCCTGGGGTCTGTACAGAGTTAACAGCCAGTATGTGGTAATACATGACAGTAAAAAGATCCAGTTACCTGCCGATATCTCCAGTGACAAAGTCAGGATATATCTTGATTATGAGGCTGGGCAGATCTCATTTTATGATCTGTGTCACCCCATCCGCCACCTCCACACCTTCACCACCATTTTTGATGAACCCCTTCATGCTGCTCTTGGTGTTTGGAAAGGTTGTCTAAAGATATTTGGGGGTAATCGAGAGATGTGAGAAATTTGTTCAAAAAGAGGTGGCACCAAAAGAAGGCAAGGGAATTTGGACTGGTGGCATATTCAGCTAATAGAATAGGAACAAGCCAAGAAAAAGAACAGGATTAAGGCCTCTTTAACACGGCCGCTCCGTTTTTTTTGCGCCGCTGCGGGACTTTTTTTTTTTTTTCACGGAGCGGATGACACTTGCTCCGTATGTCCGCATATCATCACATCCGTTTGCGGATGATATACGGACATAATGTAAGTCTATGGGCATTGCGGATGTCAGCGGATGACACCGCTGACATCCGATTTTGCTTCCTTTCCGTTTTTTGAACGGAGGAAAAATAGGGTTCTGTTCCGTTCCAAAAAACAGAACAGAACTGAAAGGAAGAAAATCGGATGTCAGCGGATGGTATTCCGCTGACATTGGCAATGCCATTGACTTACATTATGTCCGCAAATCATCCGCAAAAAATTAGGATGATTTGCGGGCATACGGAGCGGCCGTGTGAAAGAGGCCTTACTCAGTTTTAAAAGGGATACAATTCTCCTGTGTTATGTGACACATAAAGGTTTACAGAGAAGGTTGAGAGGCAGTACCTCCTTTGCCAGCAGCTACGTACAGGTCATAGCAGAGGGTGAGATTTAGAGTGCAAGTGATACAAATACTTGCAAATTAATTCTGAACAGCTAAAGGGCAGGATTGACGTATGACTGATTTGTGGCCAACAGAAGCTCTGTTGTCTGCCACTAACCCTTGATCAATTTATGTGCTTAAACAAATGGAGGTTTATACAAATGATATCAAATAATAATATACAAATACCCAAGGTACCAGTAACGGCTATAGATTCCTCTCTTTTTAGTCGTCTCTTTTAGTATGCTGTCTCTGGTAGTCTACTGTAGCATGCCTGTAACCTCTGGCTTTCTCCTGTAGCATATCTGTACCCTCTTGCAGTCTCCTGTAACATGTTTGTAACCTCTAGCAGTCTCCTGTAGTATGTTTGTAACCTCTAGCAGTCTCCTGTAACATGTTTGTAACCTCTAGCAGTCTCATGTAGCATGTTTGTAACCTCTAGCAGTCTCCTGTGGCATGTCTGTAACCTCTAACAGTCCCCTAGCAGGGTTGTATCCTCTAAAGCCTAAGGGCCCTTTCACACGGGCGTTCCGCATGTCCGTATATCATCCTATTTTTTTGCGGATGATATACGGACATAATGTAAGTGAATGGCATTGCGGATGTCAGCGGATGACCATCCTCTGACATCCGATTTTCGTCCTTTCAGTTCTGTTCCGTTTTTTGGAACGGAACAGAGCCCTATTTTTGTTCCGTGTAAAAAAACGGACCGGATGAAAAAATCAGATGTCAGCGGTGTCATCCGCTGACATCCGCAATGCCCATAAACATACATTATGTCCGTATATCATCCGCAAACGGATGGGATGATATGCAGACATACGGAGCGGATGACAAAAATGTCATCCGCTCCGTGAAAAAAAAAAAAAAAAAAAGTGCCGGAGCAGATCGCAATGCGGTCCGCTCCGTGTGAAAGAGCCCTAATACACATTAGCAGACATTTTTCGGTCATGCCCCTTCGACAGAAGCCAGCCGAACAGCAGGCTTCTGTTGGACCGACTCCAATACACGCAAGCCGAATGTCGGACGTTTTTTTAGGGAACCAACCAATGTCGCCCTGCATTCGGCCTGTGTGTACTAGACTTAACAGTCTCCTGTAACATGTTTGTAACCACTAGCAGTCCCCTGTAGAATGCCTGTACCCCCCCTTACAGTCTTCTGTAGCATGTAAAAGCCTCAAACAATCTTAAAAAACACGGGAGCAGTACAGTATCTTGAAACATTGCAGCAACAAAATAGAGAAAGGGGTGTTGTCACTGAAAAACTGCTGCAGTGCTTCAGGAATTGATGATACAGTGGGGTTGATTTAATGAAGGCAAATAGACTGTGCACTTTGCAAAGTGCAGTTGCATTCTGCAAGTGCAATTGCTCCAGAACTTAGCGAAGGAGCAGAAGATCTGCTCACTTCCATCATCCAATCATGTGCAAGCAAAAATGCTGTTTTTTTTTTTAAATTTTCTTTGCATGTGATTGGGTTTTCTTTGCAAAGTGAAGGGTTACCTCATTTACTAAGTTCCGGAGCAACTGCAAAGTGCACAGTCTATTTGACTTCAGTAAATCAACCCCTGTTTTCAGGGTTGTCTAGGTCATATGAGGAGCATAACAGAATTCCAAATCTGTCAATGATTATTATTATTATGCAGGATTTATATAGCACCAACAGTTTACGCAGTGCCTAACAAAATGAAGGCAGACATTACAGTTACAATAAAATTTGGTACAAAAGGATTTAGAAGGCCCTGCTCATAATGAGTTATGCACTTATATTTTGTGTTTGCCCAATGATCTGCTTTAAGAGGGTGTTTTTGTTGCATTGTTGTTTCGTACAGACTATCGTCCCGTATTGTTCATTATTGTAGTCTCTAGGTGATATTAGGGTTGTTTACTTGGTTATTGTTGCCTTATAATTAGATGACTCTCCCTCTTCACTGGCCCTCCAACACTCTCTCAGGCAATCACATTATCACCCATCTGACATCTCCCTACAGAAGGTCTACGCATAGCGGGTGGCAGCATTCCGCTATGGTGGTACTTGACAGAAACTCTATTGTCCATCACAGAATATCGCCCCTATCATTAAACAGTAAAACAATATGTAAAAAATATGTGAAACGCACCCCCTTTCTGCTTTGATGTCAGGTTACAAAAACTCATTAAATTCATCAATTTTTGCACCATCAATATGAATAAGGCTGCCCATACATTATACAAATTTTTTGTCTAATTTTCCTTTAGATTTACGAAAACCATATAATATGAGGTCAAACTTAAACACTTTCAATCTGTATGCAATCAGACAGGCCCTTGCACTACAAAGATGAACGTAAATGTAAAGGAAAAAGAAAATGAAACAATGTATGGCCAGCTTAAGACTTGTCCACGCCTCACAAAGCATCATCTGCTATTGTAATGCACTGTATGTATGTGTTGCCATTTCTCATCAGTTGCACCCCATCACCCAATTTACAAAGTGATGTGAGACACCTGCTATAACGCACCACTGATGTTTTGTGCTACGCAGTTTGTATTTCAATGTTTTTTCAAGTAAAATAAAGAACAATTTTCCATAAACAAGCCAGCTTGCATTATTTCTATATAGAAACAGAGCATACAGTATTTCTAGAAGACAGAAGTTTAGTATTCCACATCCAGAATGCAAATAAGCACAAAAGAAGAATACTTGTCATGAAAGCCCATTTGCAATTAGAAATCCTAAAAGAGGGAAGATAAGTTGAGGATATGGTAAATGAAAGCGGTAGTATACTCCGCTATTTGACTTTTACCTACAGGTAAGCCTATAATAAGGCTTACCTGTAGGTACAATTAATATCTCCTAAACCGGCACGGTTTAGGAGATATTCAACCTGCATGCAGCCGCTGACGTCAGCGGCGCATGTGCTCTGAAAGTCCGGCGGACCTTCAGAGCTCCTTGCCGGAAAGTGAAACTCCCGCGCGCATTCGCGGGAGTGACGTCATCGCGGCTCCGGCCACTCACAGCGCCGGAGCCGCCGAACCAGGAAGAGACGCTGAGGGAGCATGTCAGTGCCCTCAGCGTTGTCCAGACGACCATGTCAGGGCTTCATTCTAAGGTAAGTGTTTCATAATGAGCTAGTATGCAATGCATACTAGCTCATTATGCCTTTGTCCTGCAGGGTTTTTTTTTTTTTCTTGCGTATTCAACCGCTTTAATGGGACAGTAGGCAGGAGATTCAAAACTATAACTTAAATAAATAACGCAGACACACCACTTCTTTTGGAAAATAATTGGCCGTGGCCATTTACTGTATTATTGGTTTCACAATTTTATTTAATAAATAACAAACAAAACACACTTTAACAAACCAGCCACTATGGCTCAGGCTGCATAAATAAATCTTTCCAGATAAAATTCATAACTCCCAGCTTAATAAACTTGACACAAGTCAATAATAGCAAAAAAAAGTCTCCCTTTGTTTAAATACAAAGGTGACCCACCACATAACAGCAGCCGCGACATAAAATTAGGGAGGGATGGGGGAACACCACAGCTATGCCTTCTGAGGCGAATGAGCCCCGCCAAGAGGGAACCCCCTTTATATATGCCCCTCAGGCAGTTCCAGAAGCTTCTCTAGCTGTCACGTGTCCCTGCAGGTGAGCCCAGTCACCTGCAAAGCCACGTGACCTCCTACTTCACAGCTGACTGCCCCAGGGGACTAACACTTCTCTTCCCGCCCTTTTCCCTGAGGAAAAAAGGAGGGAATCTGCCTGACCTAAACTTGCTAAACTTGACCTCCTTCCTTCCCGCCACTCTCCCATGAGGAAAAGGGGGCATATTCTGCTTTCCCTTTTCCTGCCATTCTCTGCTTGCTCAATACCTAGTGGACATAGTGCAGTCCTACAGGAGGTGACCACTATAGCAGGGGTATGCAAACGGATGTTGCAAAACTACAAGTCCCATGAGGCATAGCAATTCTCTGATAGCCACAAGCATGACACCCAGATGCAGAGGCATGATGGGATTTGTAGTTTTGCAACAGCTGGGGGGGGGGGCACAGTTTGCATATCCCTGCACTATAGTGATAAAGCATAGCATCCTCTATTGAAACCTTTGTAATTTAGCTGTACAATGCTAGAAACTGATTTAAAACATAAAGCGTAACTCCACTTTTGTTGAGAAAAAACATCCCTGTCTGGGTGATCTATGTACATTACAAGCATTTTAACAAACTTTGTTGCAGATTCCTACCTTTTGTTATTCTGAAGAAATCTCTGTGTGTTTATCTGAGTCCATGTAGGAAAGTGAGTCTAATGGGAGTGGTTTCATAACTATCAAGCAGCTGCTGCACCTGCAGGGCTCCAATGAGGAAAGCTGCTTGGCCTGCATCCCTTTAGCCATGATTTCCTATTGGGAGTATCTCACCAACACGACATTTTTGTTGCAGGGGATGCCTGAAATCTGATTGGCATCTTAGGGCAAACTTCTGGGAAAATCAGTGAGCCAATCACACAAGCAGGAAATGATGTTTCTATGTGTACAGAACACCTCCAGGTAGCCATATTGCATTGCATTTTCAGAAATTTACAGCGGCTGCAGATTGAAAAGGAAAGGTCATTTTTAATAACATTCAATTACAATATCACTTGTGTCGCAATTGTATACGCTATATTATTTTTTCTTTGTTTGCTATTTTTTCCCCCACGAAAGTGGAGTTACCCTTTAAGAACTTTAACAAAAAGAGAAAGTCGAAAATCAAGAAAAATCAGAGGAAAGAGGTGGACAGAACAGAAAGGTAGACTAAAGCCTAGTACACACTATCAGTTTTTTTTATCATTCAACCCAAATGAAAAAAAAACTGACAGCTCAGGTTGGAGTCGCTGTACTAACAGTTCGCTTTTAGTACAGCGATCTCCCCACTGAGCTATTGTGTTCTGACAGGGGACATTCTGCTCTCATATTGTAAAGCGCTGTGCAAACTGTTGGCACTATATAAATCCTGTATAATAATAATAATCTGTCTCTTATTGCTTGGCCCTGCCATTTTTGTCTTACTCGATCAATATCTGATTCAATCAATATGTCGAATCGAACATCAATGGTTCAATTCAATGGCACTAAGTATGGCCACCATTAAAGCCTATCTTCAGGGAAAAACAAAAATCCTCCCTTGAAGTAGGGCTGCCCCCAAACTACAATAGTTGAATTTTCCTTTACATCTAGGGGACCACAAAAGCACCTTATCCCAGCTCCCCCTGCAGCACTCCCCTGCAGTGCCCTTTGGCAAACTCACATCTAATGCAGGGCTACAGGAACTGCTTTGTACTTGATGACGTCAGAGGACCTGCAACCACAGAAGGGAAGGAGCCTGGAGCAGCAGGGGGATCAGGTAAGAAAAAGTACTTTTTACGATCACCCACATCACAACCGGCCTGACAGGCCATTTCCGGTGGCCCTTACACCCAGGGCTTTTTTTTTTCAGCCAGAATCCTGCACACTGTACATAGTGCACCCCTGAACCCTGCTCTCTGTGCATAGCGTACCTCTGAACTCTGCACACTGTACATAGTGCACCCCTGAACCCTGCACTCTGTACATAGCGCACCTCTGAACCCTGCACTCTGTGCATAGCGCACCTCTGAACTCTGCATACTGTACATAGTGCACCCCTGAACCCTGCACTCTGTGCATAGCGCACCTCTGAACCCTGCTCTCTGTGCATAAGGCACCCCTGAACCCTGCACCTAATGCTCTCCTGGTATTTATTGCCCCTTTAAGATCCTCCCACCGGTAGTGCAGTTTGATCACACCCACCGTTCAATGTGGTTCGAGGGGGGTGTGGTTGAGTTCCTGTACCTTTTCTAAGAAAAAAAAGCCTGGGATAAATTTATGTGTTCTTACAAATACAACTGGCCCTTTGAGGACAACCATAATGCTGATGCGACTCTCTATGAAATTGAGTTTGACACCCATTTGTATATGATGGCAATAATATTTTGGACCTGCTCACCTCATATGTGCTATCGCAATATGTCACTGGATTAGTAAGATTACTCCTTTATTTTAGGATATTTGGACTTGTGTTTGCTGCCACTGATTATTTCATTTATTTATATAAATGACTCTGGACTTCCTAGTCATTATACAAATAAGTGAAATAATCCTATGACTACAATCAGTCGCAGCAAACAAAAGTCCAAATTTCTTAAAAGAAAGGAGTACTCTTACTAATCCCGTGACATGAGGCTATACTAATCAGCACTGATAAGGCTGCACTGATGGCCATTGATGAGGTGGCACTAATAAGCTGCACTGACAAGGCAGCACTGATATGCTGCACTGATGTGCGCTAATAGGCTGCACTGATGGGCACTAATATGCTGCTCTGATGGCCACTGATGAGGCGGCAGTGGTGCATACTGTTAAACTGCACTGATAGACACTAATGAGGCAGCAATGATAAGGCAGCACTGATATGCTGCACTGATGGGCACTGATAAACTTCACTGATGGGGCTGCACTTATATGCTGCCCTAATGGACACTGATATATTTCACTGATGGGTACACTGATGGCCACTGATGAGGCTGCGCTGATGGCCTCTGATGAGATAGCACTGATAAGCTGCACTGATAAGGCAGCACTGGTTGCCACTGATGGGGCTGTACTGATGGCCTCTGATGAGATGGCACTCATAAGCTGCACTCAGACTTGTATAAAGTACTCGAAATTTCTACTTGAGTAAAAGTACAAGTGCTCGATCAAAAAGTCACTTGAGTAGAAGTGGAAGTGCTCGCAGAAAAAGTTACTTAAGTAGAAGTACTAAAGTATTCAACATTTTTTTTACTTAAGTATTGCAAGTAGTTTTTTCAAAAAAATTGCTACTTAAGTACTAAAAGTAAAAAGTACCAGTAGTTTTGAAAAAAAAATTCTACTCAAGTACTGAAAGTAGAAGTACAAGTACTGTTTTATGTAGTTATTAAAGAAAGAAGTCAAAAGTTTGAACATCATATTGTTTTTTTATTATTTCAAATGATTTATTCAAATGATTAACCTAAAGGACAATCACAATTCCTTAGGCTGTAACTTTTTGTAAACAAAAAACAGATAAAGTATGTCCCTCCCTTCCCCTTTTAAAGCCAGGGGTGGTCTCCTTCCTGAGCTTCCTCACTCTCACAGCCAGGCAGGTCACTTGAAGTTGAAGGGCCAGGGGTGGAAGGTGGTGTTTTTGGTTCGTCCATCTTTTCAGCTGATCAAAAGGCAGAACAGGAGCATGCGCAGTCTTCTTAATCGCGGTTAGATTTGATTTGCTCAATTGATGATGATGTGCCAGGCCAGCTTCATCAAACCTACAACGCTTAATGTGAAAAATGCATCAAAAACTACTAACAAAGTGGCTGTGCTAAAAATGCTAATAAAGTGCCTGCAATTATATATATACTGTATATATATATTCTTCTTGTATTCAAAATCATCGCCCACAGTATCAAAAATAAAGTGACATGTCTGTGCTAAATGCAGTGCAAATTATTCCCACAATGTAAATTTAATTCATATAAAATATATATGACAATACCACAATAAAATAAGTTGTGATTGTGACTAAGTTAGGTGCAAGTTTAAGTGTGTAAACTAAACTTTATAACGAAAAGTCCATAACTGAATTCCAGTGTGCAATCTAAGAAGTGCTTGTCACTTGCTGTCAGATGCTTCCACCTTTCTTCTGTGATCTGCTCAAGTAAAGTGGTGGACTGGATAGCCTCTCTCTCTGCCTCTCACCTTAGTAGCACTAGCACTGCACTGGTTCAAAAAGCTGTCTATATTATTTTCATTATAAGAACTTGTCAGAACATGCTTCCACCACCTGTCCTTCACACTAGTAGTGCTCATTTGCTTTGCTCAAGTCAAGTGCCACTGCCAGTGGCCACTGCAGTGCAGGCACAGCCGTACAGGCAGAGGCAGGCCGCAGGAAGCACAGGCACCACCACAACACAACACTTATGGTCCATGGACCATGGATGGTCGGATAATCATAGCCGTCAGTCTCACTCTTCTTGGTTCAAAAAAGCCACCCATGACCCGTGTGTATATAATATATTAATATTTTATATTGATTATTTGATTCTCAAATGGCACATTGCCATGGCAAGGATTAGGCCCTCTCCACGGTCCACCTCACTTACCTCATAGAGAAGAAGATGAGATAACGAAGAAAATGCTCCGAGTCCTGCTCCCGCGTCCCGCCGCCCGTGTCACAACTCCTCTCAGACTCAGTAAGGGCCCTAAGGGGTGGAGTATGAGTGACACACAACACGTTTAGAGGCGGAGACCTCGAGTGGGAAGACGGCAGCACGGCTCCTCCAGTGCGGTCTTAACTTGATGATCATGATAGTGATTCCGCGGGCCGCGGTGCGAGCGAGGCTGTGGGATTGATTGAATTGAGTTGTGCTGCCTACTGCTACACGCTACCTACTACTACTACTAAATTGTGAGTCAGCATATTTTATTTCATTTTTATATATAAAAGCGGTATTGTTGAGCACTACTAGCCACTAGATCTCCTGGCTGTCACTTTGTCACATGTTGGGGAATCACAGCGGCTCGGCTCCAGAAGTGGTGCGTGTCCCCGTCATCCTGCCAGGGTCGCCAAGAAGTTCATCACCTAAGTTATTAATATCTTATGAGTAGAGGACCTATGAGATTGAGAATTGAAATAATTAAATATATATATATGGCTTTTTGAACCAGTGCAGTCAGTGCCAGTGCCACAGTGCCACCCAGACGCTATCCACCAGTGCCACCACCATTAAGTGTGTTGGTCGGTCACTCGAGCACTGAAGGAGGTGGAAGCATCTGACAAGTGAAGTCACACTTTAGATTTGCACACTGGAATTCATTTATGGACTTTTCGTTATAGATAGGTTTACACACTTCAACTTGTTGCACGCACCTGACCTAACTTATTTCATAACTTATTTTATTGTGATTTATTGTCATATTTTATATGAATGGAATTTACTGTTCCATTGTGGGAATAATTATTTTTTCACTGCATTTAGGCTTTAGCACATTCATGTCACTTTACTTTTGATACTGTGTGGAGTGTGGGCAGGGCACTGGGGGCAACAATGATATTATATCGATTGTACAGGCACTTTATTCGCACAGCCAAGTTGTGTTTGTTAGTAGTTTCTTGATGCACTTTAAGCGCTGTAGCACAATTTATTTGTTTGTTTCATATTTTCTTTTTATTGGAAAGATTTGGTATAGCAGCTTTTATTATACACAGCCTTTATTTTCGTATGCGCTGATTTACAAATGACATTATACACATTTTTTTGAGCTTTATGTAACCTGCCATCTACTGTTCTGGCAGTGGTAATTTTTTTAAAAGTAACGAGTAACTATGCAGCACAAAAAAAAAATACTTGAGTAGAAGTATCGAAATCATCGAAAAAATGTAGTGAAGTAAAAGTAGAAGTAGGAGAAAAAAATTCTACTCTAGGAAAGTACAGATACCGCATTTCGGTACTTAAGTACAGTACTTAAGTAGTTCTACTTCGTTACTATACATCTCTGATGTTATGTGACTGTACATGATACATGTTATGTCATGTGACTGTACACAATGCATGTTATGTCATGTGACTATACACATAGACAGCAGAGAAGAAAACATGAAGCACAGCTGTAAATGCCTTCTGGGAAATCACATGATCAATATTCTGACCAGGCCATGGTGTGGAGGCGGTACTACAAGGACACGCAGCTTTGGACTCAAACCAATAAGGAAGAGGCTCCCCACCCAGACTGCTACAAGGGTGAGTTTGGGAACGGATTTCTGCAGCACTGACAGTCCTGGTAAGGACTTGGAACTGAGGGGTGGCTGAGCATCAGAGATTGGGGGGGATTTGTTGAAAGAACCAGTCTTGTCAATTCACCCTGTGTTACTTACTGGACAGAATTCTATCAGGTTGTATTCTTTATATATGAAATGTACAGTGCCAATTTTTTTTTTTACTGTGCCCTGGGTGTAATTCTTAGTATCTCTGCTTATTCAGCATGTATAGATGCTACACAGTACCACTTCTCTTGTCCTGTATGCTGGGTGTAATTCTCAGTATCTGTTCTTATTCTGTATGATTGGACTCTGCACAGTACCACTTCTCTTGTCCTGTATGCTGGATGTAATTCTCAGTATCTGTTCTTATTCTGTATGTATGGACTCTGCACAGTACCACTTCTCTTGTCCTGTATGCTGGGTGTAATTCCCAGTATCTGTTCTTATTCTGTATGTATGGACTCTGCACAGTACCACTTCTCTTGTCCTGTATGCTGGGTGTAATTCCCAGTATCTGTTCTTATTCTGTATGATTGGACTCTGCACAGTACCACTTCTCTTATCCTGTATGCTGGGCGTAATTCTCAGTATCAGTCCTTATTCTGTGTGTATGGACTCTGCACAGTACCACTTCTCTTGTCCTGTATGCTGGGTGTAATTCCCAGTATCTGTTCTTATTCTGTATGTATGGACTCTGCACAGTACCACTTCTCTTGTCCTGTATGCTGGGTGTAATTCTCAGTATCTGTTCTTATTCTGTATGATTGGACTCTGCACAGTACCACTTCTCTTATCCTGTATGCTGGGCGTAATTCTCAGTATCAGTCCTTATTCTGTATGTATGGACTCTGCACAGTACCACTTCTCTTATTCTGTATGCTGGGTGTAATTCCCAGTATCTGTCCTTATTCTGTGTGTATGGACTCTGCACAGTATCACTTCTCTTGTCCTGTATGCTGGGTGTAATTCTCAGTATCTGTCCTTATTCTGTATGTATGGACTCAGCACAGTACCACTTATCTTGTCCTGTATGCTGGGTGTAATTCTCAGTATCTGTTCTTATTCTGTGTATATGGACTCTGCACAGTACCACTTCTCTTGTCCTTTATGCTGGGTGTAATTCTCAGTATCTGTTCTTATTCTGTATGTATGGACTCTGCACAGTACCACTTCTCTTGTCCTGTATGCTGGGTGTAATTCTCAGTATCTGTCCTTATTCTGTGTGTATGGACTCTGCACAGTACCACTTCTCTTATTCTGTATGCTGGGTGTAATTCCCAGTATCTGTTCTTATTCTGTGTGTATGGACTCTGCACAGTACCACTTCTCTTGTCCTTTATGCTGGGTGTAATTCTCAGTATCTGTCCTTATTCTGTATGTATGGATTCTGCACAGTACCATTTCTCTTGTCCTGTATGCTGGGTGTAATTCTCAGTATCTGTTCTTATTCTGTGTGTATGGACTCTGCACAGTACCACTTCTCTTGTCCTTTATGCTGGGTGTAATTCTCAGTATCTGTTCTTATTCTGTATGTATGGACTCTGCACAGTACCACTTCTCTTGTCCTGTATGCTGGGTGTAATTCTCAGTATCTGTTCTTATTCTGTATGTATGGACTCTGCACAGTACCACTTCTCTTGTCCTTTATGCTGGGTGTAATTCTCAGTATCTGTTCTTATTCTGTATGTATGGACTCTGCACAGTATCACTTCTCTTGTCCTGTATGCTGGGTGTAATTCTCAGTATCTGTCCTTATTCTGTATGTATGGACTCTGCACAGTACCACTTCTCTTGTCCTTTATGCTGGGTGTAATTCTCAGTATCTGTTCTTATTCTGTATGTATGGACTCTGCACAGTACCACTTCTCTTGTCCTTTATGCTGGGTGTAATTCTCAGTATCTGTTCTTATTCTGTATGTATGGACTCTGCACAGTACCACTTCTCTTGTCCTGTATGCTGGGTGTAATTCTCAGTATCTGTCCTTATTCTGTGTGTATGGACTCTGCACAGTACCACTTCTCTTATTCTGTATGCTGGGTGTAATTCCCAGTATCTGTTCTTATTCTGTGTGTATGGACTCTGCACAGTACCACTTCTCTTGTCCTTTATGCTGGGTGTAATTCTCAGTATCTGTCCTTATTCTGTATGTATGGATTCTGCACAGTACCACTTCTCTTGTCCTGTATGCTGGGTGTAATTCTCAGTATCTGTTCTTATTCTGTATGTATGGACTCTGCACAGTACCACTTCTCTTGTCCTGTATGCTGGTTGTAATTCTCAGTATCTGTTCTTATTCTGTATGTATGGACTCTGCACAGTACCACTTCTCTTGTCCTTTATGCTGGGTGTAATTCTCAGTATCTGTTCTTATTCTGTATGTATGGACTCTGCACAGTACCACTTCTCTTGTCCTGTATGCTGGGTGTAATTCTCAGTATCTGTTCTTATTCTGTATGTATGGACTTTGCACAGTACCACTTCTCTTGTCCTGTATGCTGGGTGTAATTCTCAGTATCTGTCCTTATTCTGTGTGTATGGACTCTGCACAGTACCACTTCTCTTGTCGTTTATGCTGGGTGTAATTCTCAGTATCAGTCCTTATTCTGTATGTATGGACTTTGCACAGTACCACTTCTCTTGTCCTGTATGCTGGGTGTAATTCTCAGTATCTGTTCTTATTCTGTATGTATGGACTCTGCACAGTACCACTTCTCTTGTCCTTTATGCTGGGTGTAATTCTCAGTATCTGTTCTTATTCTGTATGTATGGACTTTGCACAGTACCACTTCTCTTGTCCTGTATGCTGGGTGTAATTCTCAGTATCAGTCCTTATTCTGTATGTATGGACTTTGCACAGTACCACTTCTCTTGTCCTGTATGCTGGGTGTAATTCTCAGTATGTGTCCTTATTCTGTATGTATGGACTCTGCACAGTACCACTTCTCTTGTTCTGTATGCCAGGTGTAATGTAGATGTATGTCTCAGTATTTGTTCTTATTCTGTATTATAAGCATGCACAGGGGGTCAGCCAAATTTGCCTGGGCACACCCTAATCACCCCCTGCACAATAACATTATCCCTCTGTGTGCCAGCAGGGAAATGGGAAATATCTCTCTGACCAGTTCTACCATTAAAGTGGAAATAAACTCCCATCTCTGACTTGTACCTATAGGTAAGCCTATAATAGGTGTTACCTATAGGTACTGTAAATATCTCCTAAACTTGCACTGTTTAGGAGATATTTACTGTATAGTGTGCTGATGACGTCACTCTGAAGGAACGGCCATCTGTATCCTTTCATGTGACAACACTGAAGAAATGACACTTTGCTACAATGTAAAGTAGTGAGTGTACATTGCACTTTTATGGGCTATTTTTATGGACTATTTGATCTTTTTACCAATAATTTGACTATTTAGCACTGAACTTTATATGGACTTGTATGGATTATTTGATTTAATTTATTGTTAGTGCTGCAATTTAGTTTCAATGTTTATTTGAGGGTGATTAATTTCCTCTATTGCTAGCAGCTATTTCTACAGTGTAGTGCTGATTATCTGTTTATTTTTACTTTAAAAACACTTCCATGCTGCGCCCAGTAGGAGAGAGGGCGCAGTGTGGAAGTATTTGCTTGCCTGCTGTTTAGTAGGCTTCTGGGAGAGCAGGAGAGTGCAGTAAGGCTCACCCCGCTGTCAGAAGGGATCCAAGGATGCTAAACAGGACAGAGCAGTGAGCAGATCCCAGTTGAATATGCAGGGTGGAGGAGACTCCTCGCTCTTTGCTGCAGCTGATTATTCCACCTGGGATCCTGGTGGAGATCTTCTCCTGACTGCTGGGGACACAATAATCATCCTGGCCCTGGATGCCCTACGCTGATGCCATCTAGTGGAGCTGCAGGACTGGTGAAATCTGGGGGGGATTGGTAAACCCAAGGTGTGTGTGATGTGGGGGGAAGGTTTTGGGGGAGGGGTGATCAGAATAGGGGGTATGATCAGAATGAAGGGTTCTGGGGGGTGTGACCAGAGAGGGGAGGGGTTCCCGGGGTGTGTGATCAGGTTGCGGGTATGTTGGGGGGATTGGTGATCAGGATCAGGTTGGGGGTATGTGGGGGGGTGTGATCAGGTAGGTGGTATGTGGGGGGGTTGATCAAGTTGTGGGTATGATGGGGAGTGATCGGAGTGGGGATGTGTGATCAGGTTGGGGGTATGGATGGGGGGGGTGATCAGAGTGGGTGTATGTGTGGGGGGATGTGACCAGAGTGGTGGCAGTATGTGGGTGGGGTGATCAGGGTGGGGGTATATGGGGGGGTGTGATCAGGGTTACAGTATGAAGGGGGTGTGATTAGAGTGGAAGGGAGAGATTAGAGTGGGTGAGGGGTATCTTGGCGTGTGATCAGGCTGAGGTTATCTAGGGAGGTGTGATCAAAGTGGGGATTATCTGGGGTGTAATTTGGAAGTTTGTTTATGGAGGGGTGTGTTTCTGGGAGTGGGGTAATCAGGGGGTATATTAGGGAGGTGGGATGCAAGCAGAAGGGCATGCACTGGGGTATGTGTATGGGGTAGATTCCTCCAGGATAGGTGGGATAATCTATGGGGTATGTGCACTGGAATAGAGGGTATCCAGGGCCAGTGCCAAAATGACTTCATGTACACTACAGCTTCTAAACTTGAGTTTAGGAGCTTTAGGCGCTTCAACCTCACTCAACCTCCCTCTCCTGAACGGGGAAGAATCGCATTCAGAATAGGAACAGTTTGATAGCCAGAAAATGCAAACCGCGGCCGGCGGTCAAAGAAGGCTGTATGTACATGAAGCCATGTACACTACAGCTACTAAAGTTGAGTTCAGGAGCTTTTTTTGCCAAAGCTCCTAAACTCAACTCCATAAAAGCCTATGTGTCAATGTACCCATAGGCATTTACCAGAGTTTAGGAGCAGCTGCAGTTAGGGGAGCTTAAACCTCCCTCTCCTGAACATGGAAGAATTGCAAACAGTGGCAAAACCATGGCAATATCGCAGCGCTTTGATTATGCAGCGTTTTGCTTTTTCCCGCTGCCAGCAGTCAAAGTAGACTGTGTGTACATGAAGCCTAAGAATGCTTACGCAGCTACCTTGGGGTGCCAGGTTGGGGGAGGGGCAGTAAACTCCAAATCCCCAGCCACGTGTTGGCAATTTGGATTTTTAAAATACTGGTCTTCCGTTTCCTAACACTGTGCCCTCTCTCCTACCGGGCACGTGGAAGTTTTAGTTTGCTTCACCTGCCTGTAGGGAAGAGAAGTGGGAAATGCATAACTCTGCCAGCTCATTACACACTGCTGCTTAGTAGCAGTTATGCTCAGCTCAATGTTCAGTGCTGTGTGACATCCTTCATGCTGCGCCCCATCACATCACAGGCACAACGTGAAGGAGATACCAGCCTGGCTGTAGACAGTGGTGGAGGGGAGAAACTGGTGGGAGAACAGGTGAAGGGGTGGAGGGGGTGAAGGAAGAACAGGTGAAGGAGGTGGTGGGTGGCAAAATGTACCTTCGCCTAAGTAGACAAAAATCCTTGCACCAGCCCTGCTTCTGGAAGTGATTCTTGTTCTCTAAATGCACTGTACATTTTTCCATTTCTGCTGTCCTCTTAATTATTATTATTATTATTATACAGGATTTATATAGCGCCAACAGTTTGCACTGCGCTTTACAGTGTGGGGGAAGACAATACAGTTACAGTACAATTCAATACAGGAGGAATCAGAGGGCCCTGCTCGTTAGAGCTTACAATCTAGAAGGGAGGGTCAAGTGAAACAAAAGGCAGTAACCGAGGGGGGTGGGCAGATGGATAAAATGGAGGTAGAGTTGTTAGGTGTGGGTAGGATAGGCTTCTCTGAAGAGGAGGGTTTTCAGAGATCGCCTAAAAGCTAATAGAGTAGAAGATAATCGGAAAAATAAGGGTAAGAAGTTCCACAGGATTCGAGAGACTCTGGTAAAGTCCTGGAGGCGAGCATGGGAGGAGGAGACAAGGGAGCTAGAGAGGAGGAGGTTTTGAGAGGAACGAAGAGAGCGATTAGGTTGGTATTTTGACACTAGGCTAGTGATGTAGTTAAGGGCTAAGCTGTGGATGGCTTTGTAAGATGTTGTTAGTATTTTGAATTTGATTCGTTGGGTGAGCGGAAGCCAGTGGAGGGCTTGACAGAGAGGATCGGTGGACACTGAGTGATTGGTAAGATGGATGAGTCTGGCGGCAGCATTCATGATGCATTGAAGGGGGGATAGCCTGAGTAGAGGTAAGCCAATGAGAGGGGATTAGCAGTAGTCGAGGCACAAGATGACCAGGGAGTGAACTAGGAGCTTTGTTGTGTCTTTGGTTAGAAAGGGGTGTATTTTGGAGATGTTGCGGAGGTTAAGGCGGCAAGATTTGGACAGCGATTGGATGTGGGCCTTGAAGGAGAGTTCAAAGTCCAGGACAACACCTAGGACCTTGGCATGTGGGGATGGACTGACAGTAATTCCATCAATATTGACAGAGAGATCAGGGGAAGGGGCACGTGGTGGAGGAAAAATTATAAGCTCGGTTTTGGATGGATTGAGTATGAGGAAGTGGTGTGACATCCAGACCGATATATCAGATAGTAAATTAGTGATACGTGCGGAGACTGAGGGAGAGAGCTGAGGGGTGGATAAATAGATTTGGGTATCGTCAGCGTAGAGATGGTATTAGAAGCCGTGGGAGGTTATCAGCTGACCCAGAGAGGAGGTGTAGATTGAAAATAGGAGGGGTCCAAGAACATAGCCTTGGGGGACCCCAACAGAGAAGGGAAGAGGAGAGGAGGAAGTGGAATTGTAAGTAACGCTAAAGGTGCGGTTGGATAAGTAGGAAGATAACCAGTGAAGAGTACAGTCATGGAGACCAAAGGCATGGAGTTTTTTGAGGAGGAGGGGATGGTCAACCGTATCAAAAGCAGCAGAAAGGTCCAGGAGTACAGAATAGTGTCCATTGGTTTTGGCCGTTAGTAGATCGTTTGTCAGTTTTAGGAGAGCAGTTTCAGTGGAGTGTTGAGGCCGAAATCCAGACTGAAGGGGATCGAGGAGGCTATTCTCGGCAAGGTGGTTGCACAGTTGGTTGTAGACCAGACGTTCAAGGAGTTTGGATAAAAAGGGGAGCAAGGAAATAGGACGTAGGGTGTTAAGATCGGTTGGGTCCAGTGAGGGCTTTTTAAGTATGGGGCTGACTAGTGCATGTTTTAGAGAGTTGGGGAAGATGCCAGAAGAGAGGGAGAGATTGAAGATGTGGGTTAGAGAGCATAGAATAGGACCAGAGGGTGAACGTAGCATTTGCAAGGGAACAGGATCCAGAGGGCAGGTGGTTAAGTGGACATTAGCAAGTAGTTTAGCAACCTCGTCTATAGTGGTGGGGTTGAATGAGGTAAGTAGTGATCGCACCTGTGGGCATGAAGCGTAAAGCACGGAAGGTATCTGAACAGCAATGATCTCCTTACGGATTGTATCAATCTTTTGTTTGAAGTGGTTGGCAATCTCTTGGGCAGTGAGTGAATCAGTGGGTGGAGGCAGTGGAGGACGGAGTAGAGAATTAAAGGTAGTGATTTAATCTGGCCATACACTGTTAGAATATTTGCAGATTCCTCTGAAACGGTCCACATTTGAACAGTGGGTGACCTTGCTGGCTAAATATAAGTTGATAACCTAATCCATTTTTGTCGCATAGGGCTATCCAGAAAAAGGTCAGTTGAACAGCGCCTGCATTCAGTCAGCTACAAGCACTGTTTGAGTACTCTGACAGCCAGCATTACCCCATCAGGGTGGATTCATCTATCCACGGGAGGAATCTGTTACATTTTTGTTCAACCTGCAGACTGAAAAAAATAAATTTATTAGTGTACGCCCGGTGTTATCTCAGGCGTTTTGTAAGCTCTTTTTTTTTTTTTTTTTACAGTAGACGTTATTAGTCCCACTCCTTAAACAATTTAGCCATTGCCAGTTTACTCCATTGCATGCTGCACTTTCATATCACCTTTAAACTCTTAAACTAGTTCAACATCACTGTACTGTTGGTGATAGGGGTCAGGACTGCCATTCGAAATCATGGGGCCTGCACAGCTTACCTGACAGATTTCCATCATTTCCATATCACCCCATTTGCACTGATGTCCATAGTGCTCCACCTTTGATTGGCCTTCCATAACTTTACCCAACTTCTGTGCCCACATGTATTCTACCTCCTCATCACCCTATTTTGTTCAGTCAGTGACACCTTCATTTCTACTTACCAGCTTACATCACTCTACCTCTAAAGCTTCATGCACATGAGCGCATGGGGCCAAACAACATAAATTGTGGGTGTATTTTCACAAACTTAGGAAACATAGCTGAAACATACAGTCACCTATTGTAATGAACGGCTGTATGCTTGTGTACACAAGTATATGCATGTGTGAGTTTACTCATAGTCAACATATACCTGCGTACAGCTAGCATACAGCTATTCACTACTATGGGTAGTTGTCCACTGGGCGTGGAAATATGCTTGCAGTTTACATTGTATGGCCTCGTATGCCGTTTTTTTCTTTTTTTAAATGCTTTTTATTGTTTTGTTTTTTTGTACAAAGACAAAAATCAAACAGGCATTCAAAATAGCTTGAAATTCATGGCGACTATTAACCACTTTCCATGAATCTACGTAGCTCTACGTCGGCTTGGAGAAGTGGTTGTACCGGGGTGATGCCTGCAGCTAGAGGCATCATCCTGGTACCATTTTTCAGAGCCAGCGGTCAGCTTTCGATGTGGCTCGGGAGCCGCTCGACCCTTACCCCAGCGAGTGGGAGGGGATTCCCACCCCCCACCTCCTTCCGCGGCTCTGCCCGAGTCTCCCGTCCCACTGGGAGACCCGAGCAACCAACCGACACGTCCGCCGGCTGGTTGGAGTCTCCGATGTAGTAATCTGGAAGCCGCGTGATAACATCACGTACGGGTTACTCAGCGGCTAAAAGCGCCAAATTTAAAAAGCTGTCAGTATTCAGAAATGCCGATTTTGCGTTTTGAATACATTGAAGTGCAGTGGATGGGTCTGGCGTCAGCAATAAAAGTGATCAGATTTTTTTTAACATTAATTTAACATATTAACCACTTAAGCCCCGGAGGATTTTCCTGCTAAACGACCAGGGGGTATTTTGCGATTCGGCACTGCGTTACTTTAACGGACAATTGCGCGGTCGTGCAACGCTGTACCTAAACGAATTTGACGTCCTTTTTTTCCCACAAACAGAGCTTTCTTTTGGTGGTATTTGATCACCTGTGCGATTTTTACTTTTTGCGCTATAAACAAAAAAAGAGCGTAAATTTTGCAAAAATAGCAATATTTTTCACATTTTTTTATATGAAATTCCCCCAAAAAAATGTAAAAATCTAAATTTTTTAACATTTTCGGCCAATTTGTTTTATCCTACCTATGTTTGGTAAAAAAAATCGCAAAAAGCATATTTTTATTGGTTTGCGCAAAAGTTATCGCGTTTACTAACAAAGGGAAAGATTTTTGTCATTTTTGTTGTTTTTTTTTTAACGCGTAATGGCGGCGATCTGCGATTTTTTTTGCGGTACTGCGACATTGCGGCGGACAGATCGGACCCTTGACTGAAATTTTTGACACTTTTGGGGTTACCAGTGACATTTCTACAGTAATCGGTGCTATATATATGCACTGTTACTGTAAAAATACACTGGTAGTGAAGGGATTAACTTTATTTGGGAGGGAGGGGCTGTGTGTATCCCTAGGGGCGTGCTTTCTACTGTGATTGGCTGTGGCTTGAGGTGAAAGGACACTGATCAACAGATCTACATAGTATATGGGACGTAGATGAAAAAGGCGCTGGTGATCTTTTATATTTACTGGAATAAAACTTGTTCAGGGTAGCATGTGTATTAAATATATATTAAAAGTGCTTGTTGGTGAATTATTATAATTGAAGGTAATAAATATTTTTTAAAGTGCACAACTCAAAATTAAAAAAATATTTCTGTTACTTATTGATAAATAAATATATAAATAATTATATATAAATAAATAGATATATAAATATATTGTACATGCAACAAGCAAATCAATTATATAAATATATAATATTCCGTGCAGCAAACAAATAAAAGTGCTTAATAGTGCGTGCATAAAAAAACTCGTCAAATATAAGCAAATAAATTCATGCTCTCCAGTGAAAAAATAATAATTATATAGCAAGTGTCTCTGTAATTCGTGCAAAAAATATGCTCCTTAAAGTGCTTCAGGTGGTGGGGTGTGACACACGTGGCCTCTTACCAGCTTCCAATGAGTCACAATGACTCCCAACGCCTGTGATCCCTTTAATTGGGTGGATCAGACCTCTCCTCGATCTCTTTTGGGATGGATATCTGCTCCTACATTAGGCATGTATGGACCATATAGTCCGCATAAAGATAAACAAAAAAAGCCTCCAATAGTGAAATATTGTATGCTTTATTTGAAAATTAATAAAAAAGGTATACAGTTGGTCCCTTACTATTAGTTGTGCCCTCCTGGCACTGGGCAATTCGGCAGTACACAAAATCTTTCAATAGTGGGGAATCGTATCCGAGGATCTGCAGCTTCCTCTTAGTTTTCCTCTCACTGTGCTGTGTGCGGCGGTCGGCGAGCGTCCCTGCCTCTGCTACGAATGCCTGTATGTTTTGCTTCCGGGTTTGTCAGTAACCACAATGCATTTCGCATCTGTGCGTCATCAGGCGCGCTCGCTCCCTAGGCCCTCACAAGCTAGTGACGTAGCCCTACGTCACTTTGCCTGTGAGGGGCTGACTGCCGACGTAGATCGGCGTTAGGCAGTCGGCAAGTGGTTAAGACTCAACTTCCTCTTCTGTACACCCCTAAATTAAAGAAAAATGTATGGAGGGTATACTGAACAACATAAATCTGTACTCCACTTGGTTCATTACAAAACTACTTTATTTAATACAAATATGATTCAATTCATAACACAAACAATTATATAGCTAAAAATACTGACAAAATTGCCCCCTCTCACATCCAATGACACCATGTGAAGCTGTGCATAGTACCCATGTTTCAATATAAACCAATCAATATCTACATAGGACATCTACGGTGCTGAAGTACCCCAATGTACAAATACCAAAGTCCTTCCAATCATGAAGAGTTGTGGGCTAGCCAGGGCCGGTGCTAGACTGTTTTACGCCCTAGGCAAGATCAGCTACTTGCGCCCCCCCCCCCCCCCCAAAAAAAAAATAAAAAGGGAAGGGGTTAAAAACTGCTCTATGTCATATCCAGTGACCCTGATCTGATGGTTCCTCCATGTAATGCTGCCATACCCAGTGATCCCAATGTTCCTCTATGTCACATCAGGGGTCCCTGGTGTTCCTCCATGTCACACCCGGAGACCCTGATGTTCCTCCATGTCACACCTGGGGACCCTGATGTTCCTCCATGTCACACCTGGGGACCTCAATCCCCCATGGCACACCCAGGGTTTCCAATTTCTCATGGCACACCTGGTGACCCCAAACCCCTGTTACACTTGTGACCCCTCTCCCCCATGTAACACCTGGTGACTCAGATTCCCCATGGCATACCTGGTGACCGCAATTCTCTTTCACACCAGGGATACTCCATGTCACACCCAGGGACCCTGATTCCCTGTTCTGGGGACACTTACAGGGCAGTATGAAGAGAGTGGCCAGCACTCTGCCCTCCTTCACCATGATCCTGCTGATTCCTTCTACCAGGACGCTCCTCTCCTGGACCACAGTGTTCACCACAGCTCCAACCGGCTCCTGGTGGAGGGAGAAGCAGCAGTCAGAGAGCTCCGCACCTCCTTCATCACCAACATCCTCAGACCATTCCGTTGCCTCGTCGCTTCTGCTCCAGTAAAGGTGCCGCCCTCCAGTGCCGAGTTCCGGCTCAGGTTCAGCTCTCCCTCATCTCCCTGCTTAATACCGACCCAGGGAAATGAACGACTGCCCACCAGCTCAGATTAGAGAGTCACTTCCCGCCCAGGGATTAGGCCGCTCAGCTCCAGACGAAGAGGATCATTATGCAGCTAGCACTCCGGTGGGCTCCTTTCCTGCCCCTTGGTGCTCCCCCAACAATGGTGGAAAGCCAGGGCCTGGTAGTTCTGCCACTGCCCCAGACACCTGGCATCTTCCTCTGTCCCTTCTTCCTCCCCCACTGCTGCCCCTTTCCTCAGCTCACAAGGATCATTCATGATGGAGCGTGAGTGCTGACTCGTGGCTGCGCCCCTAGGTGGCAATGCGCCCTAGGCGGCTGCCTAGTTTGCCTAGTGGAAGCACCGGCCCTGGGGCTAGCAAGATGTTGAATATGGTAAAAGGAGATAAAAGATGACAAAGAAGTGTTCAGCAGAGTATGTAAAATGGTTCATTGATTATATTTCCATCAACAAGAGTTCCCTCTGGAAGTGTGTATCCACAAAGTCCATCCTCTGGTTGCCCCTTATTAGTGTACAGCTCCAACTTCAGTCGGTAGTGCCCTCAAATACAATGTCAGGCACAGTGGTCCAAAGGAGGATGAATGCAAGTGCTGCCAGAGTGCACCTGACTCACAAGATCATCATCAACTTTATGCTATTATATTGTGTGATTCAGGGCAGCCACTGTTGCACCTCCCTTGCACTCCAGCAGAAGATATACAGTAAAACCTTGGATTGAGAGTATTAGACTCGATTCCCACTAGAGCGACTTGTCAGGCGACCGGTCAGCCTGACAAGTCGTAGTCCCTCGCAGTCCATTGACTGCTACAGGACCCGTTCTAATAGGAGCGACACAAGTCGCTCCGACTTAGAAAAAGTGTCCTGTACTACTTCGGGGGCGACCTCGGAGCGACTTGCATATACTTCCATTATGTGAAGTCCGTGCAAGTCGCGCCGAAGTCGCGGTGCACGGTACTGCACAAGTCGCCCCAGAAGTAGTACAGAGTCGTGCCGCCCCAGTGTGAACCGACTCTTATTCGTTCTGGAAACATGCTTGTAATCCAAAGCACTCTTATATCAAAGCAAATTTCCCCCAAAAGAAATGATTGAAACTCAGATGATTCGTTACACAACCATTTATTCATAAGTCCTTCAGTTTATAGTCCATATAAAAAGATGATAGCAATGTGATAGGTTGTGTAACCATAAAATGGTAGCAGCCTCTACTAGGGGATTAGAAGCAAAATCCAGCAGGAGCTACAGAGTATAAAAGAGAAGAGAGGCGCCTCTAAGTGTAGCAGTAGTTACATAAAAATGAAGGTACAACATTTAGCAACTCACATGGTTGATGATTAAAAGAGGCACATCTAAGTTTGTAGGCATCCGAAGTAAAGCTGTCCACATAGACCTTCTTCTGCACCGCCGGCTCTCACCGCTGTCAGTCTTGAATCGTGACCGGAAAGACTACCCTGCAGTAGAGCGATCTGAAAGCGAGGCTTGAAGTGACTTGAAAGCAAGGCTTGAAGTGTTCGTGGAGTGCAGCATTGAAGGGATGACGTCGATGACGGTTTGGAGGACAGTCTATGTGGACAGCATTACCCCGGGTGCTTGCATACTTAGATGTGCCTGTTTTAATTATCAACCATGTGAGTTGCTAAATTTTGTAACTTCAATAAATGTAACCATATTGCTACACTTCGAGGCACTACTTGTATATCAAGACATCGCTTCTTTATCAAGTCAAAGCTTTTAAAAAAAAATTTGCTTGTCTTGCAAAACGCTTTCAAACCAAGTTACTCTCAATCCAAGGTTTTACTGTAATTGCATTTCATAGAGCCAATGGGGGCTATGATGTAAGGGGACTCAATATAGAAATCATGTTCAGTCCAAGGATAAGATCTTCATAGTGTAAAGGAAATTTGTACATTAAAAATGTTTACATTTTATTTTGTATGTATTGCACACTGCACTCATTGTACACACGGCACTAATAATGTTTTCATTACATGTTTGCATTATTTTGAGTCCCGATTAGAATTAGCCTGTCTATGTTACGCCCCTTGTTACCATAAAAGTTCAATTGTAATATTACTGTGATACTTACATATTCATGCATATAAAAGCCTTCAATTGCGTCAAGTAAAAGAGAACAGTTATTTTGGAAAGATGAGGTGTGTATCTTTTTGTGTCTGTTCCCTACTGCAATAGGTATTAATTTGGAACCACTAATCAATGTTATAAGAGTTGCCTAGCTATATTTGCACATGTCCTCCAGGTAGAAGATAATTTACTACAAAAGAAATATATGTATCTGTGCCCATGTAAACATCACATAGAGAGTCAGGGAAATATAAGAGTCTTGCCTGACCGGTTTTGCTGGGTCCAACCAGCTGCATCAGAGGTAATCGCTATTCCACTTTCCCTTTCTTGCCTAACTTTTCAGCCTTCTTCGATGTCAGTTCTATTCTCCTACTTCATGTTACCCCACTTTCATTTTGGATTTTATGCCATGTCAGTGCAGGCTTCTAGGCTTGTTCAGTTCCGCTGGGCACTGCCACTTATTCCCCTCCTGACATTTCGCTCAGTTATCCCGAAGGAAACAGACAGCACCAGCTGATCCCAGATGGCACCCGACTGAGTATTGCCACCTGGGGTCTTCAGCCATGAGCTGCTGTTTTTATCAGGTTCCCCTGCTGACCCAATGGGGCCCAGTACAGAATGGCTGCCTGTTTCCCCCTGTCATCAGCCCTGATAGGGGTACCACAAATAGGCAGGGGGCTGTTGAGAAGGGGGAACTTTACATAGTCTCCTGAGAACCCCATTCCGTAGGCACAACAATACTGCCTGCTCTAGAAGAGGGGGCATTGTTGCTCTGGAAGGGGATGTGTCACTGTTTTTTAAGGAAAGGAGTCACTACTCTGGAGAAAAAGGAGTCCCTGCATTTGAGGGGGAGGAGTCACTGATCTGGAGGGGTAAAAGTCACTGCATGTTTGTGAATTTCAGCTTGAGCTACTGAGCTCTATTTACAACATCATTAAAAATAGTAACTAAGCAATATTATTTCATCTTTACCTGACAAAAAAAAGAAAAAAAGGGTTTTTAGTGCTGACTGTAATAACAAGCAAAGAAAATATTTACAAAACCATTATATGTTCCGTAGCAAACCTCAATATTGCTTGTATTAATTCACACAAGAGCGATTTCTGCCAAAGCTTTTTATACTTGTCTCCAAATAGAATCATGTATTTGTGTGATATCCTGTTAGATATGATCTGTGTCCCTCTGTATTACTAAAGCTGGCCATAGGGGACTCATCCACTATCAGAATACACAGAACAGTGCTGCAGCCACAAATTGATTGAACATTTCCAGCGAGCAGGAATGCCCATAGATGATTCAAAATTCAGTCGGTCCTCGCTAAACTAACTAAATTTCGATCCATCTATGGCCAGCTTAATCATATGACTACAATATGAGTCACAATCTTGGCCTCGCCTCAAGCTTGTGTAAACAAACCCGCTACGCTCTGTGTGTTAAAGGCTTTTTATATTAACTCCCTCTTCTGCTTTCAGCAATGGCGTCTTCTGATCTCTCTCTGAGAGAGGAGCTGAAATGTCCTGTCTGTTGGGAAATTTATATCGACCCTGTAAGCCTGAAATGTGGACACAGCTTCTGCCAGGATTGTATCACTCGTCAGCTGATCACACAGAAGGGATTCGGGTGTTATTCCTGTCCTCAATGCAAAGAAGAGTCCCAAGAGTGGCCCACGCTTCACAAGAACATTGCTCTACGGAACATATCAGAGCACTTCTTATCTAAACTCTCTCTAGAGAGCCAACAGTGCTTCGTCCACAAACTGGACCTGAAGTATTACTGTGTTCAGGACGCTGCCTGTATCTGTGAAAAGTGCTCAGAAGATGAACATCAGGGGCACCAAGTGGAGTCCTTGGATGAAGCGTCTAAGAAGAAGAAGGAAAAACTCAAGTACGTTCACCGAAAATTAATGACAGAGAGAGAGAATATGGAGAACAGAGCTCAGAGTCTGCAGGAACACAAAAGAAAAGTAGATGAAAAAGCAGCTGATGAAAAAGAGAGAGTCACTGCCCTGTTTAGAGACCTCAGAAGACAGTTAGATGACTTGGAAAAGAAGGTCCTGAGTCAGATTACCATAGAGGCAGAGCGGGTATCTGTCTTAGTCTCCAATCTGATTGATCAGCTGGTGATAAAAAAGGGGGAGCTGTCAAGAAAGATGTGTGACATTGACCGAGAGCTGATAACTGATTTAGTGACTGTCCTACAGGAATCAGACACAGCTGACTTGTGTAATACTGAGGATGGAGACAACGAGGAAAGAGGGAGACAGGAAGCAAGTGATCTGGATGTGGCTGGCATCTCCCACACATTACACACAGGTGTATCCCAAATAACAGGGGTAACTGTATGTTTCTATTTACAGAAACCTGAAGACATATTACTGGATGTCAACACATCTCATAATGATCTACATATATCAGATGACATGAAAGTGGCATCCTATTCACCAAACCAGAATCACCCAAAAGCACCAGAAAGGTTTCAGGATTATACTCAGGTGATAAGTAGTCAGAGTTTCTCATCAGGCCGACATTACTGGGAAGTGGATGTTGCTGGATCCGAGTATTGGGGTGTCGGGATGTGTTACCCTAGTATAGACCGGGTAGGATACCAGTCCCAGATTGACTGCACTGAGAAGGCCTGGTGTTTGCGCAGGAGTGGCGATCGGTATTTTGTTATACATGACAGTTCCAGGAGCCGGGTACCTGACAATATATCTGCTGACAGAATCAGGATATATCTGGATTATGAGGCTGGATTTGTCTCATTTTATGCCCTGTGTGACTCAATTCAACACCTTCACACCTTCACCGCCACCTTCACCAAGCCCCTCCATGCTGCATTACGTATATGGAATGGTTGTATAAAGATATCAGAGAGGAATCCAGAAATTGTCAGAATATGAAAATTCTACAGAGAGACCTCACAACAGAAGAGGGAGTATTCTAATAGAATATTCAGCCAATAGGATGAGGCAGTGGGTAGGGACTGCTGCCATTCTCCTGCCTGGTCTTGTATTAACCACTTCAATACAGGGCACTTTCACCCGCTTCCTGCCCAGGCCAATTTTCAGCTTTCAATGCTGTAGCACTTTGAATGACAATTACGCGGTCATGCAACGCTGTACCCCAAATAATATTTTTTCCCCCACAAATAGAGTTTTCTTTTGGTGGTATTTCATCACCACTGGGTTTTTTATTTTTTGCTAAAAACATTTAAAAAAAAAAAACATTTTTTTTTTAGTTTCTGCCATAAAATTTTGTAAATAAGTTTTTTCCTTCACTGATGGGCACTGATGAGGCGACACTGATGGGCACTGGTGAGGTGGCACTGATGAGGATGTACTAATATGAAGCACTGTCGAGCACTGATTGGCATCACAGGTGGGCACTGGTGGGCATAGCTGATGGGGCTGCACTGATTATCAGTGCAGACCCCCCCCCCCCCCCCCCATCAGAAGAGTAGTTTATCAGCTCTCCTTCACTCAGGCCCTGTAAGCAGTAATTTGGAGGAATGCCAATAAACTGAACTTCCTGGTAATGCTGTGATTCATTGTGATTGGACACAGCTGATCACAAGGTATGTCATATAGTGAGCTGAAAGTGGAATTCCAGTTAAAAATCTACCCTTTATTTCTTAGAAAACTATAATACATTTTTTTTTTATTAAACATCAAATGGATTGCTAAATGTCTGATTAGAAACAACCATCTAATACAAACATTCAGCAACACACCTATCTTTTAGTGACAACCGTTGCCCTGTGCAGCTGAATGTGGCTGCTCACAGGAACTTCCTATTACCATTGTCAGTGTCCATTCAAAAAACCCCTCCAGCCTCACCTACCCCAGCCCCATCCACGATGTAACATTCTTTCTCATGAATGAGGATGCACAAGCGCCCTCATTCATGAGAGTGCTCTGAAAGGGGAACCTATGATGCAGCTTTCATGATGACTCCACATACAGAAATGCTCCACCAGCTGCCCTTAGAGTGGAAAGGAGGGGGGTTGTGATCACCTGACAGGCAATGAAGTGCCACTTAAAAAGGTTAAAAAAGGCAATTTTTGCATTTTGGGGCATAACAATTAATTTTGTTTACATGAAGGTTTTTGGCTTTTATTCCACTTTAAACTGATGTAACCTGAATCAGTACTTTCATCAGTTTTTTTGTAGCAAACAACATGACTAAACTGATGATGCCTCTGTGAAAGAACCCTTACTCTTCTATTGCTCAGATCACAGCTAGCCTTTTTCATATTACCAAAGAGGGTGAATCTGAAAATCCCCTTCTGATAGTAGCTGCCATTATCACTTCTGTGATATGTAGAACTCTATGCTACAATTCCTAGCATGCCTTAATCATCTATCTTGAAAAATAAATGGAAAATATAAGAGGTTGGTGTCATTGTTTAGTTTCATTTTTTTTAAGTCTTAGCACAGCTGTGTGATTTTTGAATGGAACAATGTGATTGTAACGCTATTGATAGAATAACATAGTATGAATTATTAAAGCATTCGTTACCCTAGGTTCACATCTATGAGGCTGCAGTTGATGGGTTTTTCTGGCACATTTTGCGGTGCGTTGTGTGTTTTAAAAACCTGCTTTTTTCCAATTTTTTTCTCTTTAACAAACTGTGAATAGCTGGCTGTTAAGGAGCGGGTCAGCAAGCCAACTGCCATGTCCTTAGCAACCAATGAGTCTTCAGCTGTCAGCAGGGTTTCCCGCTTACAGCTGAATGTAAAAACAAGAATTTCTACAATAAAAAAATTGGTGTGGTGTCCCCCCCAAAATTCCTACCAAACCCTTATTTGAGCATGCAGCCTGGCAGGTCAGGAAAGGGAGGGGACGAGCAAGCCCCCCCCCCCCCAAAACCTTAGCAGGCCACATGCCCTTAACATAGGGAAAGCACCTTTTTCTCAAGTTGATTGGGGGCAAGGGCCTCTTCCCCACAACCCTGGCCAGTGGTTGTGGGGGTCTGCAGGCAGGGTGCTTATTGGAATCTGGAAGCCCCTTTTAACAAAGGGGGCCCCAGATCCCAGCCCCCCATGTGAATGAGTATGGGGTACATAGTATCCCTACACATTCACCAACAAAAAAGACACAACACAAGTTTTTGACAAGTCCTTATTAAAAAATAAATGTCCTCCTGGTGTAAATTCAATCGTCAATCATAACGCCACTTGCCACCGCTGACCCAGGAAAAAAATGCTCTGCTCGTGCGGAAGACTCCCGCCATCTGCCTGCTCCACCGCCTTACAGTTCTTAAATAGCTAAGGGCAGGGTCACCCAGGATGCATCAATCGATGACATGACATGAGGTGGTGTCACTAGGTGGCCTCTCCCTTAGCTATTTAAGAACTATCAGTGAGGAGGGAGCAGGGGGTGGGCAGAGCCGCACTGTGTGTGTCTCTGGGTGCACAAAGCCCGACTCTGGAGCGTGCCCGCATGTGTGCCCCCATAACAAGTGGCTTCTTAAATGGGCAGATGCAGAAGAGGTGGAGTGGACAGAGCCGGTGGGGGCTGTTTTGTGCAATACCATGGCACAGAGTAGGTAAGTTTAAACCTCTTTTTTAATGAAATTTAAAAAAAATGTTTGTCTTTACAATCCCAAAACAATGTTTTTGTTTTTGTTACATACCTTATTTTATACCCCGTAGTGTCATCACTGGGTCTCTGCGCTTCTCTATTCAATGCAGGCAGATCATGGCTAGTGGAAGGGACCATCAGTGTCCTCATCAACATGCTAATGAAATTTTAAATAACACATTTCCATTTTCATTACATACCTCATTTTAGTCTCTTTGTGCGTCTGTATGCAATGCAGGTAGATCATGGTTATGGGGAGGGGTTGGCAGGGTGCCGTACATAGCTTCCTGAAAACATTACAGCACCCTTCCTCGGTACTTCAGCAAGCAGTGAGCTGGCTCTTTGGAAGACTTATGCAAATATCTTAAAAATCCCCTGATGGGTGGATGTAAATCTGGAGGTAAGAACTGAATGATGCTGAAAATCCTCCAGCTAGGAAATAAGGTAGGCTCTATCTGACTTCCTGCAGCTCACAGTGTGCAGTGAAATCAGAATAAGCAATTTCTGTACAGGAGTAGAGTGTGTACACCTGTGCAAGACCGAAGGAAAGGCTGGACTTCACTTCCCACTGGGGGGACGTCCTCTGGTTTCAGTGATAATACCGGAATGATGCCTGCACCTACAGGCATCATTCCATTATGTATGTTTTCAGACGGCGATTCCCTAACATGCAGAAGAAATCTGAGTGGCTAATTAGCCGCTCGATCACTTCTGAGGTTGGCTGAAGGGGGCCCTACCCCCATCCCACTGCCATCGCCCTGAACAGAGAGAGAGGAACTGACGACTTTCCACTCTCTCTGTGACCCCAGAAACCAGGAGTTATGTCGTCACTTCCAGTTCCGCCTCTTTATTTACCTGGCCACCAACGGCCAGGAAAGCAGCCGATCAGACCGATTTGTGTCTGATTGGCTGCATGAGAAGCTAGAGGAGCGATTTGGGGTCTAATAGACCCCAGATCTCTCCATAAGGAGGACCTGTCATGGCCCATGCTGTCGTTGATCATCTGTCCCATGCCCATGCTGTCGTTGATCATCCCTTGTGATAGCAATAAAGTTAATTTTTAAAAAAAAAAGTAAAAAAAAAAAAAAAAAGGATTTTTGTATAAAATAAGTAATAATAAAAAAAATGTAAAGTGCCCTGTCCCACCGTGCCTACGTCCATTTGCATTGGAACGCTCACGTTACTCCCGCACTTATATATAAATGGTGATGTGAGGTATTGTCGTTAGGGATGCACCGAAATGAAATTTTTGGGCCGAAACCGAAAATGCAGGATGCCCTTGGCCGAAAACCGAAACCGAAAATTACTTTTTCCCCAAAAATTTTTTAAAATGGATAGAACAGGGGCATACACCAAAAACAGGCAGCGACGTACACCTGTCGCTGCCACCCTGTCACAGTATATGTACTGTGACGGGTTGGCAAGAGGTTAATTTAATTACCAATGGTATTTGTATTATGAAGCATGAGGGGTTAATGTATTGTCACTGCTGGTCACTCATCTATTAGTGACCGACCAGTAGCAGGTAATGCAGCACCCCTTTGTGCTGCATTAGTGCAACCAGTATCTGTGCAACCAGTGTTAATTAACACTGATACTGGTTGCACTAATGCAGCACAAAAGGGTTAATTACCTGCCACTGGTCGGTCACTAATAGATGAGTGACCAGCAGTGACAATACATTAACCCCTCATGCTTCATAATACAAATACCATTGGTAAGCTGCCTCAGCTCCCCCCCCCCATCTCCCCCCCACCCCCACTGCCTCAGCGTCCTCCTCCTCGGGTGTCCTGCATTCAAAAGTCCTGCCTCTGGCCGGCGGCACCGCCTCTCAATGACGTCCCTACTACGATCTGTGCATTATGAATGGACACAGGGGCGTAACTACAGGGGTTGCAGGGGTTGCAATCGCTACCGGGCCCCATGCTCCAGGGGGCCCGGTAGCAAACCAGTGGGTGAACTTCTAGGATCTCAAAGGTCACACTTGCGACCGGGCCCTGGAATTTCCCCACTGTGGGGAGGCCCCAAGATTGCAGGAAGGGGGCCCACTGCAGAACTTGTGAAAGGATCCTGATGCGGGACCATAATAAAAGGCCATGCAATGAGATTAAAGAGCCCCAGGATTAGTGGGAAGAGCCCTGGGCTTGAAGGGAAGGGCCCCGGCCAGGGGTCTGGGGGGCCCTTTATGGTTTCTTGCATCGGGGCCCTGAAGGTTCTAGTTACGCCTCTGAATGGACATACCAGGCGGGGGGGCGGGGCGAGCGGCCGCTATAGATAGAACTAATGTGATCCTTCACTGTCAGCTCAGCACGACTATGTGTGAATAAGAACAGACCTGACCTGACACCGGGCGGGGGGAGCGGCCGCTATAGAGAGAACTAATGTGAGCCATCCCTGTCAGCTCAGCCGGACTATGTGTGAATGAGAACAGAACTGAGCTGACACCGGGCGGGGGGGGGGGGGGGTGGGGCCGTCGTAGCGCCCGCTATTAGCTGTAACTATGTGAGAGCTTCACTTCCTTGTCAGCGGAGATACATGCCTGTCAGGGAAGTGAAGCTCTCACATAGTTACAGCTAATAGCAGCCGCTCCGCCCGCCCCCCCCCCCCCCCCCCCATGCCCGGTGTCAGCTCAGTTCTGTTCTCATTCACACATAGACGTGCTGAGCTGACAGGGATAATTCACATAGTTCTATCTATAGCGGCCGCTCGCCCCGCCCCCCCCCGCCTGGTATGTCCATTCATAATGCACAGATCGTAGTAGGGACGTCATTAAGAGGCGGACGGCCGGCCAGAGGCGGGACTTTTAAAACCTGCCCTGCGCTGCGCCCTCCTCCTTCCCCACGGCGGCCATATTTATTTTCGGCAATGTTAACCCATTATCGGCCGAAATGAGATAGGCTCGTTTTCGGCCGATAATTTCGGTGGCCGAAATTTCGGAGCATCCCTAATTGTCAGAGCGAGAGCAATATTTCTAGCACCGGACCGCCTGTGCAACTCAAAACTGGTAACTTGCAAAGGCATTTAAAGTGTCACCTATGGAGAATTTTAAGCACTGTAGTTTGCTGCCATTCCACGGGCAGATTCAATTTTAAAGCGTGACATGTTAGGTATCTATTACTCAGTGTAACATCATCTTTCACATTATACAAAAAAAATTAGCTAACTTTAGGTTGGAGCCTCTGCTTAAAAAAAGATATATACAGTAAAAACCCCTCCATTGCGGGGGTTCCGTTCCGGACCCAGCCGTGAAAAGTGAAAATCCGCAAAATAGAAAAACCCTATTAAAATGCATTGTAGGCATGTTTTTTTTACTGTCACTGTACGTATAGAAGCATTTTAAGGTCTTTAAACACACTTTTAAAACAATAGAAACTCATTAAAACACATAAAAGATACTGAGAGACATAGCAAGAGCTATGGAAAACACAAAAATATTTCATTTTTAATGATTTATATAGTAAAATAACATTACAAAAAAAAAACGCGATATACCGGGACCGCAAAAACTGAACTGCGATGGAGCGTGGGTTTACTGTATACTGTTTGGGGATTCTAGGTAATTTTCTAGCAAAAACAAGTTGATTTTTACATGTAGGAGCGAAATGTCAGAAATGGCCAGGATGGCAAGTAGTTGAATGATGGAAAAACCAACATTTTTGGGTTGTCACCAGAACAGAAAGTAAAGGGAAATATTCTAATGGGGACACCTGCTCTGGTGACAACTACCTATAATAGAATTTCCCTGCACTTTGAAGATTTTCCCCTTACTTCTTGTTGTGTCTCTAAAACAGGAAGAGAAGGGAAGTCTCCGCAATGGGACACATTAAGGGGGATTCACTAAAGAAAGTGCGCAGCTGCAGAAATCTGATTAATTACTGTGCCTACTGATACCAGTTACCAGATTTTCCTCAAGATTTTTTATGGTATTTTGCCCCATCCATTTTTCCTTCTATCTTGACAAGTGCTCCAGTCCCTGTTGCAGAGAAACACCCCCATAACAGGATATTACCACCTCCGCCATGCATATCATTTGGTGTTAAGGTCAAATAATTCAATTTTAGTCTCATCTGAACATAACACCTTTTTCCATGTGGCTTCAGAATCTTCAAGGTGCGTTTGGGCAAAGCTCAGTCGTGACTGTATGTGTCCTTTCTTGAGAAGTGGCTTTTTTCTTGCAACACTCCCATACAAGCCACATTTGTGGAGAATTAATGATATTGTGGTCACATGCACACAATGGCCACTTTTTGTCATTCATTTCTGCAACTGCTTCAGAGTTGCTGTAGGCCTCTTGGTAGCCTTTCTGACCAGTTTCCTCCTGGCTGTTTCATCCAGTGTGGAGTGACATCCTGATCCAGTGACGGTCTGTTTTGTACCAAATACCTTCCACTTTCTAATAGACTTCAGTGTGCTTCTAGGCATTAATAAAGTCTTTGAAATTTTTTTGTATCCATCTCCTGATTTACGCCTGTCGACAACTTTATCTGTAAGATCTTTTGACAGTGCCTTGCCACCCATCGTTGATTGTTTGCTTCAGTTGCACTACCAGGGACTGAAATGCTCCAGGAAAGCTGTTGTTATGCTAAACTAATCGAAATGACCACAGCTGATCACAGTTGAAAGTCAAATGGCTTTGTCTACACCTGATTGAGTTTACAAGTCATCATTAGGAGGGGGTGATCCTTTTTTTTAACTCAGTGATTCTGCTTTTGAATTTATTTATTTTTAACCGCTTGCCGACCGCCCACAGTATATTTACTGCGGCAGTCAGCCCCTCACAGGCAAAGCGACGTAGGACTACGTCGCTAGCCTGTGAGGCTCTAGGGGGCGAGCGCGCGCCACCGGAGGCGGGCTCCCGCCCCCGCTCGCTCCTGCACATCCCCGCGCGTGTGACCGGCGGACCCGATGTCCGTCGGTCACTCGCGATCTTCCAGTGCAGAGGGAGAAAGGCAGGTGGCTGATGTAAACAAAGCCGCCTGTCATTCTCCCCTGTGTAAGAACAGAGATCATACGGTCCTGCTATGTAGGATCGTATGTCTCTGTTGTTACACCATTAGCCACACCCCTTTACAGTTAGAAGCACGCCCCTAGGGACACACTTAACCCCTGCATCTTCAATAAAGTTAACCCCTTCCCTGCCAGTGTAATTTTTACAGTAACAGTGCATATGTATAGCACTGATTACTGTAGTAATGTCACTGGTACCCCCAAAAGTTTCAAAAATGTCAGTCAAGGGTCCGATCTGTCTGCCGCAATGTCGCAGACCCGAAAAAAATCGCAGATCGCCGCCATTACTCGTTAAAAAAAAACACCAAAAATGACAGAAATCTTTCCCTTAGTTAGTAAACGCAATAACTTTTGCGCAAACCAATCAAAATACGCTTATTGCAATTTTTCTAACCAAACATATGTAGCAGAAAACAAATTGGCCTAAAATGTTAAAAAAATTTTGATTTTTTTACATTTTTTGGGGGGGAATTTCATATAAAAAAATGTGAAAAATATTGATATTTATGCAAAATTTACGCTCTTTTTTTGTTTATAGCGCAAAAAGTAAAAATCGCACAGGTGATAAAATACCACCAAAAGAAAGCTCTGTTTGTGGGGAAAAAAAGGACGTCAATTTCATACAGCATCGCACGACCGCGCAATTGTGCGTTAAATTCACGCAGTGCCGATTTGCAAAATAGGGCCTGGTCAGGAAGGGGGTAAAATCTTCCGGGACTTAAGTGGTTAAGGTTAACCTGAAGGGTAAGGCAGGATTTGCTTTGTTGTGGTGCATTGTGGGAGGCATAGTCCTCACAAATCCACAGGCCTGCATTAAGACCAGCAGCTAAGGATCACCAGGTGAAAATAAAGAGAAAAAGGCTGAAGAAAACAAATGCATCTAAAGACTTGAATTTTTTAACTTGGATGCCCACCTGAATGTACACTGCTTTCGCTCTGCATATCGTGGATACTTACCTGATAAAAGCGTTTTTGGCCCTTCCATTCGTTTGGAGGCCACATATCTTCTGGTAAGCAAACATTTCTTTATCACATGTTGGTGGTTGCACGTTAGGTGGATGGATCAGTGAACACTTCTTTTCGTCATGCACATTGGGATCTATGGTTTCTTCTGATCACGGAATTCATTTATTCAAAAGACTTAATTTCTATTTATTTATTTTTTGGACAATACATGCCCTTTTTGGACCTTTTCACTTATTTATGGACTCTGTATGAACTTTCTTATTAATCTTGATTTATTTCAAGTTGTATTGATTTTATTTTTACACTAATTATGTAAACTTTGCATTTGTTAAATTTTTTGATACCTCAAGTCTTTCAGGCACTTGGCACTTTACAATCATGTTTAATAATTTTGTAGCGCTGCACTCTATTTATATTTCTCACACACAGCATAGGCATACTTACAATTATACCACAAAACACATTCTGCTACTCCTCCCAAGTATGTGGATACCAAATATAAGACTTTCACAGTCTAGAAGCATAAAGGGGCTCAAAATCTAAGGAGCCCCTTCAGGCATACCAGAGGAATAAATTACACATCTAACTTCCTGACTACCCTTGGAGGCCCCGAAGCACCAGAACAGTACAAACACCCAAAAATAACCAAATTTTGGAAAGAAAACAATCCAAGGTATTTTTTGAAAGGCATAATAAGTCTTGAAAATGTAATTTTTTTTGCCACAAGTTTTTGGAAAATGTAGTAAAGAAAAGTAAAATTATATTTCTTTACACAAAGTTGTTAACGAATAAGATAAGATTTCTAACACACATCATAAGTTTGCTTAAAATTACACCCCATAGCACATTATGCTACTCTTTCTAAGTATGGGGATACCACATGTGTGGGACTTTTTCACAGCCTAGCAGCACAGAGAGGGCCCAAATCCAAGAAGCTTTTTTAAGCTAGTAGCATACAGTAAATGACACATCTAATTTCCTGACTACCAACCACATTTTTGGAGGCCCTGGCACACCAGGACAGCAGAAACACCTACAAAATGACCACATTTTGAAAAGCAAACACCCCAAAGAGGCATGGTGAGTGTCTTGATTAATTCATTTTTTGCCAGAGGTTTTTTGAAAAATGCAGAAATACAGTGAAAATTAATTAATTTTTTAAATTATTTTTTAAATTTATTTATTTAAACAAAGTTGTCAATTTTATTAGGATATTTCTCACACACAACATGGGCATACTTAGAATTACACCTCAAAGCACATTCTGCTACTTTTCCTGAGTGTGGCGATACGACGTGTGAGACCTTTTCAACGTCTGGACTGATTATGTACCAGGCATTGTATCTTGTGTATCACAAATCAACCAATTGTATCAAAACCAATGTACTGTAATGGTCCCCTCGGTCAGGACCGGATTAACATAGGGGCTATTGGAGCTGAAGCACCAGGTCCCCTCCCTTAAGATAGGCCCATCCAGCCAGCAGCATGAGCCTGATTTCTCCTGTCCATAAACGTCTATGGGACAGGAGAAGCTGTTTGTAAATGTAGGGGTGGCTGGCTGCACCTGGGTTGGCTCAGTGTGAATATTACAGTGTCACAGAGCACAGTTCCCCCTGCACAAATGGAGGAGGAGAGAGGTTGGATTGGCTCTGCCTTCTCCCGCCCCTCTCCCTCTGTGCCCGTACACACACCAGTCTGTACAGTGAAGTGAAGGAGCCGTGTGGGCGGGAATTTATACACAGAGCAGCCGACAGATACAACATGAATAAGATATGTGTGAGTGATAAGCCTCCAGGAACCATCCATATGTAAGCTCCGTGACTGGACTCTTCCTCCTGCCTCCTTTCTTCTCTCCCTCCACCCCTCTTTTTTAACTTTTTCTCCAGCTTTAGCTGTTAAAACTGCAGCCAAAGTGTTTAGAATTGTGTCATCAGCCTATGGTAGTGCTCAGTGCTTTGTGCGTTTAAGTGGGTTCACACTGGTTTGCTATGGTTTGTCCCATTGCTTGTGTATCTGCAGTTTTCCTGCGTTAAAGCCACAGTCTTATTGATTCCTATTAGGTTGCATGTTTTTTTCTGTATTTTCTGAAAGCGCAGCAAAATTCCTGCATGCTGCATCTTTGGTACACTTTAAGAAAAAAGAAAAAGCAGCAAAAACTTGCAACCTAATAGAAATCAATAGGATCGCAGCTAAAACTGCAGGTAAAACGCAGGAAACTTCGGATACACAAACATTGCGGCCAAACTGCACTAGTGTGAACCCAAAGGCTTGTACACACTTGCAGCTGGCACTGTCACTAAACTGAAAAGTGACCGGCAGTGAGGAGGTGATATCCTACCTCTTCACTGCATGTTTTACCCCCCAAATGCCAATTCCTGCAAGATAATAGTATGGTTCACTTTGAACTCCACCTTATTTCTGTCGCTCTCTTTAGGTATTCAATGTGCTCTCATCTTATTTTCTACACATGCAATACCTAAAAAAAAAAAGGAATTGAAATAAGGTGGAGTGCAGAGTGAGTTTCTACACTTAAGCGGAGCCCTTCACAGAACATTTTAAAACATTGGTAAAGTATAACTAAATGCAATTTTTTCTTTTTTCTAGTTTGTTGATAGAGTGGAGAGGGATTAGATCCTCTGTCAGGTTTCCATAACTGCCTATGGCCCTGTTAGGGAGATTTACCCTTTCTTTTTGACTCTATTTGTCCTGTTTACTGTTATCATCGCATGTGGAAGTAAATGAAAACCCTATATTTTGGGTGTCCCCAGAGCAGGAATAGAGGGGAAATCATCCAATGGTGACACAAGTTCTGGTGACAACCAGGGATTCCCTTACTTTGGAGGGATTTTCTCTTACTTCCTGTTTGGCTATGGGACAGAAAGTGAAGAGAAATCTCAATGGGACACAGATTGGAAAAAAAGCTGATGGGTATGAGCCTTGTTTCAGACTATTGCAAACACAGACATCGCATGCGATTTGCACCACATTGCTATGCAGATCACATGGGATGTCTATGCAATGCAAATTCAGCCATGCATTTTGTATGGCTAAACTTCCATTGCATTCCCAAGAAAATGCTGCAGGAACCTTTTTTTCCCCGCACTGGAATTGGATCCCATGCGATCCAATTCCTGTCCAAATTCGATCTGCAAACCAATCTGGGGGTGTCATTACCTTTGTTTTGACACCAGCTGCTGTTCGCAGAGCGTAATGTAAACTGCCTGCGGGGAGATGCGATGCGGGAACCCGCACAGGAATGGCGGTGGCTCCCGTATCGCAGTAGTGTGAACCCAGGCTAACCCCTCCTTACTCTATCCAAAAAAATAAATAAAATAAAAGCTTTCTCTTTGATTACACTTTAAACCCAGAGGCTGGCGGCCTTTTACTATTAGTAGGAATAGTATTGCACATAATATCAGAGATATACAGAACTTCAGTTTTGGGTGGAGTAATATTTTCTATATTGCATTATTGTTTGATACACAGGATTTAAAATGTCCTTTTATTAGGGTTTACATCTCCCCAACCCCCCTGCCTTCCTCCTCCCTGTCTCTCCCATCTTCTTCCTTATGGCACAATAATAATGAGTATTATGTGGGTACAATGACGTTGGCATGAGTGTGCAGTGTATATAGTGACTAAGATTCTGTTTAAAGTGGAGTTCCACCCAAAAGTAGAACTTCTGCTTTAAGGCCTCCTGACCCCCTGATATGCCACATTTGGCATGTCCTTTTTTTTGAGGAAGTGGGTACCTAGATTTGACAGTTACCCACTCTCACTTCCTTAGCAAAAAATCGTTTGTTTTTCTTATTTTATTTATTTCCATAAAAAGGCCCACCAAAATCTTCAGCACCAGGCCCATGATGCTCTTAATCCGGACCTGCCCTCGGTGCAAGTGATCAGGGAATATATCTTAGTGCAGCTTCACCTATAGCAGTCCCCGTTTCTATAAACCAAGCAAGCTTTGGCTACTGGTACGTGGCAGCTTCACTGGGCAGGAAGTACAAGAGGTAATGGAAAACAAAAGAGTTCCTGTGGTTCAAGGAGTGCAGTTGTCTGCAGGGGATGGTAGGGACTGGTGTCTCGCAGGAACATATTCAGTCAGACATTGAGATGGGTCAGTTCAGGCACAGGCAAAGATGTGGTTATTAAACAAGCTAGGGTTAGTACAGGCGATAATTAAGGACTCCAACTGTGACTGGCTGCACTATTAGGGCTTGTTCACACTTGAGGATGGGGGGTGGTAGAACTACATGATTAAGCCACAGTTTTGCTATCCTCAACCAATACCCCCCCCCCCCTTTAGCTGCAGCGGCTGGGGGTGCACACATGCCAGGGCTGTGATTCTTTGCTTTGCAGCTGTGGCAGGAATTATACACCCTGCTGATCATGACACTTTCAAAGGAATGGGGGTGCTTGTGAGGGGTCCAAGGGGTTAAAGCAGGTGGTGAGAAGGTGATACAGTATCTCTTTACTGCCTGTCAAATGCACTCTGAAATGCGATCTGAAAACAGATGGTTGTTCAGAGAGCATTGCACATGTTAACAAGTTCTTAGGGTGACACTATGACTGCTGTAACGGTGATCAGAGATACTATAACTGGCGTAGCAGTGATCAGGGACACTTGAGACTGGTGTGGCAGTGATTAGGAACACTGTAACTGGTGTGGCAGTGATTAGGAATACTGTAACTGGTGTGGCAGTGGTCAGGGACACTGTAGCTGCAGGGACAGTGATCAGAGACGCAGTAACTGGTGTGGAAGTGATCAGGGACACTGTAATTGGTGTGGAAGTGATCAGGGACACTGTAACTGGTATGGCAGTTAAAGTGATGTGGTAGTGTGGAAGTGATCAGGGATGCCATCTGTGAGGCTTCATGCCGTACGACAAAGCCGGCGTCGCACCGATTTGAACAGAGCCGTTGCTGACAAAACCAGAAAAATTCCCAGCTCAACTCGCCAACCAGTTTGCTTACCAACCAACTAACCTAACAGAACAGTATGCTTTTAAAAACAGGGATTTAGTTAGCACACATTTGCAAACCCATGTGTAAGCTGCAGGGCCTCCTCACGACACCCTGTATTACCTGCAGTCCTAACTCCTGTAAATCTATGAGAGTCTCCACAGTGGAAACATATGCATTCAAGTTAGGACTGCAGGTAATACAGCGTGCCCTGAAGTGGCCCTGCAGCTTACATATGCTTTTGCAAATGTGTGCTAACTAAACCGTTTTTTTTAAACGCATACTGTTAATTCGGTTGGAAAGCAAACTGGTTGGTGAGTTGAGCTGGGAATTTTTCTGGTTTTGTCTTGCATCGTTGCCCTTCTTGTGTTCCTTGTTATTGCTGACAATAAGATGCGACTTGTCATGGGATTTGACCTGTCAAAATCCAATGACAAGTCGCTCCAGTGTGACAGGGGTTCGGTGGAAGCAATGTCGGCCAGGACCTGCCGATCATTCACAGGAGAGGCAGAACGGTGATCTGAGATGTGACATTTAAACAAGGCAGGCCGCCGTTCCGTCAGAAAGGAAGATGAGATCTTGTGTTTCTGCACAAGAAACCCGGATCTCTGTCTTCCCCAAGTTTAGCCACCCCCCACATAGTTAGAAAGCATTACCTAGGGCACACTTAACCATTTGATCACCCCTGATGTTAACCCCTTCCCTGCCAGTGTCATTAGTACACTGCATTTTTTAGCGCAGATCACTGTATTAGTGTCACTTGCCCTCAAAAAAGTGTCAGGTGTCCAATTTGTCCACTGCAATGTCGCAGTCCCACTAAAAATCATTACTAGTAAAAAAAAAAAAAAAATTCCATAAAAAAATCCCATAGTTTACGGACGCTACAACTTTTGCACAAACTAATCAATATACACTTATTGGGATTTTTTTTACCAAAAATATGTAGCAGAATACATATTGGCCTAAATTGACGAATAAATTCGATTTTTTTTTTTTTTTTTTTTTTTTTATTAGGTATGTTTTGTTGCATAAAGGAAAAAATATATTTTTTTTTTTCAAAATTGTCGGTCTTTTTTTGTTTATAGCACAAAAAATAAAAACCACAGAGGTGATCAAATACCACCAAAAGAAAGCTCTATTTGTGGAAAAATCAGAATATAAATTTTATTTGGGTACAGCATCCCACGTCCACACAATTGTCTGTTAAAATAACGCAGTGCCGTATCTCAAAAAATGGCCCTGTCATGAAAAGGGGTAAACCTTCCAGGGTTGAAGTGGTTAAAGGGTTTATTTGTCAAACCCACACGGAAAAAATCTTTTGTAGGTCACAACAGTAAATGGGGTAGATTTAATAAAGGCTTTAAAAGATTGCACACTTTAAAAGGGCATTTGCTCTAGAGCTTACATGTGTATGGCTTTTTGTATGTTGGAGGCACTGGTTATAACCAGCATTTTCAGCGGCAGCAGGGTTTATGATAGGTATAAAAGGAAAAAGCCATGTCATTAGAAGATATGCATCCACACCCACCCCATATACATATACCTTTGTGTCATTTGGTGGAATTTATTTATCACAGGTACTTGTATAGCGCAGTTGGTGCTGTGGGGGACCACACACCAAAAAAGAAAAATACCTGGTGTGAGGTCCCTACCAGACCCTTATCTCCTTATCTGAGCAGGCAGCCTGGACAGGCCAGGATCTGGGAGCCCCTTTATTAGTAAAGTGTGCTTCCAGATTCTGATAAGCCACCCACACACCCCCACAACCACTGGGCCTGGGTTGTGGGGAAGAGGCACTTATACTCATCAACATGGGGACAAGGTGCTTTGCCAGGGGGTCCCCCCTGGCAATGTACCCCCCCTTTGTTGAGTACATGTGGCCTGGTATGTAAGGGAGGGCCACACGCTTGCCCCCCACCCTTTTCTTGGCCTGCCGAGCTACATGCTTGGATAATGGGATTTGGACTTTGGGAGGAACCCAACACCGGTTGGGGGGGCCCCCTTAAAATCCATACATGACCTGAAGAGCCTGATCTGGGTTTTAGGATGAACCCACATGCTTCTTTTTTTGGGGGGGGGGGGGGGTTCCAATGTCCAGCCTGCTTTTAACCATATTCTGATAGCAGCTATCATCTCAATGGATTTGTTGCATAAAAATTTTCTCATATAGAGTGCACGCAAGCACAGGAACGGACATGGAGTTACCGAGCTTCGCACCTCGCTACAAGCTAAAAACAGAGGCAGGAGGACGGGGGAACATCCACACCGAGCTGCAGGTCAAGGGTAAAATGTCATGCAGCGCCAGACCTTGGGACAGCCAAAGAAAAGGCAGTACAAGCAGGGGAATCGGCAGGGAACGGCACTGCCCCCTCTCCCTGGGCAGACTCCTTCTCCCAAGATGGCATCGGGTAAGAATAGCACACGCGGTGGCCCGAGCACCATGCAGCCTCACATTACAGGCAGCAGCCCCCTCATCCAAGGAGGAAGTAAGAGACCCCTTCTCCTCACAGTCATCAGTAGAGCAGGATGTGGACCCTGAGGTGAAACTGTCTCCTAGCCTCCATCTCCCACAACTCCCCTGGAACTACCAGGGTCTACAGGCTCCCCAGGGTCCTCAATGGTCAGAAACATGGCTGATCTGGCAGATTCACTATTTAGTCAACCTAGCCCTGCTCATGAAGAACCCACACTTAACCCAGCTCCATATGCAGGGGATGCATTGCTGCTAGCACGCTTTTCCACTATGCTTCAACAGGAAGATTCTAAAGCTTGCTCTATCATTACTAATGACATCAAGGAAGATATACAAAGTTTTGGGCCAGGCTAGACAGAATTGAAGACAAGAACGAAGAGAACCCACCTTGTGCATTACCACAAAAAATGTTTATAAAAAGTATATGTTATACATTATACTCACAAAACAGGTGTGGGTATCTCACATATCAACATGATCAACATAAGGTCTCCAAGGTAGCCAAGACACTGCACGGTGCTGGATAGCATGTAGTGAAGTACTTCTCGGCTCTGAGGAAGAGGGTTCACCCTCAAAATGCGTCAGCCTAGCCCTAGCAGACTCATGCGGTTCACTACATGCTATCCAGCACCGTGCAATGTCTTGGCTACCTTGGAGATCTTATGTTGATATGTGAGATACCCACACCTGTTTTGTGAGTATAATATATACTTTTTATAATTTTAAAAGTTTTTAGTGGTAATGCACTAGGTCGGTGCACCCTTCTCTTTGTTGTCTTCTAGTGTGTTTCGGATACCCTTGATCCTGAGGGCGCAGCAAGACCATAAGCCATACCTACTTAAGTCCACCTGAAGCTTTTTTTTCCCCCATAATACATCATATAACCCCTCATACATCACTAGAGCGCAGGAGAACTGTTTTACATTTTAGACACAATTGAAATCAAGGTAGATAGGTCACTAGCAGGAGTTAACCAGAACACTAAAAGCATCACTGAGCTACACAAGTGGTTGGAGGAGGCATATGCTAAAATAGAGGACCTAGAAAATGGGTCATGCCGCTATAATGTGCTGGTCCGAGGCCTACCAGAAAAACATACAGATCTGGAAAAAGCTGTACATGTTCTTATGAAAGAGCTAATTCCGGACATTTTACCGCATCAGTTGGAAGTGGATAGGGTCCATAGGGCCTTGACTGTTCCCAGACCGGATGGACTACCACGAGATATAATTGTAAAGCCACATTACTATAAGGGCAAAGAAAAGTTGATGCTTGCAGCCAGGAATTGCCAGGATCTCACAACGTTTGGATCACAAATCCAGGTATTTGCAGATCTGGCACCTTCCACAGTGCAGAAGCGCAGAAATCGGAAGCCCCTTTTACAACAACCGATGAATCATCAAATAAAATATAAATGCTTTTTCCCGTTTAGGCTCTCATTTACATACCGAGGTCAAACCAACTATTTTTCTAACTACCACGATGGCGAAGATTTGCTACTGGAATTAGGTATTATATCAAGAGACCCACAGACATCTTCTCTGCATCAAGCAAATCGTCCCTTGTCTCCAATTTGGTCCTCACAGCGATCTCCGTCAACCAGGAAGAATCCACCAAATACCTGATTTGTAGCTAACTCCTCATCTTTTGTTCTACTTTGTTTGCTGTCCTTTTATCAGACAGAGGGAAGAGGGTGAAAGAAAGATGGAAACCGTGATCATCTTACTGCCCTGGACATAACTGTTCAGAGGGAGAGCATGTTCTGACCCATAGTTGCAGTTACATGTTTCATTAGTTTGACGGACATTTTGATTTTTTTGGTCCTGTCCCACAGCTACTGACCTATCAGTTCTTAGAGGTTATTTTAATGTTTTCAGGTCTATGAGAGTGTTTTTTTTTTTTTTTTTGCCCAGCAGTTGAGCAGCTTGGATTTCCCTCGATGTCCCGGGGTTTCTGGGGCACTACGATGGCCAAGGAAGCTACATGGCTACACATCCTACATCAATAATTGCTAATTGTTTCTGATCAATATACTGAGATCCAGTTATTTAGTTATTCAGCAAACTCCTTTATTAAAGCAATACTCTATTTCTCATGTTAACCTAGCAGCCGGGGGACTTGGCCTGCTGCCTACAATCCGGAATTTATTGGGTGCGGTTGTGGCCTGAGCAACTAGGTTGTGGCGTTTCACACATTTCAAGTTCATGTATGATTTGTTTTTTTTTTTGTTTTTTTTTTTTTCAACCTCCTGCCCATTTATGCCAATCCCAATTTATAGACTGGGTGGAACCCCAAGCCACTCTAGTGACCTTGCTCCTATCTCCCGATGGGGCAACCTCACAATGGATTCCCCAGGAATGGGACCTGGGAAGAGCTTTGTCTCATTACCGCTCTTCTTTAAAAATGTGTACTTTGTTTATAGTGCGGGGCTTCCAATCTGGCACTTTCTTATGACTTTTCGCTAACCCCTCTCTATTTCTCTCTTTTTCTCATATTTTGACCTTGTGCTCCAATCCCACCTCATCATTCCTGGATATTAGGTCAGCCTGGTTCTCATTTCATTGGAACTTGGAGCTACTACGTCCATATTCAGGTGAGCGTGCTCTGCCAAATCCTGATGGCGGTATATTTAACTAGGTACTCTACAATCACACATAATGTGCAAGAATTTAATTCTCCTTCTAAGAGAGCCAAGATTTTCCGCTACTAGTTTAAACAGAGAGCAGATGTCTTCATGTTACAGGAGACCCACTTCTCTAAGACCTCGGCCCCAAGATATCTCACTGCGCGATATCCACAGTTCTATCTATTCTCTGGTACTGAGAAAAAACGGGGAGTAGCCATCTGTTTTTCCCGCAAAGTGCCTTTTTCACCTGTCACCATAGTCAAGGACAAGGAGGGTAGATATATAATGACAGTGGGTCGTATTAATGACCGGTTGATCTAATTTATCTCTTACTAACTCCTAACTCGGGCCAGCTAGAATTTTTCCATAATATGCTAGCAGTACTACTCCCAAAGGCCCAAGGTCAGGTGATACTGGGGGAGACAGTGACTTACCCTTAGAGCAGACATTAGATAAATCATTCCTTACTAAATCTAGACTTAAGTACGTACCTTAAAAAACAGTAAAAAAAAAAACAGTAAACTTGCACAGTTACTACATAACTGTGACCTAATTGATGCTTGGAGGGAACTTAATCCTTCTAACAAAGACTACACCAACTATTCACATGTACATACAGTAGTACTTATTCATGGATATATCATAATTTTATAAGTTGCACACTGGTATCATACATAAACATAGGCGTGCGCACAGGGTGTGCCGGGTGTGCCTGGGCACACCCTAATCACCTAGGGCACATTAGCATTATCGCTCTGTTTGCCAGTGAGGAGATGGGAAAGATCTCCCTCCGACCTGCTCTGCCATAAGAGAAGTGCCACACACTTCTATTTCACTTTGCCAGCAGGGAGAGTAATGTACCGGGGCCATATACATGTAGGCAAACACATGCATGTGTATTTAAACTTTGGGGTGCACACCCTAATGCAATAGGCTGCGCACACCTATGTACATAAAATCAGCTAAAATTCTAGTAGTCAGACCACTCACTGGTCCAGGTATCCCTATCAGACCTGTTGAAGAAACCGCATCCCTCCCCATGGCGCCTTAATGCGACTCTCTTAAATGACCCCCTAGTCTTTAAAGAAATACAAACATTCTCCCGCGAGAAACTGTCATTGGCTATGTCCCCCATTATCAATGGGGCGGCCCGTAAGGCTACCCTTCGTGGTAAGCTTATACAGATAGCAGCTAGGATCAAGCAAGATCGTGCGAGCACGACTGCACAACAAGAGATGGATTTGAATGATCTGTTGTCTGAACAATGGGCATCTCCTCACATCGATATCAGACCTAAAATAGATATGGCAAGACTAACATTAAATTTAAGTCTTACCACTCAGACGGAGAACCGCATTAGTTGGTCACGACATAGATATTATACTATGGGTGATAAACCCACAACTCTTTTAGCCAGAAAGCTGGTTCCCTGACCTTATACGCCAACCTTACCTAAACTTAGATTATGCAACGGAAATATGACTCAAAATCCTAACTTGATTTTGAAAGAATTTACTGATTTTTATTCTACATTGTATAATAAACCAGCACAGTGCCGTCAGGACGTAGCCGACAATTTTTTTTAGTAATTCTCATACCTAAATTAACACAAGCTCACATAGATCTCATGGATGAGGAATTTTCGGAACTGGAATTCAGACAGGCTATTAAGAGTTTAAATCCCTCCTAAGCTCCTGGTCCAGACGGGTTTACAGGCCAATATTATCGAAAATTCCAAGAGATTTTGACCCCACATCTGTGCACTTTTTTACCACAATCCGACAGGGTAAAAACCTTCCCATTCAGGAAAATGTGGAGTACATACATGTAATTCCAAAACCTGAGAAGGATGATGTGACTTGCGAGAACTATCGCCCAATCTCCTTGATAAATACTGACCTAAAAATCCTGTCCACAATTATGGCAGCTAGATTGTGTTCTTTCCTTGCGCAATATATCCACCCAGACCAGGAAGGGTTTGTCCCAGGCCGTCAAATGTCAGACCAAACCAGAAGGGTCATAGACATCATCTCAGCGATGTAATCTAACTGGGACGGGGACCTAGAAGGGGAATGTTATTGTCCTTAGATATACAAAAGGCTTTTGATTCCTTATCGTGGGACTACCGGTTTGATGTTTTTTTAACAGGATTTGGATTTGGAGCACGATTTATCTCAATACTTAGGATCCTATATAGTTTCCCTACAGCTTCCCTAATGATAAAGGGTTACTCCTGGAATCCCATCTCTATCCAAAGGTGTACTCATCAGGGTTGCCCTTTATCACCGCTACTTTTCGTTGTAGCCTTCGAGCCACTTGCATTTAAAATTCACATTTCCATTAATAATAGAAGTATAGAATGCAGCAATAGTGAACATAAATGTGTCCTCTTTGCAGACGACATGCTGATGATCTCGTTGCCTATCACGACCCTTCCCAACCTTTATGCATTACTCCAATTATTTACAACCATTTCTGGTCTTAAAACAAACCAAGCCAAATCACAGGCCATAAATATCTCTCTAGAGGAAAGCAAGCTCTCTGCCCTCAAACAATTGTACCATTTTATTTGGCACTCTGAGGCACTTCCATATCTATCTGACACCATCCTTGCGCACATTATACTGAAGGAATTACACTCTTCAAACGCCTAGAAGCTGACATGGACAGATGATTGCTCCACCCTCCTTTGTGGTTTGGCAGACTTCACTCGGTAAAGATGAACATTCCCCTGAGGGTTCTATATTCCGTACTTTGCCAGTTGCTTGGTCAGGTCAGATATGCTAGCATTCCAAAGGAAAATATTAACCTTTATTTGGGGGAATATGAAGCCTAGGGTGAATAAGCGCACATTGTTTACTCCCAGGAGAAGAGGTGGACTGGAAACACCAGATATTTAAAAATATTTTTATGCGGCACAATTAGCCCAGCTAGCCAAATTCCATTCTAATCATTCCCACACTATTTGGATGCAGGTGGAGGCACATGTAATTCCGGACCAATTAATTTCCCACATCCTATGGTTACCCCCTAAGGAACGGCCCCCTATTTTATGCCCGCCGATATCTCTTTCCGTGGAAATTTCAGATTGACTAGATAAGTCTTATAAATTCAAATCTCAGTATACTCCTGTAGCCCCTATTTTTAACAATAGTGAATTCACCCAGGCCTCACCCCCAGAGCATTCGATTGGTGGGCCAACAAAGGTTTTTTGCGTACAGCAGATTTTTGTGACCACAGAGGAATATTGTCAAGACAGGTCTTAATATAGAAATATCACATGCCAGCTTCAAAACTCTTTCATTACACTCAAATAACACACTTCCTACATACAATATCACGGATTTCTGATATAGTGACTATGTCCCCCCACGGGATATTTATGTCAGAAATTTGATAAGATAAAAGGCCGTATTTCTGAAATCTATAATGTTTTGACTGATTCTTCTGTTAAACAGAACTATATGGAGAGGAGGGAGGTAGATCTTCAGGAGACTCTTGAGCTGGATGAATGGCACTCCATAGCTCAGGAGGCATCAGGGTCTCTTGTAAATACTTCAATCATTGAAGCAAATTATAAAGTGCTTCTGAGATGATACATGGTGCCAGCTAGGCTGGCAACATATATAACAGGAGCATCCCCCTTATGTTTCTGTGGTTGTGGACAAGAAGGGACAATGTACCACATATGGTGGCAATGCCCTAAAGTGAGGTATTACTGGATTAGGGTGTATCAATTTATCTACGCTCTCACCCGAGTAAACCTGGCCAAATCCTCAAAAACAGGCTCTGCTGGGGTGTAAGGTGGAGACAGCCTTGAGAGAGACAACTCATAAACTTTATATTTACCTCAGCAAAAAATCGAATAGCAAAATCTTGGAAATCACTCTTCTTGCCATTCGAACAGCTCAAGTATAAAATCTCCTGGATTATGATTAATGATCTTAAATGATACAATGAAGATGTTCAAAAAAGTATGGGAACCATGGGTCAGATACCTAACTGGTAATCCTCGATCCATAACTAACTAAATCCGTTCCAGGACAATGGGATTCGGAGTGCGGGGTCTTATTCTACTCCCCCCCCCCCCTAATCTTTACCCTTTCTTCCTTTTTATTTTCTTAATCTTTGATATCACCTTTCTCGGGTCTTCCTAACTGTCCTGTATAAACCTAGATAAGAAAATATCCTCTTAAACACTGAACACAGTTTATCAAGCGATGTGGGGGGGTCTCTCTTTCCTCCTGGAGGGATGAGCCCCCTCCCGTGGATGTAAGATTATACATCCAGCCTGTGGGGGTTGTGGGCCACCCATGATTGTATACGTGATTTTATAGTTGTTTTTATGGTATAATCAGCTTGTGATGTGCCTTATTCATGTGACATCAAGAATTTATACCATTTTTTGGGGATAGCCCACAATGCTAGTATGATTAATATAGATTGAGAGGACTTTTATTTTCTTAAAAGAGGGGAAAAAAAAGGAAGAGAGGAAGAATACTCCTTTTTTCATATGTTTGTAGGTCTTTAGCCCTTTAATGTGTATTGGACATTTGTGGAAGATGCATATTCTTTGTTATATCATTATAATCTCTTTGACAATAGATTAAGGTGTGTCTGAAAGTAGTTTAGAAAAATCAAAAATTTAACACCACAGTACCAACGTCCCCAGATTACATTTTCAAATGGAGCATATCTCTGAAATCACAGAGCTCCCGCCAAGGCGAGATAGGTGAGGGCTTGGAAAACCAAAGAGTGGGACTTTAACGGTACCAGTAAACATTAAATATTCACAAAGAGATAAAAAATATTAAAGCTTTATTCATTATACATATAAAATCATCCGCTTAGCATAAGCTGGATGAAGGAGATAAAAGATGCAAAAAAACAAGACCAAAAAACAGACGTAATTGGTAGGATAAATCACATAGGTAGATATAACAGTGTAAGCAAGACCATATATAAATTATATGCAAGTGGCTACTCCGGTGAACAATCCGGTTCTAGTCCACAGAGCAGCGCCCAACATGTTTCGCCGGAGGCTTCTTCAGGGGCGTTAATATGTTAGACCTATGGTCGTGATACTACATCAAAACATGAAAAAAGAAGAACAGATGTTACATACAATTAATACTACCAAAGCATTGATTGAATAAACAGAGTGCCATGCAGATCCAAGGAGGGAGACAACACCAATTGGGCAGTTAGCCCAGGAGTCCGAAGAATAGCCATAGGGTGACATGCACGCATAGAGTAGTGGAAAACGCATAAAACAGCTGGGGGGGGGGGAGTGCGGGAGCCGATATTGAGTAACTCTGATCAATAATATAACAGAGTGGTTAGAGGAAGATATACTGTTATAGTGCATGCAACATGCATAGATAGTTCTGTAACCCTTAACATATGCATTCCTCTTTTCCACAAGCTAACAATTGATATGGGAGTGAAAAACTGGAAAATTGTTATCAAATACTTACCGTAATTTTCCTTTCCTGATGGACTCCATGGCAGCATACGTATCGGGCTAGTCCCGCCTCCTCTCCTACCCTATAGGACCCCACTCCCATAAATCTTTGCTCCTGTTCAGCCCCTTTGTTCTTTTTTTGTCCTCCTACGGTGCACCCGTGCAGTGCTCAAGTCCTACTTGTATGATTTCGGATGAAGGACCAGCGTTTGCGACTTGGAGATGGGTCACATTTCTGATAAGCCCTGGCTGTGGCAAGGTATGGAGCGGACATAGGAGGGCTCGACAGCCCAGGTTTGTTGGCCTTAAAGCCCAGATTCTGTGGGTGGCCTTTTTTCTGCCCTAAAGTCTGGTGTTGTGTTGTGTATGATCTCCTGCTTATTCTCTTCAGTAAGTACCTCCATGGCAGCTTATTTTGTTTTTATATATATATATATATATATATATATATATATATATATATATACCTTCCTTCCTCTTGCTTCTTTGTTTTCCCTGGTGTCTAGTGGTCCCGGGGCTGGTCCGCTTCCGCATCCTATATCTTCGGCGCATGCGCGACCACCTCGGGATCTAGGCTTGGTTCGCGCATGTGCAGTAGCTGTGGATGGCGCGGTCGCGCATGCTCAGTAGATGCGGAACGGCGCCGCTGAATGATGTCAGTGGGCGCCGTTTTTTAAATGAGGAAAGTTTCTCAGTAGTCTGTGTACTCTGCGGGGGACATTTTTTCTTTGTGCATTAAGTCTGCCGCATCTCTCCCTATCTCCCTCTGGAGGTAAGACTGACTTCAGGATTGTGGGGGCTCTCTTCCCCCCCCCCCCATCTTCTTCCTCTCTTACCCCGTTGTCCGGTTGTCCGGCTTATCTCTTTAGGTCAGCGCCAGAGATTGAAGCCTCGCCATGCTCCTGTGGTCAGCCATCTCACAGCAGGTATCTATGGGATGTGGTGGTGGGATGGGAAGAGAGGGGGGGTAGGGGCATGCTTTCATGTCCCTTGCTCCCTGTTTCGTGTGCCTTTTTTTTTTTTTTTTTTTACAGCCCTCTTAGGTCTGATCCTCTTCGTTCTGCACACAAGGATGATGATCGCTCTAAATCGCATCACCAGCATTCTTCTTCAAGATTGGGGCGTAGGTCCCCGTCTGGCTCCAGGCGCCATGGGAAAGACCCCGCCTTGCCAGGCTCCCAGGCACCCAGACAAAGTTGGATGCTGGATTTGTGGTGCCCGGGTCCCCGAGTCAAGGTCAATGGGTGACCGCTGCTTCTCCTGGGCTGCGGGCGAAAGGGATACCTCTGACCAGTGGCTGGAATTCTTAGTGAAGCGGGTCCTTAAGGACTCTTTAGCAGAGCTGGGAGCGGGTCAGACTTGGGGCCTTGTTCAAAACCTTCCGTGCTCTCCCCTCGAAGAGGCACAAGGCCAAGAGGTGTTGGGATCATCGCAACCAAGTCATCCATCAGCAATACTGTCTGATAGTGACTCAGAGGCTGAAGATCCCTGTCTGGCATTTAACTTTGCCCTCGTCGCCCCCTTGGTCAGAGCAGTAAGAGAGGCCTTGAACTGGGAGGATCCAGCGGTATCCCCCCCAAAACAGAAAATATTTCAGACAGCTGAATGAGTGCCTGAATTTCCCCTTTCTGGGAGAGTTGGGCGAAGTCATTACAGATGAATGAAGTAGAGTGGAAAGAAAGAACTCCATGCTCTCCAAAATGACCAAATTGTACCCCCTTAATCTCCCTGACGGTATTCCCGAGTGGGACTTGGGGTTAACTTTCAGTACCAGCGGTAACCCCGAGCTACACTCAGGATTACCCCAGAATCATACTCGCCTTCCCTGCGATCCCCCGCTGTCCTTCCAGCCATCCTTCCCGGCGTCCTCACACTCTCTCCCCACTCTGTGCATGGCCGATTGCTGGCACTTGCCTTCCAGTTCCCTTCCCTGCGAGCGTTGCAATGCAGGGGGGTGGAACCGGCGGCAAATTCAAAAGTGTAAATACACAAATGACATGATACAAAGCTGTGATCCTAACAGATTACACTGTATCATGGCATTTCAGCACAGGATTGCACCTGGTGACTTTTTCAGTGCCCTGCCTGTACTTTTCCAGTGCTTTGTGCCAGGAAAATTTTGAACGACCATGGCATCCAAAAAGCGTTCTTTTTGCGCAAAAGCGTGTTTAGACTAAATGGAAAGCAGCGACAGTTCGTCTAAAAGCACTTTTGCACAAAAATAACTCTTTTTGGACGCCATGGTCGTTCTCTGTTTTCCAGGCACAAAAAACTGGAAAAGCACAGGCAGGGCACTGGAAAAGTCACCAGGTGCAATCCTGTGGTGAAATGGCATGATACAGTGTAATCCGTTAGGATCACAACTTTGTATCATGTCATTTAGTGTATTTACATTTTTTAAATTGTCGCCGGTTCCACCCCCCTGCGTCGCAACGCTCGCAGGGAAGGGAACCGGAAGACAGGTGCCAGCATTGGCTGAGCACACAGCGGGAGGACAGCGGGGGAGGACAGCGTGGGATCGCAGGGGAAGGTGAGTTTTTTAAAATGTAAATAAAAAAGCTGCGCTAAAGTGATAAGGACCATAAACAATTAAAGTCCATAAACGTCCAAAAAACTAAGTGAATAAATAATGTATAGTTCAAATGATCAACAAGACTCCACGTATGCTGATATGTAAGTAGATACTGCTTACCAAATGTAGCAGTATAAATCGCCTCATACGAAAATTTCACCAGATCCGGACGAACATTATATAAGAGGATCTCTCACCAGAGTTCTCGACCATGGACCATGAGATGTTATATAATCAGGTGAAAAGATAAATAAAAAACATAGCGTGATACTGTATAACAGTAATTGTATGCACAAAAATACACCCTGTGTGGATGAAACAAATTGGGTGCTATATAGAAAAACACCACCACCCTCACAGGCTGCTTACCAAATGGAAAATTTAATTGAGTATGACAGAAAAAACCAAACCACCGTCCAATTCCATCCATGCAATAGCTACAGTAGTGTCTGAGGAGAATAACTGTTATCCCTGCTTACCAGAGACAGACAAGTAGTTTTAAAATGTAAAACAACAGATTTCCATGCAAAAAATGTACCGCTTTTAGCACAGAAATCTGGACATAATCAGACCACCAGGGAGGTTAAGGAAGAAGTAGTTAAACACTTGGAGTCTTCTCCTCTGGCGGATGCAGCTGTAATGAGACTGGTCAAGCATGTGACCCTCCCATTAGAAGACACGGTCTCGTTTGAGGACCCTTTGGATAGGCGGATGGATTCCGACCTCAAACGGATCTACCTGAAGGCTGACGTGGCCTGTAAACCAGCCTTAGCCTTGGCCGCAATGTCTAAAGCTATGGAGTTATGGGCTGACAGTGTGGACGAAACCCTTAGGAATGTCTCAGAGGAGGTCGCAAGAAGTTCTCCTATTCAGGAGCTGAAGATGGCCTCATCTTTCTTGGGGGAGGCTTCCATTGATGTGATCCCCCTATTGGCTCGGGATATGCTTTCCTCTGTTACGGCCAAGCGTGCCCTTTGGCTCCGGCCTTAGATGGCTGATCCGGCCTCCAAGCAAGTGTGGTGCCATATTCCCTTTTGAGGGTTCTTCCTTCTTTGGAAATAAATTGGATAATGCAATAACCTGGGTCACGGGCGGTAAGTTGGGGTTCCTTCCTCAGGATCGGCGCCTTCTGAATCAAAAGTAGATGCAGCCCAGGAGGCAGGCCCCAGATTGTGCCAGGGATGCGTGTACTTATAGGCCAGGTAGGGAATTTGGGCAAAACTGGAGGTCAAGACAACCCTCATTCAAGAGGCCTTCCAAAAGTGTCCCTTCTGGTGACCGAGAAGATACTATGTCCTTTTGAGATTGGGCCCGCCCAGACATGGCAGGTGGGGGCACCTCTGCTGCACTTTTGACATGTCTGGGCGGCCTCGATCCGGGACTCTTGGACTGTCAGAACAATCTCTTTCGGACACACGTGGACGTTCAACAGTGTCCTCAGGCTCAAGTTCGTCCCTACTTCCCTGTCCCTTTCAGCAGAAAAAAGACAAACACTTCTGTCCTATTTGGAATTCCTGATGTCTTAAGGTGCCATCATTCCCGTCCCAGAAAATGAGCGCAGACAGGGAATGTATTCCCCTCTCTTCATGATTCAGAAAAAGAATGGCCCTTGGAGACCCGTCATAGACCTTACTCACCTGAATCAGTTCATCAAAAAGGAGAGGTTTAAGATGGAGACGCTTCTGTCTATTCAGCAGGCGCTCCAGCCAGGGGATTGGCTGGCGTCAGTAGATCTAAGGGACGCTTATTTTCATGTTCCTGTTGCAAAGGATTTTCAAACGTGCCACCGGTTTTCCATTGGACACTCCCACCTACAGTTTGACTGTCTCCCCTTCGGGCTTTCCACATCGCCTCGGACGTTTTCAAAGGTCTTGTTGGCTGTCATAGCCCTATTGAGGGTAAGAGGCATTCGGCTCCATCATTATTTGGATGACCTTCTCCTTCTGTCCGGGGACAAGGGACAACTGGTGGAGCACCTGGGTCAAGTCGTGTCCACTCTTCAGAGGTTTGGGTGGCTCCTGAACTTGGAAAAGAGTCATCTGGTTCCTACTCAGTCCCTCGTTTATCTTGGGGCCCTGTTCAACACGGCAAGAGGCTCAATCTCCCTCCCCGAGGAAAAAATCCCGGTGATCCGAGACAGGGTACTCCTTGCTCTGTCTTCTTTGCATCTCCATGCTTGACAGTGCCTGAGAATCATCGGCACCATGGTCGCCACGGCCCCCATGGTGAAGTGGGCTTTGTGGCGAATGTGGCCCTTCCAGGGAGGATTTCTCTAACAGTGTGATACACTTCATCTGGATCAGGTCATCTTTCTAACCCCTTCCATGAGGGCGAGTCTTCTATGGGGGGCTTCATCGGGAGAATCTCCTCAACTGTCATTCCTTAGCCCCAGTCGCGTGGATCATTGTGACCTCGGATGCCAGCAATTCGGGGTGGGGTGCCCACTGTCTTTCGAAGGTGGCTCAGGGCAGATGGAACTTTTCCCCCCGGGGGTAGTCTCAAATGTTCTGGAGCTCCGGGCAGCGCTTCGAGCACTCCAAGCTTTCTGCCATCTAAAGAAAGGACTTCCGGTGATGGTCAGACTGGACAATACATTGGCAGTGGAATACATAAGGAAGCAGGGGGGAACACGCAGTGTTTATCTGCTGTGAGAAGTAGAACCAATCATGTTTTGGGCCCAGAAGAATCTGTCCGACATGTCGGCTGTTTACGTCCCGGGAGTCCAGAATGTACAGGCGGACTTCCTCTCTCGTGTCAAGTTGGACAATGAGTAGGCTCTCGACGAGGAAGTCTTCAAGTGGATCCTGGCCCTGGGAGTCTCTCCAGAGGTCGACCTCTTTGCATCCCCCTGCAACAACAAATTACCGAAGTATTGCTTAAGGTTTCTGAGATCCCCAGGCTCTAGGAGTAGATGCCCTAACGGACCAATGGAGGTTCTGCAGAGCTTATGCCTTCCCTCCAGTCCTGGTAATTCAGTTTCTGCGGGTCAGAAGTGGCAGAGATAGTGGTGGTGATTCATTGCTGGCCCAACAGGCCCTGGTTCCCTCTTCTGATGCTTCTGTGTCTGGGACCCGATTCCAGGCACGTTGCACCTGAAGTGATCTGTAGGGCAGCATCCTGGTCTTCATTAATATGTTTTTGTCCCATTATTGTATTGAGCCAGCGGCTTTATCTTCTGTTAATTTTGGCTTACAAGTCATGCCGGTTGATAGGGTTAATTAAACTTTTGTTCAGCATCTGCCCACCCTGGTGTGTAGGGTGAGTCATTTCCCGATATGTATGCTGCCATGGAGTCTGTCAGGAAACTTGAAAATTGTTATCAAATACCATAATTTTCCTTTCCTGATGGACTCCATGGCAGCAGGAGTCCCCTCCCAGTTCCTGAGTAGTCTAGTTACAGAATAAAGGTGCTGAACTGAAGCAAAGATTTATGGGAGTGGGGTCCTATAGGGTAGGAGAGGAGGTGGGAGTAGCCCGATACGTATGCTGCCATGGAGTCTGTCAGGAAATATCCTTTAGTTCCTTGTTTAACTACCTCCCACCCGGCCATAGTGTATATATACGGCCGGGCGGGAGTCTCGTCCTTCTGAATGGACGTTCCGGAACGTCCTTCAGAAGGAGAGAGATCGCGCCGCCGCGGGCACGCGCAGCGGCGCGATCTCGATGTGCCTGTGTCCCTCGGACACAGAGCGACATCATTCGGCAGGAGGGCCCTGTGATTGGCCCTCCTGATCACATGACGGCTGTGTCCAATCACAGCCGTCATGTAATGTAAATAGAGCCGTTGTAACGGCTTCGATCTCTTCTCCTCACTGACAGATCCTGTCAGTGAGGAGAAGATCAGAGGATCGGTGCTGCTGCGGGGGTGATCAGTGAGTATTTCTAATTACTCACTGATCACAGGGGGGGTCTGTGCTGGTAATCAGAACATTGATTACCAGTGCAGCCCTGGGGGGGAGGGGTGCCACTAAGCCACCAGGGATGACCACCAGGGGTGCCCACTATGGCCACCAGGGATGGCAAGCAGGGCTCAGAGAGCCCCCCAGTGCCCTCCCTATCAGTGTTGCCCACCAATGGCATCTATCAGTGCTGCCCACCAGTGCCATTATTGCCATCTATCAGTGCCGCCCACCAGTGCCCATTATTGCCCACCAGTGCTGCCTATCAGTGCCCATCAGTGCCCCCCATCAGTGCCGATCAGTGCCGATCATTGCTGCCCAACAGTGCCACTATCAGTGCCCATCAGTGCCGCCAATCAGTGCCCATCAGTGCTGCCTATCGGTGCCCATCAGCGCTGCCTATCAGTGCCCACCAATGCTGCATATCAGTGCCACATATCAGTGCTGCATATCAGTGCTACCTATCAGTGCTGCATATCAGTGCCACCCCATCAGTGTCTCCTCATCAGTGCCTGTCAGTGCGGCATCATCAGTGCTCATCAGTGCAGGAAAAAACATATCTATTTACAAAATTTTATAACCTAAACAAAAAACTTTTTTTTTTTTTTTTCAAACTTTTCAGTCTTTTTTTATTTGTGCACCAAAAAAGAAAAAACCTGACGGTGATCAAATACCACCAAAAGAGAGCTCTATTTGTGGGGAAAAAATGACACAAATTTGGTTTAGGTACAGCGTTGCATGACCGCGCAATTGTCATTCAAATTGCAACAGCGCTAAAAGCTGAAAATTGGTCTGGGAAGGAAGGGGGTTTAAGTGCCCTGTATTGAGGTGGTTAAAAAAAAAAAAAAAAATGTAATGCAAGTGCCAGCTTTGAGCAGTCGCTAATCCGTCTACATATTTGCACTTGCACCCAGTTTCATAAATTTGGGTTCTTTAATAAATTCCAGAAGGGCCAAGGGATTGTACACCCCATTAACATCCATCATACCATAAGAAAATACCTAAAATATATAAAATAAACACACAACAAGGATTGTGGAAAGGTTTAGGCTGCGGACCCTTTATTGGGTTTAATACAATTTTAATTATGAAATGAACTTTAACATTTAATACCAAACAGAACCGCTGTTAACCATTAACAGACCAACATGCTTAGTCACTAAGATTCAAGCAGCAATGTAAAGAAAAAGGGGTTCAAATGAGCCCCTTTTTCTAGATGGGATGGCGACAGGCTTAGTTAGGAATAGGAATCCCATTTTAGCTAGTGATAGGGGTTGCTGGGCAGAGTTAGTTAGTTAAGGCAGTGTATGGTCAGAATAAGCCCCAATCACAGTGGGGCTTATTCTGTAGCTAGGGAGAGTAGAATTTAAACTAGTTTAGGCCGGTCCTCTTCCCGCCTTTTGAGCCTGCCCAGGGGCTATTTAAAGGGGGGCTCAGCGCCTGAAGCATCACTTACCTCAAGAGAACGTCGTGGCAAGTTGAAAAGTTTTGTTCCAGCTCTTCTGTCCAGATGAGTCTCATCCGCCAGCTGATCGAGAGGGCCGGTGAAGAGGGTTCCGAAGATTGGATCCGGCGCTGCCTGGCCATGTCTTCTTCTTCGTCTTACCCGGCGGAGCCTCTACCCGCTGCTGTTCGTGTCCCGGCTTCGGTGTCTTCTGGCGGATCCAACGGTGAAGCGGATGTCGTCGCCGGGTCAAGTGGTGGAGCGGATGTCGTCACCGGGTCAAGTCTACGCGAAGATGATGTCATCGGGTCAAGCGGGCGCCCGGAAGCCGTCACCGGGTCGGGAAGCGGACCGGAAGTCGTCGTCGCCGAAGGTCGGAGGGCATTTCCAGCACCGGAGCCGGCGGAAAAGGATCGTCCTTCGGTCGGGAGCAGGCGCGGCGCGTCGAAGAGGAAAAAGGGCGCCCCGCCGCCGCTACTCACCGCCCGCCACCCGGAAAGAAGCATCCATCGTCGGGAAGGAGACGCCGGTCGTCCGCGGAGAGCCGCCCATCGCCCGGAGGGAGTCGTCCGTCGCCCGGAGGGAGTCGTCCGTCGCCCGGAGGGAGTCGTCCGTCGCCCGGAGGGAGCCGCCCATCGTCCGGAGGGGGCCGCCCGTCACCCGGAGTGAGCCGCTCGTCGCCAGGAGGGAAGGACGATCCAGCTAGGCATCGTACCCCGCCGGTGGGCTGGTCGAGGCCCCGGCGCCGTCACAGCACCCGGTTCCGGATCAGCAGCAGCAGCGTGGCGTTCGTCCCCCCGTTCAGGGGCCAGGTGAGGCGGCTAATTTTTTCCCTCCTCAGGTGCCCCCCCATACTTTGGCTGCTCAACACGTCCTGGATCGGGACCAACCGTCCACCATGTTGGACCAGCAGGCTGAGTGGGGATACGCACAAGGGGGGGTGGGTGTGCCTCATTTGGCCACAGCTACTGCCAGGTCTGCAGTCTTGAATGAGTTCCTCAGGGAATTTAAGCAGGTCATATCTGCTGCCCCCAAACAGATTACTAGTGGCACGGTGCCCGCAGGGGGGGGGGGGGGAGTTGGCTGTATCTAGTGCGTCTGCTGACGCTCGGGTGCAGACCTCTTCCCCTCTGGACGTGTGGGCGCCATCTAGTGGCCTTTTAGGAATTAGCGCGGTACCTAATCCGCCCTCTAGTTTGGTCTCTCCTATAGCTGATCCTCCTGCTTCTGTCACCCTGGCCAGGACTCAAAATCTCCCTGAGGTATGCCTCAGGGAGGCGTTGACTTGTGAAATGTCCCCTCTGGGTTTTCACCTATCCGAATCTGTGAAGGAGAAAATCTGGAGTGGTTTGTATGTTGACATGCTTTCTTTGCTGCCTTCAGCTAAGGAGTTTGTCTCTAAAGGTGACAAGAAGGATGAGGAGGAGCGGAGACGCCCAGTGACAAAAATTTTTTATAATTGGTTACAGGCGTTTTTTATCTATGCTGCTGTGCTCTGTGAGAAACACCCTTCCAAGTGTGTTGGTCTTTTCCAGCATTTGGATATTGTGTTAGAGGCCTATAAAAACTTTGGCGGGACGGCGTGGTTCTCTTATGATGTCGCCTTCCGCCAGAAGCTGGCTGTGCAGCAGCATTTAAAGTGGGGTGTCAAGAATATCAGCCTTTGGCTGGATCTGTTGTTACCTCAGAAGCCTTCCTTTGGTAGACAACCGTCTACAATTACTCAGCAGCCTACCCCTTCTCATTCCTTTCGCAAAGGGGTCTGTTTCAGTTATAACGATTCCCAGTGCAAATGGCCTGGGAATTGTAGATATAGACACGAATGCGCATTTTGTGCGGGTTCCCACCCAGTTGCAAAATGTTTTAAAAAGATGCAGAGTTCCCAACCTGCAGGGGGTTTTTCAAAAAGCAACAACCCCGGTGAAACTGTGCGCAATGCTTCCGTGGCTTCTGCGATACCCCGACAAGGTGAAAGCCACGTTGGTAATTGAGGGTTTCACTTGTGGTTTCTTTTTACCCGTTTTTAAAGGCGCGGGTTACACTCTGGTTAAAAATCTGAAATCTGTTACTTACCTTGAGGATGTGGTCGCTGACAAAATTTGTAAGGAGTTGCAGGCAGGTCGGTTTGCTGGCCCTTTTGAATCTCCTCCTTTTCCCAATTTTCGCATATCTCCTCTTGGCATAGTTCAGAAGCGGGAACCTAATTCCTATCGTCTCATCCATCATTTGTCATTCCCCTTTGGAGAATCTTTGAATGATGAGATCAGCGAAGACGACGCTTCTGTGCAGTATTCTTCATTTGAAGATGCCTTGGTGGTTTTGCGAGGTCTGGGAAAGGGGGCATTGCTGGCTAAGACGGATATTAAATCCGCTTTTCGCTTGCTGCCAGTCCACCCCGCTTCCTTTAACTCCTTGGGGTTTTTCTTTTGGAATCAATTTTTCTTTGATAGGTGCCTTCCCATGGGCTGCTCACTTTCTTGTTTTTACTTTGAGTGTTTTTCCACTTTTCTAGAATGGGTTGTGTCCAGTAGGTCGGGCTCTTCTTGTCTCGTCCATTATTTGGACGATTTTTTGTTCATGGGTAGAGCGGGGTCCTCTGATTGCTTGCATTTGCTTGAGACATTTTTTGACATTTGTGAGCAGTTTGGGATCCCCTTGGCGCATGAAAAGACGGAGTGGCCGTCTACTGAGGTTCAATTTTTAGGTATACACATAGACTCGGTTTTGATGGAATTTAGGTTGCCCCGGGAGAAGGTGGAAAAATTAACATCTTGTTTGTTAGCAACGATTCGCAAGAAGAAGGTTACTTTGAAGGAGATGCAGTCCCTGTTAGGGCTACTGGCTTTTGCTTCTCGGATCATCCCTCTGGGAAAGTTATTTGCCAGGAAGCTCTATGCTGCTATCTCGGGACTTAAATCACCTACTGCGCACGTCCGCTTGTCCTCGGATGTTAAGGAGGATATGCTGGTTTGGGTGCAGTTTTTGATTTATTTTAATGGCAGGGCGGTGTGGCAAGATGAGTTTGTCACCGATAAGGATTTCTGTCTCGCCACAGACTCAGCGGGCTCGGTGGGTTTTGCCGCCGTTTGGCGGTCTCATTGGTGTGCTGACTCCTGGCCTGACAGATGGAAGCAATTGGGCTACACTCGCAACAGCGTGCTGTTGGAGCTTTTCCCGATTGTTGTGGCCCTGGAGGTTTGGGGTTCACATTTCCAAAATAAGCGCATTTTGTTTCGCACTGATAATAAAGGGGTAATGTTTGCCATTAACTGCTTATCTTCTAAATCTCCTCCTGTTGTGAATCTTTTGCGGTACCTTGTATCCCGTTGTTTGAAATTAAACATATGGATAAAGGCCGCCTATGTGCCTGGTAAGGATAACGATTTGGCAGATTCTTTGTCTCGTCTGCAGATGGAGCGATTTTTTTTTTTTTGACTATTTCCAGACGCGGATCAAGTGGGTTGTCGTTACCCGGCACGGCTATGGGGCATTGTATAGATCTGGTTGCGCTTAATATCGCAAGTTCTCTGGCCCCCGCTACCCTAGCCGGATATCAATCGGCATGGGATCTATGGTTGGCCCATCTATGTTCCATGGGTGAATCTCCTGATAAATTTTCTGAACATTTAGTTTTGTCTTTTTTTGAATTTTTTGTTTTCCAGGGAATATTCATGGTCTCATGTCAATAAGCTTCTTGCTGGTGTTTCCTTTTTCGCAAAATTGCAGAATCATCCGCCCTGCTCTGCCTTTTTTGCTGTACGACAGGCTTTGAAAGGCTATCGGAAGGCAAACTGGCGCCCTGATAGCAGGGAGGCGATCACTCCTCATATTTTGGAGCAACTTTGTTTAGCAACCGAGCGTGTTTGTTTTTCGCCTTATGAATCTACACTTTTTAAAGCGGCGTTTTCGGTCATGTTTTTTGGTGCTCTGCGGATTTCGGAGCTCATACACGACGTGAATAGCGGTTCCGGCTTGCTGTTATCCGATATTGACCTTCGCGAGAACGACGTCGGCATTTTGTTGCGTTTTTCTAAAACAGATCAATTAGGCGTGGGAAAATGGATTCATTTGCACCAATATCGTCATTCTGCACTGTGCCCAGTTTTGTTGTTGCGCAGATTTTTGGCAGTACGGTCATCTGCTGTGGGCCCCTTTTTTGTTCATCAGTTGGGTAAAGCTTTGACGAAATTCCAATTTAATGCCGTTTTGCGCAAATGTTTGCTATCTGCTGGCCTGGAGCGTTTACAACTGTCTTCACATTCATTCAGGATTGGTGCGGCCACTGAAGCCGCCAGGTTGGGGGTCAAAGCTCAGGCGTTGAAAGCAATAGGTAGATGGAAGTCGAATGCTTATATATCATATATTCGTCCTAACAATTGTTGTTGATTTTAGGTTCTGTATGCCTCTCGGTATGGATCGTTGGCCACTCCTTTGTTCATTGGGCCCGTGCCAGAGCCAGAAGACGAGTTTACTCGGAGAACATTGGTTTGGATTCACGCTTCTATAGTGTCCATTGGTTCAGTAAGAGGGGCATGTGTTGGGCTGAACTGTTACCTGAACTTAGTAGACTTTTACAGGTCTTTTCCCCCCCTGATGTGATGGTCATTCATCTGGGCGGAAATGACATTGGGAAGTTTAGGTCCTTGGATTTAGTCTTTAGGATTAGGGATGACCTAGTTTATCTGCGTTCTGCATACCCGGGTATGCGAATTGTATTTTCTGAGATTGTCCCCCGGCTTGTCTGGTTCAAGCACCCGCACCTTAAACCATTGGAGAAGGTGCGGAGGCGGATCAACAAAGCCTTAGCTAGATGGTTAGGCTCTGCAGGCATTCTGTCTTTCCGGCACTTTGAGCTGGAAGGTGGTATCGCCGGGCTTTACAGGTCTGATGACGTTCATCTTTCGGATATCGGACTTGATATCCTTAATACAAATCTGGGTACTTGTGTTGAGCAGGCCGCGCTGTGGGGTTGTGACAGGAGGGCTTAAGCCTCCTGTCTGTTGGATAATTTGGTTTTGATATTATAACTTTTTGGTAACCCGGATCTCAGTGATCGGGTTAAAGTTTATTGATTTTATGTTAAATTATTGATACAAGTATTAAAACGGCCGCGGCCTTTATATTTCCAGATTGGTGTTTCAGTCTCTTTATTTTAGTTTAAGCTAATTAGAGTATAAGAAAAAAGTCCTGTCTGCTATCCCATGTAAAGAAAAAGGGGTTCAAATGAGCCCCTTTTTCTAGATGGGATGGCGACAGGCTTAGTTAGGAATAGGAATCCCATTTTAGTTAGTGATAGGGGTTGCTGGGCAGAGTTAGTTAGTTAAGGCAGTGTATGGTCAGAATAAGCCCCAATCACAGTGGGGCTTATTCTGTAGCTAGGGAGAGTAGAATTTAAACTAGTTTAGGCCGGTCCTCTTCCCGCCTTTTGAGCCTGCCCAGGGGCTATTTAAAGGGGGGCTCAGCGCCTGAAGCATCACTTACCTCAAGAGAACGTCGTGGCAAGTTGAAAAGTTTTGTTCCCCTCCCTCCCCTCCCCTTGGCTGTCGTGGCCAGTTTATACTTGTTAGGTCATCTTTGCGTGGTGCAAAGAGGGACTTTTTCTTGTGGTTATCTATATTTATTTGTGTTGAGTTTGATTGGATAATTTGGTTTTGATATTATAACTTTTTGGTAACCCGGATCTCAGTGATCGGGTTAAAGTTTATTGATTTTATGTTAAATTATTGATACAAGTATTAAAACGGCCGCGGCCTTTATATTTCCAGATTGGTGTTTCAGTCTCTTTATTTTAGTTTAAGCTAATTAGAGTATAAGAAAAAAGTCCTGTCTGCTATCCCATATCTTATACCAACCAAATAACAGTTTACCAACCACTGTCCACCCATAAATTGGGCGACGTTACCCAAAAAGATGGACCTTCAATATCAAACAGAACTGTTGTTAACCAATAACAGACCAACATGCTTAGTCACTAAGACTTCAGCAGCAATATCTTATACTTATAACAGCGTACCAACCACTATCCACCTACAAAGTGGGCGACGTTACCCGTGGACCGCGACTAGGGAAAATAACAAAGGAGGAGGAAGGGTGGGAGAGCAGGTCAAAATATCCAGAAGGCAGGCTGAGGAGAATCCCAGTTGTGAGTCCAGCTGACAGACCTGAGGTAAATGCTGACTCCATTCTGTGACAGGAGAGGATATATGTAAAAGGTTACACTCATTGGCTAGATGTTTCCCACCAAAAAATTAGTCACCAATCTAGTGCTCAGCAGCTGAGGTAAATCTTCCTAGCAACAGCAGGCAGCTTGTCACCTGAAACGCAAAACAGAAAGAACCAGCAAAGCAGCCCCTGAGAGACATGTACTTAACAATCATTATCAGCCCTTTATTAAAAGTAAAATTTATGTATAAAACAAATGGGTGTTAGGGGTGACAATCCCATGGGGCCACTTCTCTATTTTATTCATTCGTGGCCCTGAAATTTTTGCTGCAATTGCGACAGGTGCAATGCTTTAGTTAATCCAGTATCCCAGTATAGTTTTCAGGAAGACCTAAACTAATTGAATTTTTCTATATTAAATGGAAGTAAGTTAAAATATAAATGTGATATTTTTTTTTTTTTAAGCATTCAGTTATCATTTCATTGTTCACCTAATCCTTTTTAAGCTGAATTGAGCAGATCTAGTAGTGAAACGGAGCAGAACGGAATGCTTTTGTGACATCTGTGCTTGTTTAGGTTTTTGCTGCGGGAACTCTCCGGACCCATAGATTAATGGACTGCTGGGCGTAAATGGACTTGTGACCATTTACATCAGGCTACCTCTAGTGCATCAAGCTTGGGCCGTAAAATCTGGAAAATTACAAAAATCACATCCAATGTATTTTTTATGGTAAATGCAGCATACGCTGTAGTGTGTTGGTGAAACACTCCCAGGCATTTATTGCCTCTCACAGAGACTGTAATGGCTACCCAACTCGACAATATTGTCATCTGCTTTTCTCTCTGTATGACAGCACCATCTTTGTTCAGCCATCATCCAGGGCCACCATCTATTTCCTGGACTCAGAGATGGCACAGTCATATAAATCCTGATGCTTGTGCAATTCTTGTCTGTGTTTATAAATGTCTGACACAAATTAGCCTCTGCTGCAGCCTTTCACCTTGTGACTTTCTGCAAAATTAAAAAGTTGCAGTCAGATCGTTGGGGGGAGAGGAGACTTGGAAAATGCTTCCACCTGCCTGCAGCAGATTCATGGTGTCATAGCTTAGAACAACTCGTCTGACACTCAAAAATGGCTTTTTTTTTATAATAAAAGGTTGAGCTTTTAAAAAAAAAAATACAAAAAAAGATAATAATAATAATAAAAAAATTGTTTTAATATTGTTGTGTTTTATGAAATGTCAGGAAGTTATTCTCACAGACTTGTGAAGTTACTGGCAGGTCCAGTTTATTCATCAGGATGGTGGGATCCCCTTGCTATACTACCTTTTTCTTTCCCCAGTATCCAAATATATAGCAGTAAATGCAGTGTTTGACTAAGTACAAAGATCTATTCACATTGATCATTAATATACTGCTGGTGTGGACACCTGCAAGGGGTGTCCAGCACAAACTGTTAATAGAGCTCATTAGCAGCCAGCTTTATTTTTTCTGTACTAGTGGTGGTCAACTTTCTTGATAACGAAGGCTTCATGTGCAGACCTTGAAATCACCAAACGGTCGCACATGAAATTCAGTGAATATATTTTTATTCAGACAGCAGACACACAACAGATTAACCATGCGTCTGGCCCCCTAATCTACATGCAGGGCGCCAGACACATGGATTCCAATGGGGTTTTTTGTTTTTTTTTTGGAAGCACGTGATTAGAGCCAGAGGCTCTAATAGGCTTCAAAAAAGGGTGAGCCCACCCAGTTGTGTGACAATAGCGGATGAATATTCGCTATTGTCACATGGATCCTCCTCCTGGCCAATCAGAAAGCGGGTCCTGAGACCTGTTTCCCGATTGGCCGAAAGGAGAAGCCATGCCATTGGCCAAGGAGGAGGGAGGAGACGCAGGAGACTGAGGAGAAGCCACCACCGCCGCCTAACTGCCCTCCACGTATTCAGGGTGAGTGAGCCGAGGACCGGGGGGGGTATGGTGTGGTACATCTGCTGACCCCATCTTCCCCCCTGGCCCATGGAGCACCAGCCGCCACTATCAAAGACTAAAATGTTACAGGAGATGGTCAGAGGCTGCAGGAAATGTTTCAGGAAATGGTCAGAGACTGCGGAAAATGATACAGGAGATGGTCAGAGACTGCGGAAAATGATACAGGAGATGGTCAGAGACTGTGGAAATGATATAGGAGATGGACAGAGACTGCGGACATGATACAAGAGATGGTCAGACACTGCGGACATGATACAGGAGATGGACAGAGACTGCATAAAATAATACAGGAGATGGTCAGAGACTGCAAAAAATGAAACGGGAGATGGTCAGACTGTAGAAAATGATACAGAAGATGGTCAGAGACTGTGGACTTTCACAAGACTGTCAGAGACCAAACATGCTATAGGAGTTTTTGAACACTGGGGACATGCTTTAGGAGAAAGTCACTGACTGGGGACATATTACATGAGACTACTGTCTGCAGGGGCCCCAAGAGCCGCAATAGGGCCAAAGGGCCATATGTGGCCCGTGGATCACAGATTAGGGACCAGGGTTCTAAACACTTGCCTTGCAATATACATGAGTCACAGTCTTGATCCATGAAGATTGGAATAAGCATTGCTCTACCTGTGCAGCATGAAATCCAACTGAATGTAATAAAGATAAGATGTGTTTTTTACTAGCTGCAATATTTAGAGAACTTTTAGATTGTGATTCAGAAACAATAAATGATTGCCCTTTGGAACTAGTTACAGTGCAATAATGAATAAATATGTCCATAAAAACATGCATTTCACCCTTGGGAAGCAATTGATCAAAATCATGTTGATAACTGTAAGATATGGACATGAGTCATGGCTATTCATTATTGAGCTGCATTACCTAGTAACTAGGGAACATGTCATGTCCAGTCAGTGATACTTGCAAAATGTTATCCTATTTGTTTTTCTTACATCACGTGTCAAGTTTTGTGCTTGAAGGTGCTATTGTGCATCGTAGATTAGCAAACGGGTGGGCATTCTAAAATGCTGTAGGTGGGGGAGATGCCAACTTGGTCAATATTACTAATGGTAGATCTGTAGGTAGGTGATCAGGCTTTACTATTCTGAATGCACTTTATTCATGACATTTTAGTAGTTCAATAAGTAATTAAAGTGGTTCTAAAGCCCAAATATTTTTTACCTTAAAGCAGAGTTCCGGGCTCAAAAACAAGTTTGGCCCATCCGCTTGCGGTGAATGCCCTGAAAAACAAATGGATACTCCCGATTTTGTTTTTCTTTACTTACCTTGTTTTTGAAGAAAGTATACTTACCTTCCTTTTACTTCCTCCCTCTGCGGCCGCGGCCTCGCCCTCTCTTCCTGTATGCGATGACTCCTGGGAGCTGAACGTCATCGCTACCAGGAGTCAATGCTCCTGCATCGGCCCCGCTCGTCAGTTCTGGTGCAGGCACGTCATTCCCTGCTAAACAGCTTCTGGGCATGCCCAGAAGCTTTGCAGGGATAACACGCATCATGCCCCGGAAGTGACGAGCGAGGCCGGTGCAGGACATTCTGGGATGAAGAGGACGCAGAAGAGGACACGCTGGCTTCAGCTGCCCACATCCGAGATGGCAGCGCTGGAGAAGAAATTTTCAAGGTAAGTATTTCTTCTAAAAGGTAAGTGCGACCCAGGACAGTTCAGAGGCTATCCATTATGGAATGTACTAGCCCTGACTGTCCCGGGGGTATTTTTATCTAAATTTAACCCCTGAGGCCGGAACTCTGCTTTAATGCTTTCCTTGCAGCAAGGTAAAAAATGTTTAGGTTACAATATCCCCCCCCCCCTCAACCTCACTCAATCCTGCGCTGTGTCCATCTGTAGCAGTTCTTGCTTCTTCTGATCTCACAGGATTCACTTTTCCCAATGACTCCAACTGCTGTCAATCAAATCCTGTGCCATGGGAGCATGGAATGGGACTGAGCCACGCTGTCTGTGTCTATGGATGCAGGCAGCATGGCTTGGGATCGAGCCCGCAGATGTGCCACCATAAGAAGCGGCCATCTAAGTGTATATCCTGGCAAAATGTGGGAAAAAAATTATTTAGTAAATCTGTCGAATACACAAACATTTTTATCTATTTAAAAACACTGCAGGTGCATAGCTCCCAGCTTTACGTCATTTTGAAAGACTGCCCCTCACTTCAAATTAAATTCCATCTGTCCCTCTTTTTTTTTTTCCTCAGGTGTCCCTCCTTTTGGTGTAGCGGTATAGAGCTTCATATCATATCCACAAGAGGGTAGTCCAAGTCCCTTTCGAGTCTATGATTGGTAGTAATCCATAAATGTATTAAGTCCATGATTAATCGCTACAAGTCAGTAGGGGTCTCCAGGCTCAAGACCCTCACAAGAAACCCATCACCCCCCCTCCCCCTCACAAGAAACCCCAGTTGGATCCCAGGGGTGATCACTCCAGCAGAGTAACAAGCTACAGTTTGGCAGTATTTCAGGAGGCTTTTTATATGGGTTGACCTGTAGGGGGCGGTAACCTTGTTGAAACCCTTACAATCGGGTTACCTCCAGCTCACAGGTTAACCTAGGGACACACTGCAACATAAAGACACTGTGCAAGCACAGACAAGAACACAGTAAGCCATGTTAACTCTTTTGTAGGCACCTGCCTACAGGCATACACATAGAGGAGATTCCTACAGGACTTGGCAGCACAAGGGGCACAAAATAAGGGAGTGTGTAAGCATGGCTAAGGCACAGTTTAACCATTTTAAGACCGGAAGGATTTGCCCCCTTAATGACCAGGCCCTATTTTGCGATTCGGCACTGCATTACTATAACGGACAATTCCAAATAACATTGACGTCCTTTTTTCCCCACAAATAGAGCTTTCTTTTGGTGGTATTTGATCACCTGTTCGATTTTTAATTTTTTTTATTTTTTGAGCTATAAACAAAAAAAGTGACAATTTTGAAAAAAAAAAAAAAACAATTTTTCACATTCTGCTATATGACATTCTCAAAAAAAATAAAAAAATCAAATTTTTTAAATATTTTAGGGCAATTTGTTTTCTGCTACATATTTTTGGTAAACAAAATTGCAATAAGCGTATTTTGTTTGGTTTGCGCAAAAGTTATCGCGTTTACTAACTACGGGAAAGATTTATGTCACTTTTATTGTTTTTTATTAGTACTGGCGGCGATCTGCGATTTTTTTTTTTTTTTTTTTTTTTTTTTTTTTTTTTTTTTTTTTTTTTCGGGGCTGTGATATTGCGGCGGACAGATAGGACCCCTAACTGAACTTTTTTGACACTTTTGGGGGTACCAGTGACATTACTACAGTAATCGGTGCTAAAAATATGCACTGTTACTGTAATAGTGACACTGGCAGGGAAGGGGTTAACCCTGTGGGTGATCAAGGGGTTAAATGTGAGCCTAGGGTAGTGATTCTAACTGTGGGGGGGGGCGTGGCTTCTGAAATGACCATAGAGACATGTGATCTTATATAGAAGGATCACATTTGCTCTATGACCATTCCAGGGAGAATGGTCGGCTGTGTTTACAACCCGTCCTTCTCTCTCAGCGGGGAGCGATCGTGGGTGTCAGGCAGCAATCAGAGCCGCCTGACAGGCGCACCGGTTTCCACGCTGACGATTGGGGTCGGGAGCATGCCGCCAGCGGCGCACGCTCGCCCCCCCCCCCCCCCCAGCTGCCACCAAACAAGCAACGTATCCATACGTTGTTTTGCCTCTACAAGCCACCCTGCCACCATGTATATGTATGTATGTGTGTGTATGTATATGTATGTATGTGTGTATGTATGGGTGTATATACTATATATATATATATATATATATATATATATATATATATATATATATATATATATATATATATATATATATATATATATATATATGTATATGTATGTGGTCGGCAAGTGTTTAAAAAGTAAGCTCTGAGGAGGAAATTTTGACGAAAAAAAACACTAATACTTTTAAAGGGGAGCTCCAGGCTCCTTCAGAATACATTAAAAGTCAGCAGCTACAAATACTGTAGCTGCTGACTTTTAAAATTAGAGCTGTCCTCGAATCCAGCGGTGTCCTCACCTATGCTGATTATTCAATCAGCTCTCGGGTGCTGCAGCCGCCATCTCGGCTAAGGGAGACCAGCAGTGAAGCCTTGTGGCTTCACAGCCGACTCCCTACTGCGCATGCGCGAAGTGTGCTGCGCTTTGTAAATGGTCTGGCTGCGGGGAAAGGAGGAGGGGGGCCCAACTTCTGGCTGAGTTTGCTGAAAGTTGTCAAATGTGGCAGTGGTGGGGCAAATAGCAAAAGGGGAATAAAGGGGAAGCTCCGCTTTCAGGTATTATATTAGGCTCCGTTCACATATTGGCGTCTCGGATCCCGAATCATTGCAAATCGTGGGATGCCCATACGGTTCCCATGACTTCCAATGGCCCCTAAAACATGGCGCGATTTTGCCCCGATTGTCGCCTGACAAATTGCAGTAAAATTACACAAACAGAATCCCAGGACGCCTGTCGTCCTGCAATTCTGTTTGCATGATTTTACCGCAATTGGACAGGTGAAAATCGTGGCAAAATTGTGCCGCGTTTTGGGGTGTCATTGCAAGTAATGGGAATTGCCTGGGTGTCCCACGATTTGAAATGATTTGGGATTGCGGGCAGAATCGTGGCAATTCTGACCGCGATCCGAGATGCCAAAATGTGAACGGAGCCTTATGCTGGCCATACATGCACAGAATTTGGGCCGAAAATGGTAGTTTTAGGAAAGATCGTTCGAAAATCGGGCCGTTAGTGAACACAAGTTTACCGACTATTTCGATCATGTGCCCGGCTAATGTTGATGGATCCTTAGCGAAAACTTTTATCGTTTCTATGAAAGTTTTTATGTGTATGGTAAAATTGAAATGAAAATAATACAGTATTCTGACTCATATTGTGCATGTTATCAAACAATCATTATGATCATGAAAACGATTATGTAAAAGATTTTATTCTGTAAGTTAGTGGCCAATTCGTTTTCGACCGAAGAATAATCGTTCAGTCTGCAAACGGCCAAAATTCTGTACGTGTATGGCCAGCATTAGTGTCTGTTTCATTAAAAACAAAGTATGCAAATAGTAACTGCTTGTTACAAATGTATCATTTCTTAATGCATTACCTTTTATTCTTTATCTAAACAGGCAGCTTTGCCCGCAAGATACACAAGGTTTCTCTATGTAAATAGACCTGTGAATGCTGCATGAGTCACAGCCCCAGCCTCACCCTCTGCAGTCTAAAAGTAGGAAACGCACCCTCTGCAGTCTAAAAGCTGAATCCTCATTTCTCTCTACTGTCAGCGATGGAGTCTGCTAATCTGCGAAAGCTGCTGGAATGTTCTGCTTGTCAGAACCTTTACACTGATCCAGTTATGTTAAATTGTGGCCATAACTTCTGCCGAGTCTGTATTGATGGTGTGCTGGATACACAGAAGGAATCTGGAGGTTATTCCTGTCCCGAATGCAGAGAGAAGTTCCAGGAGCGGCCTGTGCTGCATAAGAACATAACACTGTGTAGCATTGTGGAGAATTTCCTTTCTGCTCAGCCAGTTCAAGAGGAGTCCGATATCTCCTGTACTTACTGTATTCATGCTGCTGTGCCTGCCGTCCAATTCTGTCTGCTGTGTGAAGCTTCTCTGTGCAGTAATCACTTGAAGGTCCACAGCAAGTCACAAGAACACGTCTTATCTGACCCCACAACTTCTCCGGAGGACAGAAAAAACTCCCTTCATAAGAAGGTCCTGGAATATAAATCTACTGAGCACTCTGAGTCTGTCCGTGTGTCCTGCTGTCTGATCGCAATACAAAAAGGCGACCAGGTGGAGTCAATGAATGAAATCTCTGAGAAAATGAAGAAGATGAGAAATATTCTGCAGAAACTGATGACAAAGAAAGAGGAGATGGAGAAGGGAGTCCAAAATCTGCAAGAACACCAAAGGAAAGCAAAGAACAAGGCAGACGCTGAAATAAAGAGGATCATTGACTTGTTTACGGAACTCAGGAGACAGCTGGACGACCTGGAGAACAGAATCCTGAGTGAGATTTCCAGGCAAGAAAATCAGCAGTCTCTTTTAATTGTAGATATGATCCAGCAGCTAGAAACAAAGAAGAATGAGTTGTCTAGGAGGATGAATCGGATTGAAGAACTGTGTACCGTGACAGATCCACTGAGTGTCCCACAAGAATTGGACACGGGTGACTTGTGTGATAATGGGGATGAAGATAATGAGGACACAGAGGCTTTTGCTGAACAGCTACAAATCGATGGTGACCTGAATGTGACCCAAATCTTGCACCTATTACACAAAGGTTTAGCTGATCTAATAACTGGCATTATTGGGGGGATCTATATACAGGAAGCTATAGACATTTTGCTGGATGTTAACTCTGCTACCCATAATATACATATATCGGATGATATGAAAACTGCAACCTTGTTGGGAAATCAAAATCGCCCAGAAACACCAGAGGCATTTCAGTATTATCCTCAGGTTATAAGCAGAGGGACCTTCAACTCGGGGAGACATTACTGGGAGGTGGACGTTAGGGGATCCCATTATTGGAAAGTTGGGGTTTGCTATCCTAGTATACAAAGAAAAGGAGGAGAAAGGTGTGAAGGAGGCCTGTCTGGTTTACAGGAAATTGGATATAATGACAAGTCTTGGGTAATGGAGAGGTGGAATACAGGCTATTTTATGATCCATGATCACTCAAGGTTCCAGTTACCTGACATTATCACAGGTGATAAAATTAGGGTATTACTGGATTATGAGGCTGGGCAGATCTCATTTTATGATCTGGGTGACCCAATCCGCCACCTGCACACCTACATCGCCACTTTCACTGAGCCCCTCCATGCTGCTCTACTAATTTGGGATGATTATGGTTTTTTAACAATATGTGGGGGCAATCGACATTAAAATGTGAGATTTCCGTTCAAAACTGGTGACATCATAGGAAAGGGGGATTTGATTGAGTTGAATATACAGCCAATGGAAAGCGGCACATAGGTTTATTTCTAAACATTGGCACTTCGGGAGTCCCAAAACCTGGAGGGCTGTTAGGTCAATCTTAACCAACTCCTGTGGCCAAGAGCAAATACTTGTGATAAGGGCCCAAGCACAGGAGCTGGCTGAGATTTATACACTAGAGCATAGGTGTCCAACCTACGGCCCTCCAACTGTTGCAGAACTACAAGCCCCATCATACCTCTGGCATTGGGAGTCATGTTTGCAACTGTCAGCCTTGCAATGTCTCATGGGACTTGAAGTTCCGCAACAGCTGGAGGGCCGCAGGATGGACACCTATGCACTAGAGGGACCCAGAATTCAGGGCCCCCTAGGCCAGTGATGGTGAACCTTGGCACTCAAGATGTTTGGAAACTACATTTACCATGATGCTCAACTACACTGCAATGTGCACGGCCATCATGGGAAATGTAGTTCCAAAACATCTGGGGTGCCACGGTTCGTCATCACTGCCCTAGGTGAATGCAAATAAGATATGCTAGGCTGGTGACTCCATTCAGACCTTCATTAGAATGGGGACCCACAATCAGTGACAGCTGCTGGGTATTCTATAGATACCTGTCTTCCAGCCAGGGCTGTATTTTGGCCTAGGCCAACAAGGCCCAGGCCTAGGGCAGCACTTTGCAGGGGGGGCAGCAAAAAAGCCGCCCCCCTCCACCTGAGACTCTATTGGCCACTCGTTGCTAGAGCTGCCTCTCTCATTCCCCCCTCTCCCTCACCCCTCTCTCTTGCTCTTATCCCCCCCCTCTCTCTCTACTCCCCTTCCTCTCTTTCACCCCTTCTCTCTTACCCCCTCTCTCTCTCATCTCTCTCTCTATCTCTCTATCTCTCTATCTCTCTCATCTCTCTTATCTCTCTATCTCTCTCATCTCTCTCTCTCTCATCCCTCTCTCTCTCTCATCCCCCCCTCACCCACCCACCCCCCTCTCTCTCTCTCCCTCACCAACCCCCCTCTCATGAGATTCTCAGGGGTTCATGCTGGGACTTGTAGTCCTTCAATTTTGGAGGGAGCCACATCCTTTAAAAAAGGAGTGGGGCAAATTTACATAGGAGGGGGTGCCCAATTTTAGTCTTGCCTAGGGCAGCACAAAACCAAAATATACCACTGCTTCCAGCATCAATTTAGTTGGCGGCTCTAACATTTCATGCGGCCAAATGTGAAGAGCCATAAAGAAAGATACTGCCAGTATATATGATCCCAGTCCACTCTCACTGACCCTTTCCCCTCCACTTTCCAACCACACTCCTATCACCACTTCCTCAACAATCCAGTCTTGTTACTATTTTCTTCCTATCTTTTGTAATCTGTTCTCACTGCCCCAGATATTAGTTTGATGCTCTTAAAGTGTATGTATAGCCAAAATATTTTTTTTTCCCCCTTTTGCATAAAGTAGGGAAGGGTACCATCTCCTGGCACATTATTTATTTTAGTCTGTACCTCACTGGGGAGATATCCTGATTTTCTTCCTGTCCTGAACACGCAAAATTGTATAATGTGTAGCCAGCTTGAGAGCCGGTCCACGCTAGCGCGACTTGTCAGCCTGACAAGTCGTGCTCCCTCGCAATCCATTGACCGCTACAGGACCAGTTCTAATAGGAGCGAAACAAGTCACTCCGACTTAGAAAAAGGGTCCTGTACTACTTCGGGGCGACTTGACTTCCATTATGTGAAGTCCCTGCAAGTCGCTCCGAAGTCGTGGTGCATGGTTTCCGGAACTTTCATCCACGTTGGAAGATTTCCCCTCACCTCCTACTCTAATGACAGCTGTATAATTTTGGATTTCCCATCACATTCTGGTCACCAGGACAAACAGGGAGGGTGTGTAAAATGTGTAAGTTGCATTTTGTTTAATCAGTTATGCATTTATATACAGTAGATTTCAATGAAAATTATATAAAATAAAACTTGACGGTCTATTCCTCCCCTACTTCATCCAAAACTGAAAATATATATATGTATATTTTTCTTTACATACACTTTAATATATAAAATGAACAGAAATGGCATAGTTATTTTGAGTTATGTGATCTAAGATATTTATTTGATTATTGTCTGGTCACAAATGCATACAAATGGGCTACTGCACAAGAGACTCAGATTTCCTATATGACTGCTATCAGAGCACCTGTCTCTCTTTACGGCCAGACTAAAGACATTAAAAGTTATATAATTGATATGGACTGCACGCAATCTATGGTGTTGATTAGAGATGCTGCTAGCACTGTTCACTCCCTTGCCGTGGGTGCAATATAAGTATAAAAAAATGTAAATTGTGCTGCGCAGATCTGTGTATTCTATATAGATTTCATGCAAAACGCATGAAATCTATATAGAATGCACAGATTTGCGCGGCACAATATACATTTTTTTAGACATTAAAAGTTGCTGAAGATGCCTTTTTTTCAGTGTGAATTGTATAATAAAGAATATACAGATAAATGCGGGTGAATGGCATTCATTTTACATTTTAGTTCTAACATTTGTAAGCTTTTTCAATTAAATTTGCACAAGAGAAAACCTCTAAGTGCCGGTTCACACTATAGGGATGACAGAAATTGCATGTTATTTGCACCGCACTGCTATGCAAATCACATGCGATGTCTGTGCGATGCAAATTCAGACATACAGATTGTATGGCTGAACTTGCATCACATTCGGGTCAAAATCGTGGAGGGCACTTTTTTTGGTTCGCACCAGAATCGGATCGCATGAGTGTTGTTCACACCTATGCGATCCGATTCCTGTCTGAATTGACAGTTCACACTGTGATATGCAGGGCCACTGATAGGGGGGGAGGACCACCAGTCCTCCTGTATGGGGCCCAGGCACACAGGAGGGCCCCAACAGCGGAGAATCGGTGCAGTCGGGCAGAGGGGCAATTACAGAAGGAAGCCCTGTGCTGCTCTCTGCAGCAGTTTCTCCCTCTCCCGCCAGCTTTCAGCTGCTGCGGGCAGAGACACAGGGCATCATTCCTGTAATTGCTTTGCCGACACCGATCCCCCTCCCTGTTCTGCCTGCTTCTGACCCCCCCCCCCCCCTTTCACTGTGCCGCCGAGCGCTGCAAGCTTCCCTGTCCTGTACAAAAAATGGATGAAAAAAAAATAATTAAACTTTGTAATAAATCATTTTAATTAAAAATTTGTAAAATAAAATAATTGTAAACTTTTTTAACATTCAATTTTCAATGTAAAAAAACAATTAAAAAGGACTAATTCACACAGGTTCTCTGTTATATTTGTGTCCGCTAATAATGATATTAGTGTATTTTTAGTGAAAATATTGTCTTGATATATTCGGGGGGGGGGGGGGCGGGGCCCTGCCAGGTAGATTGTACAGGGCCCCATGATTTCTAACAGCAGCCATGGCTATATGTGAACTAACCTGGGGGTGTCATTAACTTTGTATTGACACTCCCAGCAGTTCGCATATGGCAGTGTGAACTGCCTGCGAGTCAGGTGCGATGCAGGAACCCGCAGCGGATTTGCAGGGTTCCCACATAGCACCAATGTGAACCGGCACTAAATGCAAAACAAGGTAGCCATACAAACTGATAGGAACTTTTAACTTGTCTGATCTCAGTGAAGCAAATTCTGATTGAATAGCCTGTATCTGTATTGCTGTGTTTTCTTATCTTTTAAAATTCAACGTAAAGTGTATGTTGGGGCAAAAACAAAAAAAAAAAAGCTATACATACTGTACATATAATTTATTTCTTAAAAACACTACCAGTACAGGGAAATACCTGTTGATCTGCCAGAAATGCACTCAGTACCTTAGGCCTCGTACACACGCAACAATTATCGGCTGACCGATCGGCCGACTTTTGTCCAGAGTGGTGTTTTGTTGGTTGGAATGTGCCTAGACTGCACACGAATTTTCTCGGCCAACAAAAATCTACTTCAGAAGTGATGTCATGTGCTGGTTTACTTTCCGTGTGTTTTTTCTTTCCTGAGCATGCCCAGTCTTGCTCATCAGATTTTTGTCTGCCGAAATCTGTACTGACTGACGGAAAATCGGCCGTTGTGTTGTTGGCCAACAAAAAGTTTATAGCCTGCACACGCACGTTGGCCGAAAATTCCTGGCCAATAATCGATGCGTGTGTACGGGGCATAAGTCCTGTTGTTGGCTGACAACGCACAGCATTTTTTTTGTGGTATCAGCCCTGCTAAGTGTCTCTTGCTAAATTACTGAATCCCTCTTTCCTTCTCCATATCTCCACCGCCTAGAAAGGCATTGTTTTGTAGTTCAAGAGCAAGGGCTAATTACCCTCTTTAAAGTCCCTTTTACACTTGTGCAACTTGTCATGCAACTTTGGACATCAGAGTTGCACGACATGTCGTTTTCCAAAGATACCTATTCATATATGCGCAACCTAAAGTTGCAGCAACTTCAGAGTAATTCATGCACTACTTTGGTCCAACTTTCATGCAACATCAGGGCCATAGACTTCAATGTTAACCCTCAGAAGTTGCATGGAAGTCATACCTGAATGGTATACAATGCAACTTGCGTGCAACAGTTGTACATTAAAACTGGTCAAAGCCAAAGTCGTATCCCAGTTGCTCCCATCCAAAGTTGCATCAAAGTTGCACTCCAAAGTTGACGCAACTTTGGAGTCGTAAAAGTGTGAAAGGGGCCTAAAAAGTAAATTCTGCTTCAATTAGATATTTACTGGACCAAAAGGGATCAAATAACTAAAGTTATTTGTTAGGGTTTACATAACAGTTTCATGATTTGCATTGGTGTTTTTTTTTTTTTTATTATTATTATTTATATCTATTTTATTGTAGTTTTTATTTTTTTGTGTTTTTTTTTTTTTTTTTCTTTCATGATGATTTTTTGTGGTTATTTTGACATTCTGATCCCATCACTTCCTGTATCATCATGTGACCACCCAGAAAAGTTCATATCACATCATGCACTGCATTACAAAAGTTTGCCTCTCTGGACCACATCTCCCTCTTCAATATATCGCCTCTTTTTGTTTTCCACCCACTTTTTTTTCCCCTTTAGGGCAGCACACTACAAAATGGTGTTCCAGATGTGTTTTTGCTTACAGATACATAGTTAGTCAGTTTGAAAAAATACACAAGTCCAATGAAAAAAAAAAAAACTGTATAAAAACAAAAAACAGTTCCCACCACAAAAACTCATTCTCTGCATGCGGGTTTTTGATGCATTTTCAATGTGCTCCAGTGCATTTTTTACTGTGGTCTGGTACAGTTCTGTACATAAAAAAATGCTGCATGTTCTACTTTTTTCTTTTTTTTTTCTGGAACTAAAATGCCCTGGACCTGACTGCACGGGTGTGAACTAAGCCATTGGAACCCATGTAATCTACTTTCCTTACATTTTAATGCATAAAAAAAAAGAAAATGTACTTGACTGCATCTGGTGTGAACTGGCCCTTAAGGTGGACATACACTGTACAATCAGCTATGTAGTGTGAGGGTCTGCCTGATTTGATACAAATTAAATAGATTGTTCAGGTGGGTCCACCTATTTCATAGTTTTGGTAAATCTAAAGGAAATTGTACATAGATTGTATAATCAGATTGCATAGTATATGGCCAGCTTTGTACAAGTATATTGGAGGAAGTGGGTGGAGGCACTAAGCTGTCATTGCATATTCTGCTATTCAGGAACACATATCTCCATCTTCATCAATTGAGTACAACCCCCACACAGTTAGAAAGCATCTCCTAGGGACACACTTAACCCTTTGATCGCCCCTGGTGTTAGCCCCTTCCCTGCCAGTATCATTAGTACAGTAACTGCATATTTTTAGTACTGATAAAAAAGAAAAAACAATATAGTGTATACAATTGTGAAACAAATATTGTAATTGAATGTTATTAAAAATGACCTTTCCTTTTCAGTCTGCAGCTGTTGTAATTTTCTTAAAATGCAATGCAATATGGCTACCGGAAACTGTTCTGTACACAGAATGTGAACTGACCACACCCCAGAAACATAATTTCCTGCTTGTGTGATTGGCTCAACTATTTTCCTGGAAGTCTACACTAAAGCTGGATACACACTAGACAATTGTCTTTAGATTTTTTTCCTTTGGATTTACCAAAACCATATATTATGAGTTCAAACCTAAACACTTTCAATTTGTATGCAATCAGGCAGGCCCTTGTACTACATAGTTGAAGGTAAATGTAAAGGAAATTGAACAACAAAAGTTGTATAGTGTGTATCCAGTTTAAGATACAAGTCAGATTCCTGGCATCCCCTGCAACAAAAAATTTATTTTTGGTGAGATACTCCCAATGGGAACACATCTAAAGGGATGCAGGCCCAGCAGCTTTCCTCATTAGAGCCCTCACACATGCACAGTGGAGCTGAGTGACCAAGTAGTAACAGCTGACAGAACAGAAAACCCTCCCCCCCCCCAAAAAAAAAATTCATACCAGGCCTTTTTCTCCGAGTATGCAGCCGGGCAGGCTGGAAAAGGGAAGGGCGAGTAAGTGCCCCCCCCTCCTGCCCCCCAACCATACCAGGCAACATGCTCCCAACATGGGGGCAGGGCCATCTTACCGAATGGGCACGCTGGGCAGTTGACCCAGCCCCAGCCAAGCATTAGTCCCGATTCCTGTGTGCATCCCGCTGCCGAACTTAGCAGGTAGCAAGTGCCTGTCGGCCCTGCGCTGCTGTCAGGCCACTTGGGCCGTTGAGGGGGAGCCCACAACTGCAATCCACCTCCACAGGAACAGGTATGCACAGGCCAGTCGAGTCTGACTCCCGTTCACTGGACCCAGCTGCCGAACTTGGAAGCTGTCATTAGCCTTGCACTGCTGTACCAATAAATATAGTCTTATCGATAATTAGCATTTTTATTCTCGTGGGTAATTGTGTAGGCAGGGCCCCAGTGCACTGAATTGCCCGGGGCCCTTTAATGCTCTTAAGATGGGACTGCATGGGGGAGAGCTTTGATGGGTACAAGGGCCTCCTGGTTGTGGGGGTCTGCGGGTGGGGGGCTTATCGGATTCTGTAAGCCCCCTTTAAAAAAGGGGGCCCCCAGATCCCGCCCTCCCCCCCATGTGAACCCATTCACCAAAAAAGTGTAAAAAGTGAATAAAGACACAACACAAGTTTTTGACAATTCCTATTAAAAAAAAAAAATGTCCCCCGAAGTAGATCCATCAACAATTACGACGCCCGCCAGACCTGGAAAGCAAAAAAAAAACCTCCGGCCTTGTTGAAAGCTGCCACAGACTGCTTGCTCTGCCAGCTGACATTTCTTAAATTGTTAAGGAGCAGAGTCACCCGATGACGTCAGCGGGTGACCCCGCCCCATGCGACATCATCAACCCAGCATGCCCTGCTCGGGGGCATCACAAAGGGACAGGGTCACCTGCTGGCGTCATTGAGTGACTCTGCCCCTTAGCTATTTAAGAAATGTCAGATGACGAAGCAGGCAGTCAGCCGCAACCTTCTACAAGGCCAGAATCTTTTTTTCTTTTCTTTTTTCAGGTCCGGTGGTGGCAGCAGGCAGTGTGATTGACGATGGATCTACACCGGGGAACTTTTTTTTTTTTTTATGTTTCAATGTTTTTATTAGTTTCAGAAAAAGGGTATACAAAAGTACAAACAATCCATGACTGTAAAGAAAGTCAAAATCATTTTTAAAACGTATCATGTTACTTACATTCATAAAACTTCAACATTAACAGCTGCAAATGGCAGGGCTCCTCCGTTTCGACTATAACTGTGCTGGCCAGCCTGGGCCGCTTCGCCCTCCCCTCCGACGCCCCAATGGGAGCAAACTTCATCATGAGGAAGAAAGCAACCCTCCTGACCCCCAGTCTTTATTTCCATAGCAATCTGTGGAGGTGCCCACTGTCTCCATTCTAAGCAGGAATACTGCTAGGTTGTAAGCTATTAGCGATGACATCAATATTTAGCAGCTGGGGACCATCAAATTCAGTAGTAAAACGTGCGAGATAAAAGAAGAAGAGATAGAAAAGAGATATAGAAAAAGAAAAAGGTAAGAAAAAGTTGAAAAAATAGAAAGGTGTCCTTGTCTAGATCGATGAAACCAAAGTTTCAGTGTAGGAGTCCAACAAATCAACCCCAGGAGACAGAAGTACTCCCTCCGATCAAGGAGGTCCAGTCAAGTACCTCATCCAGGGGTCCCATACTTTCTGGAAAAGGGTAATTTTTTCTTGAAATATGGCCACCATTCTCTCATTAATCATGATCCAGGTCAGCTTAGCCTTCAACAACTCAACTCGGCACCACCGGTGATTGCCAGGAGCGGACAATAGCTATTTTGGCTGCCGTGAATATGAACGCTATTAAGCGTTTAGTATGTCTCGGGATCCCCTCGACTGGTCTTCCCAGGAGAGCCTGTTGAGGAGATTTCACTAAATTAATTTGAGTGAGGGAATAAATAAAATTATACGTGCGGATCCAAAACCGCCGGACGTTTGTGCAAGTCCACCAAGTATGTAAGACTGTTCCCTCTTGTCCATATCCTCTAAAGCAGCTAGAGGAAGCTCCCCGAACGGCAGCCGCCAATCTGGACTTTTTTTTTTTTCAACAAAAGAATTGTCAAAAACATGTGTTTTGTCTTTTCTCACCTTTTTACACTTTTTTGGTGAATAGGTAGGGGTACATACCATACTTATTCAAATGGGTGGGCAGGGATATGGGGGCCCCCTTGTTAAAGGGGGCTTCCAGATTCCAATAAGCCCCCCACCAGCAGACCCCCACAACCACCGCCCAGGTTGTGGGGAAGAGGCCCTTGTCCCCATCAACAAGGTACGGGGACAAGGTACTTTGGGGTGGGGAGGCACCTTGGGGCACCCCTGGATGTTGGGGGACATGTGGTCTGGTATGGTTCAGAAGGGGGGTACCGATTTTAGGGGGACCCCCATGAAGTTTTTTTATTTTTTTTATTCTGATATGGGGTTTTCCCTTAGAAGCCATACCAGATCCGAAGGGCCTGGTATGGATGGGGGGACCTCGTGGTGTTTTTTTCCTGACTTTCAGCGGGGGAAGTCCACTGACAACTCATGAATAATGGGTTGTTAAGGACTCAGGGGCTGGCTTCCCAGCCCGCTCTTTAACAACCAGCTATTCTTCACACAGAATTAGGTTGATCATTTTTTGACTGATCCAAATTCCAATCATCCTAAAACGTTGGGATTAGTTAGAAAACGAATAAACAAAACAAATTTCAATGCATTTCAAGAAAATTCCTTACTATTTCATTTGGAGATCGGATACATTTGAATCTCCGAATACCCAAAAATTGGTCTTTGTAACAAAAAGAATTGCATGTCTACTTCTACCAACCCTCTATAAATTCAACACCTTTATAACCCTAACATTAACTCTCCATGTAACCCTAACACTACCTTTCTATGTAATCCTAATACTAACCTTTTCTGTAACCCTAACACATTCCCCGTAACCCTAATATTAACTGTCTTTGTAACCCTAACATTAACCACCCCTCTAAATCTATTACTAACCCTCTCTGTAACCCCAACACGAATCCTTTCTTATAACTACCCCTTTAACCCTAACGCTAATCCCCTCATATAATCCTAATACTAACTCCTATTGTAACCCATAAAACTAACCCTCTATGTCACCCTAACATTAACCCTCTCCATGTAATCCTAACCATAACCCGCCCTGTAACCCAAACCCTAACTCTCCTTGTAGTCCTAACCATAACCCTCACTGTAACCCCAACCCTTACCCTCCTTGTAACCCTAACACTAACTTCCCTGTAACACCTCCTGTAACTGATACAATAACCCTCCCTATATTTCTCCCTGTAAACATAACACTAACCCTATGTGTAACCTCAACAATTACCCTCCCTAAACCCTAACACTAACACTAACCTCTATAACCCTACTACTCTCTAACCCAAACTGTAACCCTCTTTGTAGCTCCATCTGATACAAAAGGTTAAACACTTAAACACAAATTGCTTAAAATATGAGCTCTAGTATATATGACCCCTATATTACTGATGTTCATAAACAATGACAGGTATTCATCTTGTTTATATACTGGAATTTCCAATTAATTATCCTGCCAAAAAAGCACCCCAACACATTTTGATTACACGAATCACACTCTTAAAATGGTGTAACTACGCATTAGCCCCGGTTCACACTTCTGTGAGTGCCGGGTTCGCATGTAATGTCGGAGCGCACTGCTCCGACATTACATGCGATCAGCTGTGCGGTGCGAGTTTAGCCATACAGTTTGTATGGCTAAATTCGCATCGCACCCGTAGCAAACACGCACAGGAGGCATTTTTGCAGCCGCATCAGGATCGGATCACACAGCGGTTCACACTTGTGCGATCAGCTCCTGTGCGAACTGCATGATCGCACTGCGATATGCGATCAAACTGGGGGTGTCGTTAAGATTACATTGACACCCCCAGCGTATCGCATATGGCAGTGTGAACTGCCGGGGGTGCATGTGCGATGCGGGAACAGGCTGCGAATTCGCAGCCTTCCCGCATCGCATAAATGTGAACCTGAGCCTAAAACAGATCGATTGGGTAGTACATCAGGGACCCACAAGAGGTCACACAAAAATTTGCATCAGAGGTAGGGATAGGTCGATATGTTTTTTTTTAGGGCCGATACCGATACTGATATTTTGGTCACAACGTATCGGTATCGGCCGATATGGGCCAATATTTTGTACATTTAAAGTTTTAAAAAAAAAAGACAATTTTTGACACAAATCTGGTACTGAACATGTTATTTTTTGTTTAATGTTTAATGGTTGGCTTGCTGGCACCCTGTGGTGGGTGGCTGGCTTGCTGGCACCCTGTGGTGGGTGGCTGGCTGGCTGGCACCCTGTGGTGGGTGGCTGGCTAGCACCCTGTGGTGGATGGCTCTTTATCTGCTACCCTGTGGTGGATGGCTGGCTGGCTGGAACCCTGTGATGGGTGGCTGGCTGTCTGGCACCCTGTGGTGCGTGGCTGTCTGGCACCCTGTGGTGGGTGGCTGGCTGTCTGGCATGCTGTGGTGGGTGGCTGGCTGGCTGGCACCCTGTGGTGGGTGGCTGGCTGGCTGGCACCCTGTGGTGGGTGGCTGGCTGGCACCCTGTGATGGATGGCTGGCTATCTGGTACCCAGTGGTGGATGGCTGGCTGGCTGGCACCCTGTGGTGGGTGGTTGGCTGTCTGGCACCCTGTGGTGCGTGGCTGTCTGGCACCCTGTGGTGGGTGGCTGTCTGGCACCCTGTGGTGGGTGGCTGGCTAGCACCCTGTGGTGGGTGGCTGGCTGGCACCCTGTGTTGGTGGGCTGACACAGGGGCTGTGGGCGGCTGGCTGGTTCGCTGGTACAGTGCCTGTGGCTGGCTGGTACAGGGCATGTAAGTGTGGGTGGCTGGCTGGCACCAGGCTGCTGTGGGTGGGTTTATAGCTGTGGTACTCTCCCAAGAGACTAGTCCCGACTCCAGACGAGGCTGTCCAAGGCGAAGGAGGCGGCCTAAGAAGGCAGAATGACCTCAGAGGAAAAAGTGGCACTCAACCGCTTAAAAAAGAATAATGATGGGGCGTGGCCTGGAGCGTGATGGGATAGGTCACATGTGGTGAGAGCTCCGTCTACCCGATCTCCGGTTTAGCTATCCTGTGGCAATATCTCTGCTATTTACTTACCTCTTTGGGTGCCCTGAGTCCCGCTGAACCTCCGGGCATCATGTCTCCTCCGAAGTGGGGCATGGACGCCGGTGCACAGCTCGCCAAGTTCCGCCGGCAGGAGCCTTCTCCACAGGCCCAAGATGGCGCTGGCCCTTCCTCCACCCCTGAGAAGCCCGCGGCAGACACCGCTAAGGTCCTGGACGCCATCTCCCTCTGCCAGAGCACCCTCACCTCAAAAATAGAGGAAGTCAAAGTCGACATTTCTCTAATTCGGCAAGACATGTCTCAGCTGAGGGACCGGGTCACAGAGGCAGAGACACGCATCAGTGCCAGTGAGGACATCCTGCATCCCCTGCAGCACTCCGCCGAGGAGCTCCGTCGCCAAGTGCAGCAGCTTCATTCTAAACAGGATGACATGGAGAATCGTCTCCGCAGATGCAACCTCCGTTTCATTGGCCTGCCTGAGAGAGCTGAGGGAAATGATCCGGCTGGCTTCCTTGAGGATCTACTTCTTACCACCTATGGCCGCGATTCCTTCTCTGTTATGTTTGCGGTGGAGAGGGCCCATCGTATTCCGGCGTGGCCTCCCCCGTCTGGAGCCCCGGCCCGCACATTTATTGCCAAATTCCTTAATTTCCGGGACAGGGATAAAATCCTTCGCCTTTCCAGAGAAAAGGGTAATATTCCCTATCAGAATGGACATGTGGCTACAGTGGCGTAGCGTGGGGGGTGCTGCCGGTGCGGGCCGCCCCGGGCGCAATGTTCAGGGGGGCGCAGTCACGGCGGCTGTGCTGTCCCTGAAATCTCAATTACGGACATCCTTTCACGGAGGAGATTCAGAGTCTATAGCTGCTCCGCCCCTTCACTGCCTTCTCAGCCTATGGGATCACAGTGTGCACGCCCCCTTCCCCAGCGCGCCTTGTTTGATAACGGAGCAGGAGATGTGGACAGCTGGAGAAAAGAGGAGTGGGCTGCAGCCTCATAGAAGAAGGTGAGCTGGGGAAGATAAACCAAATGTATTCTTGTCAGTACTTACCCTGCTGAGGAGGGGGGAGGGGAGACGCTGTGTTTCCTCTTGCAGGGCTCCTCCTGTCTCTGAGGCTGATCGATAGATTTCATGTGAGGAGCAGTGCATTGCTTCTGGAGGAAGGACATGCCCTAAACTTCTCCCCCAATCTCTGCTACACCTCCCTACTCATTACCTGCCCACCCCCTCCTGTTCTACATTACCACATCCAATGTCTGTGAGCTGCTGGAGCACTACAAGTACCAGCATGCCAGGAAATGGGGGCAGCAGCAGTGTGTTCAATCAGGCTGATATTTAGATATTGTGTGTATACTTTATATATACTGTGTATATACTGTGTGTATGTGTATGCTGTATATATACTGTGTGTATGTGTATACTGTGTGTATACTGTATATATACTGTGTGTATATTTTGTGTATACTGTATGTATACTGTGTGTATAGTGTATGTATACTGTGTGTATAGTGTATGTGTATACTGTGTGTATAGTGTATGTGTATACTGTGTGTATACTGTGTGTATAGTGTATGTGTATACTGTGTGTATACTGTGTGTATAGTGTATGTGTATACTGTGTGTATACTGTGTGTATACTGTATGTTTACTGTATGTATACTGTGTGTATAGTGTATGTATAGTGTATGTGTATACTGGTGTATATACTGTTTGTATAGTGTGTATATAGTGTGTATACTGTGTATATACTGTGTGTATAGTGTATGTGTATACTGTGTGTATAGTGTGTGTATAGTGTATGTGTATACTGTATGTATACTGTGTGTATAGTGTGTGTATAGTGTGTATGTATACTGTATGTATAGTGTGTGTATAGTGTGTGTATAGTGTATGTGTATACTGTGTGTATAGTGTGTGTATACTGTATGTATAGTGTGTGTATGTGTATACTGTATGTATACTGTATGTATACTGTGTGTATACTGTGTGTATAGTGTGTGTATACTGTATGTATAGTGTGTGTATGTGTATACTGTATGTATACTGTATGTATACTGTGTGTATAGTGTATGTGTATACTGTATGTATACTGTATGTATAGTGTGTGTATACTGTGTGTGTGTATACTGTATGTATAGTGTGTGTATAGTGTGTGTGTATACTGTGTGTATAGTGTATGTGTATACTGTGTGTATACTGTGTGTATAGTGTATGTGTATACTGTGTGTATAGTGTATGTGTATACTGTGTGTATAGTGTATGTGTATACTGTGTGTATAGTGTATGTGTATACTGTGTGTATAGTGTATGTGTATACTGTGTGTATAGTGTATGTGTATACTGTGTGTATAGTGTATGTGTATACTGTGTGTATACTGTGTGTATAGTGTATGTGTATACTGTGTGTATACTGTGTGTATAGTGTATGTGTATACTGTATGTATACTGTGTGTATAGTGTATGTGTATACTGTATGTATACTGTGTGTATAGTGTATTGACTGCGGGTGACGTCAGACTCTCCTCCCTCCCTTCCGCATGCGTTACGTCCCTCGGGGCGGGACTTCCACAGGTGGGGGGGGGGGCGCAAATTACATGCCTTGCCCCGGGCGCTGACAACCCACGCTACGCCACTGTGTGGCTATCTTTCCGGATTTCTCCAGTGAAGTTCAGCGTCAACGGGCCCGGTTCCAGGAGGTTAAACGCTGCATGCGGGCATTACATCTACAGTATGCTATGTTATACCCTGCTCGCCTTCGGGTGGAGGTGGATGACCGCGTCCAATTCTTTGAGGATCCTGCACTGGCCATGGACTGGCTTGACCGCCGCAATGTTGCACCTGCTTGAGGCCCCTTGCTTTCCTTGGAGACTGTTTGCTTTTCTTCTGTTTTTTTTTTCTTTTTTGGCACTACTTTTTTGGGGAGGGGGGATTTTGGGGGGGCTTTCCTCTATCTTGACTGTGAGACATGTTTTTTGTGTCCTCTGCAGAGGGCCTCCCCCCCCTCCCTCTACGATCTGGAGTCTTTATATGTTTCATCTGCCCTATAGCTGCAATGCCTGGAGGTTTTTCTGACTCTTTTTTTTTTTTTCTCCTGCTTGCTGTTCTTGGGGTATTTGGGATTATTGACTGTCGCACGATCTTGTTGTATAATGGGTAGTCTACCTAGCTCTTCCTGAACTGTGCGGTGATCCTGTTCCTAAGGAATGGGATTTGCTCTCTCTCCACGTTAGCGAGTTAATCGCCCCCAGATTGCACGGATGCATTCTACTGTTTTTCTTTCTGTTTTTCCTGCTCTGCTTTTTATTTTATGCTCATATGACTGTTTTATTTTTTTGCGGTATGTTCAGTATTGTCCCCCGGTCCTTGCCTGCTCCCCCCTTTTTGGGGCCCAGGTCTGGGGCTGGAGGACATGCTGCTATATGCCTGTGCCTTTTTCTACTCTGTTTGGGGTTTATGCTCGCACGAGTTGGGGTTTGTGCAGAGCCGGGTGGGAATGGGTTTTATGTTTGCAATGTGATGTTTTTTATCTTTTATTGAGAGCCCCCCCCCTCTATCTGTTTATTTGTTTTCTATATGGTTCTACAGCGCTTGTCCACCGACATTTCTTTGTTTTATGGTACGCAACTGCCCATGGATGCTCTGCCAGCTCTGGGGGTCCCTATTTGCCACCTGAGACTGCTGTTTTTGATATGTTTTTTGTCTCCGTATGGCGTCCCTGACTTTTTTCACATGGAATGTCCGTGGCCTTGGGGATAGAGTGAAGCGCTCCGCAGTGTTTTCCTATTTGAAGCGCCGTCAAGCTGATGTTACTGTGCTGGTTGAAACCCATGCTGCTGGCTCTCTGCAGCGGGCGCTTAAATGCCCTTGGATTGGCTGGGCGTTTCACTCTACCCACACTACTTCCTCCAGGGGCGTGTCAGTTCTGGTGGCTAAATCTGTTAATTTTGCTGTTCATTTGGTCTAATTGGACCCTCAGGGCCGGTATGTATTCCTTAAAGCTATTATTGATAACCAGGGCCGTTTGAAGGAATTTGGGGGCCCCAAGCAAAATGGACATGGAGGCCCCCCCGCACACACGCAAAGCCAGTCAGAGGCTGTGCGGACATGGTACAGGAGATGTCAGAGGCTGTGCGGACATGGTACAGGAGATGTCAGAGGCTGTGCGGACATGGTACATCAGATGTCAGAGGCTGTGCGGACATGGTACAGGACATGTCAGAGGCTGTGCGGACATGGTACAGGACATGTCAGAGGCTGTGCGGACATGGTACAGGACATGTCAGAGGCTGTGCGGACATGGTACAGGAGATGTCAGGTGCTGTGCGGACATGGTACAGGAGATGTCAGAGGCTGTGCGGACATGGTACATCAGATGTCAGAGGCTGTGCGGACATGGTACATCAGATGTCAGAGGCTGTGCGGACATGGTACAGGACATGTCAGAGGCTGTGCGGACATGGTACAGGACATGTCAGAGGCTGTGCGGACATGGTACAGGACATGTCAGAGGCTGTGCGGACATGGTACAGGACATGTCAGAGGCTGTGCGGACATGGTACAGGACATGTCAGAGGCTGTGCGGACATGGTACAGGACATGTCAGAGGCTGTGCGGACATGGTACAAGACATGTCAGAGGCTGTGCGGACATGGTACAGGAGATGTCAGGTGCTGTGCGGACATGGTACAGGAGATGTCAGGTGCTGTGCGGACATGGTACAGGAAATGTCAGGGGCTGTGCGGACATGGTACAGGAAATGTCAGGGGCTGTGCGGACATGGTACAGGACATGTCAGGGGCTGTGCAGACATGGTACAGGACATGTCAGAGGCTGTGCGGACATGGTACAGGACATGTCAGAGGCTGCAGACATGGTACAGGAAATGTCATAGGCTGTGCGGACATGGTACAGGAAATGTCAGGGGCTGTGCGGACATGGTACAGGAAATGCCAGAGGCCGTGTGGACATGGTACAGGAAATGTCAGGGGCTGTGCGGACATGGTGCAGGAAATGTCAGGGGCTGTGCGGACATGGTACAGGAAATGTCAGGGGCTACGCGGACATGGTACAGGAAATGTCAGGGGCTGTGCGGACATGGTACAGGAAATGCCAGAGGCTGTGTGGACATGGTACAGGAAATGTCAGAGGCTGTGTGGACATGGTACAGGACATGTCAGAGGCTGTGCGGACATGGTACAGGACATGTCAGAGGCTGTGCGGACATGGTACAGGACATGTCAGAGGCTGTGCGGACATGGTACAGGACATGTCAGAGGCCGTGCGGACATGGTACAGGAAATGCCAGAGGCCGTGTGGACATGGTACAGGAAATGTCAGGGGCTGTGCAGACATGGTACAGGAAATGTCAGGGGCTGTGCGGACATGGTACAGGACATGTCAGAGGCTGTGCGGACATGGTACAGGACATGTCAGAGGCTGTGCGGACATGGTACAGGACATGTCAGAGGCTGTGCGGACATGGTACAGGAGATGTCAGAGGCTGTGCGGACATGGTACAGGAGATGTCAGGTGCTGTGCGGACATGGTACAGGAGATGTCAGGTGCTGTGCGGACATGGTACAGGAAATGTCAGGTGCTGTGCGGACATGGTACAGGAAATGTCAGGGGCTGTGCGGACATGGTACAGGAAATGTCAGGGGCTGTGCGGACATGGTACAGGAAATGCCAGAGGCCGTGTGGACATGGTACAGGACATGTCAGAGGCTGTGTGGACATGGTACAGGACATGTCAGAGGCTGTGCGGACATGGTACAGGACATGTCAGAGGCTGTGCGGACATGGTACAGGAAATGCCAGAGGCCGTGCGGACATGGTACAGGAAATGCCAGAGGCCGTGTGGACATGGTACAGGAAATGTCAGGGGCTGTGCAGACATGGTACAGGAAATGTCAGGGGCTGTGCGGACATGGTACAGGACATGTCAGAGGCTGTGCGGACATGGTACAGGACATGTCAGAGGCTGTGCGGACATGGTACAGGACATGTCAGAGGCTGTGCGGACATGGTACAGGACATGTCAGAGGCTGTGCGGACATGGTACAGGAGATGTCAGAGGCTGTGCGGACATGGTACAGGAGATGTCAGGTGCTGTGCGGACATGGTACAGGAAATGTCAGGGGCTGTGCGGACATGGTACAGGAAATGTCAGGGGCTGTGCGGACATGGTACAGGAAATGTCAGGGGCTGTGCGGACATGGTACAGGAAATGCCAGAGGGCGTGCGGACATGGTACAGGAAATGTCAGGGGCTGTGCAGACATGGTACAGGAAATGTCAGGGGCTGTGCGGACATGGTACAGGAAATGTCAGGGGCTGCGTGGACATGGTACAGGACATGTCAGGGGCTGCGTGGACATGGTACAGGACATGTCAGGGGCTGCGCGGACATGGTACAGGAAATGTCAGGGGCTGTGCGGACATGGTACAGGAAATGTCAGAGGCTGTGCGGACATGGTACAGGACATGTCAGGGGCTGTGCGGACATGGTACAGGAAATGTCAGGGGCTGTGCGGACATGGTACAGGAAATGCCAGAGGCCGTGTGGACATGGTACAGGAAATGTCAGGGGCTGCGTGGACATGGTACAGGACATGTCAGGGGCTGTGCGGACATGGTACAGGAAATGTCAGGGGCTGTGTGGACATGGTACAGGAAATGTCAGAGGCTGTGCAGACATGGTACAGGAAATGTCAGGGGCTGTGTGGACATGGTACAGGAAATGTCAGAGGCTGTGCAGACATGGTACAGGAAATGTCAGGGGCTGTGCGGACATGGTACAGGAAATGTCAGGGGCTGTGCGGACATGGTACAGGACATGTCAGAGGCTGTGCGGACATGGTACAGGAGATGTCAGAGGCTGTGCGGACATGGTACAGGAGATGTCAGGTGCTGTGCGGACATGGTACAGGAGATGTCAGGTGCTGTGCGGACATGGTACAGGAAATGTCAGGGGCTGTGCGGACATGGTACAGGAAATGTCAGGGGCTGTGCGGACATGGTACAGGAAATGCCAGAGGGCGTGCGGACATGGTACAGGAAATGTCAGGGGCTGTGCAGACATGGTACAGGAAATGTCAGGGGCTGTGCGGACATGGTACAGGAAATGTCAGGGGCTGCGTGGACATGGTACAGGACATGTCAGGGGCTGCGTGGACATGGTACAGGACATGTCAGGGGCTGTGCGGACATGGTACAGGAAATGTCAGGGGCTGTGCGGACATGGTACAGGAAATGTCAGAGGCTGTGCGGACATGGTACAGGACATGTCAGGGGCTGTGCGGACATGGTACAGGAAATGTCAGGGGCTGTGCGGACATGGTACAGGAAATGCCAGAGGCCGTGTGGACATGGTACAGGAAATGTCAGGGGCTGCGTGGACATGGTACAGGACATGTCAGGGGCTGTGCGGACATGGTACAGGAAATGTCAGGGGCTGTGTGGACATGGTACAGGAAATGTCAGAGGCTGTGCGGACATGGTACAGGAAATGTCAGGGGCTGTGCGGACATGGTACAGGAAATGTCAGGGGCTGTGCGGACATGGTACAGGACATGTCAGAGGCTGTGCGGACATGGTACAGGACATGTCAGGGGCTGTGCGGACATGGTACAGGAAATGTCAGGGGCTGTGCGGACATGGTACAGGAAATGCCAGAGGCCGTGTGGACATGGTACAGGACATGTCAGGGGCTGCGTGGACATGGTACAGGACATGTCAGGGGCTGTGCGGACATGGTACAGGAAATGTCAGGGGCTGTGTGGACATGGTACAGGAAATGTCAGGGGCTGTGCGGACATGGTACAGGAAATGTCAGGGGCTGTGCGGACATGGTACAGGAAATGTCAGGGGCTGTGCGGACATGGTACAGGACATGTCAGGGGCTGTGCGGACATGGTACAGGAAATGTCAGGGGCTGTGCGGACATGGTACAGGAAATGTCAGAGGCTGTGCGGACATGGTACAGGAAATGTCAGAGGCTGTGCGGACATGGTACAGGAAATGTCAGGGGCTGTGCGGACATGGTACAGGAAATGCCAGAGGCCGTGTGGACATGGTACAGGACATGCCAGAATTATCAGGGGCCCTAATACAATGCTGATCCCCCCTCCCCCTAATACAATGCTGATCCCCCCTCCCCCTAATACAATGCTGCTCCCCTCCTCCTAATACAGTGCTAACCCCCCTCCCCCTAATACAATGCTGTTTCCCCTCCCTCTCCCTAAAATTTGGGGGGGGGGGATCAGCATTGTATTAGGGGGAGGGGGCCCCAGGGGGGGATGGCATTGGCAGATAAGCAGGGAGGGGGGGTTAGCATTGTAGTACTAGTAGGGGCCCTAAAATATGCTGATCCCCCCAAATGCAAGAGGTCCAGGTCCCCCGGGCCCCAGCCCATTAACTCTTGCCTGGCTCAGCTGGCTGTCTCAGGCTCTGCTCTGCTCCGCTCCGCCTCCGCTCCTTCAGACTGAAGGCTTCAGTCAGTCTCAGTCAGACAGACTCCTGCGAATCGATCATGCTGCTGCTGCTGCTGGCTTCTGCGTGTGGGAGGGATCGGCTCCGACGCGCCGTGACCGTCTTGTGGAGTTGCAGCCAGTCAGACTGTCAGATGAATGAACAACCGCCGCGCGGCCGCTCCCGCCGGATGTGACGTCATGCCGCTCATAGCGGCTGACGTAGCAGGAAAGATCCATCACTGTCACTGGAGCACAGCAGGGGCCGGGGCTGCAGCCAGCCCTGATGATAATGTCAGTCGTCTGTGTCGGGTCTTGGGGCCCCAGGCCAGCTCGGGGCCCCAAGCAATTGCTTTGTTTGCCTGCCTTGACGCGACGGCCCTGTTGATAACTCCCCTCTACTGCTACTGGCCTGGTATATGCCTCCCCCCTATTGTTCGGGTGTCCTGGCAGAGGGGTTTGCTTTCATGTCTAGACACCCGACCTTTCCGGCCATGTGGTTGGGGGATTTTAATACCGTATTAAATCCAGATCTGGATAGGTTGGGACAGTCCGGAGGCCTTGCCTACCCCTCCCGTGATACTCGCTTTGCCCGCCTCCTGGCAGACTTTGCCCTTGTGGATACTTGGAGACATCTGTACCCCACCTGTAGGGCTTATTCATGTTTCTCCTCCTCCCACTCCTCCATGTCTCGTATCGACTTCATACTGATTTCCCGGCATCTTCTCCCCAGATTTCTGGGGGCAAGCTTCTGCCCTCGCATTTTGTCTGATCATGCCCCATACTGTGTCACTGTACGTAGGACGGTGGTGACTCCTTCCCCGACCTGGAAACTGAACCCCTTCTGGTTGACTGTTTTGACGGATCTTGCTAAGCTAGCGGGCGAATGGCAATTCTACTTCAGTTCTAACGCTGGCACTGCCTCCCCCTTAATTGTCTGGGACATGTTTAAGAAGCACTGTCACCGCTAGCTGAGCGAGCATATTAATCGTCACAAGCGCAACTCTGACTTGTCCTACACTCAGGCTCTTGCCCGGCTGCAAGAGTTGGAGGCTGGATATGCTGAGGCCCCTACTCCTGCTGGCTTGGCTGATCTTAAACTGCAATTTCGGGTGACTGACCAACTTTGTTTCGAGAGGGCTAAACGCCGCATGTTTTTTGCCAGACAGCGCATATTTGAACAGGGCGAACGTCCTGGTCGATTGTTGGCATATTTGGCCCACCTTGACTCTAGGCCCCCGGTTGTTATCTCCTTGCTTTCCCCCTCGGGGGAGCACGTGACGGAGCCGGCTGCTGTGGCGGCCGAATTCGTTGCCTTTTTCAGGGAGGTTTATGCGACTGGGGCGGACTATTCTGCTCAGGAGCTCTCCTCGTTTCTAGAACAGTTCACATTCCCTACTCTGACGGATCCACAGCTCCGGGCTCTGGAGGCCCCTATAACGGAAACCGAAATTGTGACTGCGTTGTCCCTATTTGCTCGTTCTAAAGCCCCTGGATCTGACGGACTCCCAACTGAGTTCTACCAATCGTTTTCTGAGACGTTGGTCCCCAGACTTCTTGAATTATACCAGGCGGCCTTTAAGGCTAATACGCTACCGGACTCCATGCGGGAAGCGCTTATTGTGCTCATTCCTAAACCGGGCAAGGACCCGAGTCAGCCGAGTTCATATAGGCCTATATCCCTATTGCAAACGGATGTCAAAATCCTAGCCAAAATCTTAGCCCTGTGTCTGAACAAGGTGATTCTCTCGTTGGTCCATGCGGACCAGACCGGATTTATGCCTGCTAAGAACACTGCGTTCAACACCAGACGGTTGCATATGAATATTCAGGCTTCTCACTCGCAGATTGGTACCAGGATGGTGGTTTCCTTAGATGCGGCCAAGGCATTTGATTCCGTTGAATGGCCTTATCTGTGGCAATGCTTGCGTTGCTTTGGCTTTGGCCCCAATTTTATCAAATGGCTTTCCATACTCTATACCTCCCCAAGAGCGCGGGTCGTGGCGAATGGGTGGACCTCTGTCGCCTTCCCCCTCTCTAGGGGGACACGGCAGGGGTGCCCCATTTCCCTCCTGCTATATGCCTTGGCGGTAGAACCTTTAGCGATGGCGCTGAGAGACCACCCTGGTATTGTTGGTCTGTCTTCGGGAACTTTGGATGAAAAGGTGGGCTTATATGCCGATGATATGGTTCTGTATCTCGCTGACTCTGGGCCTTCCCTCGCTACTGCCCTCCACCTCATTGAGAGCTTTGGGGTCTTCTCTGGATTTAAAATCAATTGGGACAAGTCTCAGATCCTTCCTATTGATCTCTTCCCCCCCTCGCTGGACCAGGCCTCTTTGCCATTGCATAGAGTTAGTTCCTTTAGATACCTGGGGATTCAGGTCTCTCGGGACTTGGCGGACTACGTACCCCTAAATGTTGAACCCCTCATAGCGCTGACTAAGAGTAAGACACAGGTTTGGTCTAGGCTACCGTTAGGCGTCATGGGCCGCATCGGCTTGATTAAAATGATCTTGCTGCCTAAGATCCTATACGTTCTCTGGCATACGCCAGTTTACATTCAGTTGAAATTCTTTCGGGTTCTGGAGTCTATCTTGAAGTCTTTTGTTTGGGGTTCTGAAGTGCCCTACCAAGCTTGGCGGCCTAGCGGTCCCCGATCTTAGTCTATACTATATAGCGGCGCAGCTGTCCCATTTCTTTTATTTCGATAAGGTAGATAGGCATCGCTTTGAGTCCTTGGTTAGCGCTGGTTTCCCCGGCCAATTCTCTCATCCCTTTTGTGATATCCTGCGAGGCCTCCCGGGTGCGCTTGGTAGCCCTGGTAGGCACACGTATGCATTCCACAATAAGCGGATCTGGGACTTTGCGGCGGCGAAACTGGGCTGCCCTCCCCTTCACGACGATACTCCCTTGTGGTTTAATAGAAGCCTTCGGGAGCTTCTGCTGATTCCGGATCCGTTGGTCTGGATACGACACGGCATATACCTGCTCTCCCATGTTCTCCGCGGTGGCCGCCTTAAACAATTTGATCAACTGAAGGCCGAATTCCAACTGCCTAACTCTATGTTTTTCCGGTTTCTCCAGCTGCGTCACGCTTTGCGTGCGCAGTTTGGTGGTACTTACCCCCAGTTACAACTGTTGGATGTTGTTCTGATCCTTCGGGGAGACGAACCTAAGCAATTGATTTTGTTGTTCTACGACTTGCTTCTTACCCCGTCGGCTACGAAGTTGGCGTATTCTCTGAAACCCGCCTGGGAGGAATGGGCTGGGGAATTGGATGATGAGGACTGGAGTGATGTGCTGGAGGTGGGTAAGCTGGTATCTCCTAAGATGTCTGACAGGCTGACGCAAACCTATATTTTGCACAGGGTGTATCTCACTCCTGTTCGTATGGCAAAGTTTGACCCCTCCCGCAGCCCGGAATGTCCTAAATGTTCGCTATCTGCTGGTACCTTTGAGCACCTGATCTGGCAGTGTCCCCGCGTTAACTGTTTCTGGCAGCAAGTGGTTCGGTTTCTGCACGATCAGATGGGCTCTCCGGTCTCACTGGATCCGCGGCAATGTTTATTGGGTTTATTTCCTGATCTAGAGGTAACTAAGAGCACTTTGAAATTTATACACGAAACACTGTTCAGTGCCCGAAAGCTATTGGCGCGTAGCTGGATGCAACCCTCACCTCCTAAACTGAATGCCTGGATTGCCGAGGTGAATGCTACTCTGCCTTATAAAAAGATTATTTATGTTAACAGGGGCTGCCCCGCTAGATATCATAAGATCTGGGATAGGTGGCTGCAGTCGTCCTTAACGTGTTCCACTTGATGGGTTATACATGTGTACGTTTTCTTTGTTTTATGTTCTCTGTGCTGTTGGACTGATGCTTTTTGGACTCTGGGGGATCCTCTCTCTATGGGGGTTTTTTTACTTTTATTTTTGTCTTTATTTTTGTTTTCTTTTTTTTTATGTTAGGGGGGGTGGTGTGGGATGTGTTTATCTCTCCTTCTGGGTTTATTTCTTGTATTTTGATGCCTTGCCTGTCCATTACTGTACATGTGGTTTTGTACCTTTATATGCTCCTATTTTATGGTGCTTGTTGTACTTTTTCACAGTTTAATAAACTCGGATTTTGATTAAAAAAAAAAAAAAGAATAATGATATAATTATTATAAGGGTGGCGGACAAAGGAGGAGGAATAGTAGTCCAAAACAGAGAGGATTATATTGGGGAAGCGGTAAGGCTACTGTCTGACCATAACATCTATGAGGTTCTGAGCCAAGATCCCCTTCCTCAATATAAGATAGAACTACAGGAGTTGATCAATAAGGCCTTCAACAGTAAAATCATTAATAAATCTGAAAAACTGTTTTTCCTGAACAATTACTTTTAAAACTCCGTACTTTTATCATACCCCCAAGATACACAAAAATCCAGTATGTCCTCCTGGGAGGCCAATTGTGGCGGCCATGGAGAGCATTACTAGCAGACTTTCCCAATATGTGGATCTCCATCTGCAGCCGATAGTTACTTCACTTCCGGCATACATTAGGGACTCCACACAGGTGCTTGAGATACTGCAGAATTATAGGTGGGAGCCCAACTATCTGTGGTTGTCCCTGGATGTGTGCTCCCTGTATACTTCGATACCCCACGAAGGGGGATTAAAGGCAGTAGAGCACTTTCTGTTGGGTGCAGAATAACTTCACCCAGACCAGTCGGAATTCATCAGCGCATGCACTAAGTTTGCACTGGAAAGGAATTATTTTGAGTTCCAGGGAACACACTATAGGCAGATCTCAGGCACAGCGATGGGCGCTCATTTTGCACCATGCTATGCAAACCTATTTATGGTGTTTTGGGAAAAATTTCATATTTGGACACAGAACCCATTTGCACAGCATTTGGTGTACTATGGGCGTTACATCGATGATGTAATAATAATATGGGACGGTACAGCTGATAGGGCAGTAGAATTTGTGAACTACTGCAATACAAATCCATATGGCATCAGATTTACGCATGTACTAGATGCTAAGTCTCTGGTATTTTTGGATTTAGAACTGACCTGGAATGAAGAAGGGGCCATCACCTCCAAAACACACTTTAAGGAAACAGCAGGTAACTCTTCTCTACACTGGAAGAGCTGCCATTTGCCCAAATGGAAAGAAAACATACCTTACAGCCAATTCTGTAGGCTGCGCAGAAATTGCACAGATACCAAGCAATATCTGTTGCAAGCTAATATTCTAGAGGAAAAAATTCATAGAAAAAGGGTATGCTGTGCAGCATATACATAAAGCCAGGGACCGTTATACAGATGGCTGTAGTAGTACGGCAGCTGTGGAGAATGGTGCCCCACGGGAAGTTATGTTTATTACAAAATTCAATGATCAACATTGGGCCATTAAGAGAGTATTGCAGAAACACTGGCCAATCTTGCAACAGGATGCAGCTCTAAGTAGAGTGCTCCCAAAAAAACCCAAAGGGCTAGTAATGTAACGAGTCTGGTAGCTCCAAGCGAAATAAAAAGCACCAAATGCCATAATAGAGTATCGAACATCCCAGTTCTTTTCAATATGGTAGGCTCCTACAGGTGCAAACAGAGCAGATGTAAGGCTTGTGCGTTCATGCAACACGGTAAGAGTAGCTTTACGTCTGCCGCAGGGCGCTCCTATAAAATTAAACAATTCATAAGCTGTGGCACACAATTTGTAGTCTATGGCTTGAGGTGCCAATGTGGTTTCCTTTATGTTGGTAGGACAGTTAGAGCAATGCGCACCAGGTTTGGCGAACATCGCCGATTCATTGAGCAGAAAAAAGACAAGCACAGTGTGCCAAGGCACTTCTGTAAAGCGCATGGAGGGGAAACTACAGGCCTGGAACTATTTGGGATTGAAGCCATATCTATGACTCTCCCAGAAGGTGAAAGGTTCTCGATTTTGTGTAGGCAAGAAACATTCTGGATCTTTACGCTTGGGTCTATGTCGCCAGGAGGGCTCAATGAAGAGCTGGAAGTCAACACGATAATCTGACACACTAGCATAACACTGGTTATGTGTGCGTGCACATGTACACGGTCGCTAGGAAAAGGAACATGACATCAGTTCATGCCTGGCCCTGCATCTGTGGGGTGTGCATGTGGACATATGCTCGCTCATGCTCATACAATAACATCCTGTCTGATGTTAAGTTTACTGCCATGGTAGGGTGAGTAGAGCCGGGCACATAATATACATATAGGCATGCTCTGGGCGTCACCTTTGATAGATATAAATAATTGCCATATGGAATAACTGTATGGGAGTAATGGTTGAAATTACATATAGTAAGATCCTCATATTGAATTGTAATGTATGGTATGTTATTCAATTTTATTGATTTTTTTATCTGTTATAGTATATAGATGAAAATGGTCTCATATGTGAGATAATACTGAATTTTTATCTTTGGATTTTATAAGAATGTTTATTTTATTCATTATATTCATTGGTGTTTGTAGGAAGTATGAAAGGAAGAAGATGCTGATGTAAGTCTTATAGGTGTAGATTAAAGTCTTATAAGTTTAGAGTACTATACATATAAATATATATATATATATATTTTTAATATATTTTTAATGTGTTTACAAGCAGTAGATAACTAATGCAATATATGGAATGTAATTTTTAATAATATTTTTAATAGTTTTCAATTTGCAACAGTTTTCTATAATATCTGTGTTTGTATTGTAGTTTTAAAACGGATAGCCCCTTGCTCCTCCCCTCCTAACCGAGGTAGACAATGATAAGTGATAAGTGGTTACTGGCCCTTTAAGAGTGTGAAATCAATTAGTTAGGGCCGAAGGTATTCCGGGTATATAGGGAAGGGGTGGCAGTAGGAAGCAAGGTGGGACCTGAAGAAGGAGGCTCCGCCTTTGAAACGCGTTGTCCATAGCAACAGCAGAGGCAGAGTACCCGTGGTTGTACCCTCCACCTTGAAGCTCCCTGCAGCTTGTGGTTTTGGCTCCAGCTTAGGTTCTCCCGAGTCGCTGCGGTAGACGGCAGTATAGTGCGCAGGCGCACTGGCACTGGTACTGGCACTCGGTGACCCGGTGGTGGAGCTGCACACAGTAAGTGGAGGAGAGCGGGGTCATAGCGGCGGTAGCCGCAAGATAGGAGACCGAAGTGTCCCCATTGGGAGGGACGGGAGGAGCGAGATGCTCTTGTTGGAATGCCGAAATGCAAATGCCAAGAAGATAAAGTGTGAGTGCATTTTAACTGTACTGTGAAATTTGTCCTTAAATAAAGAGTTATTGCCCGAGGTCTGCGTGCGCTTCCCTCTATTGTAGATTGAAATGTGGTGGGTGGCTGGCTGTCTGGCACCCTGTGGTGGGTGGCTGGCTGGCACCCTGTGGTGGGTGGCTGGCTGGCACCCTGTGGTGGATGGCTGGCTATCTGGTACCCAGTGGTGGATGGCTGGCTGGCTGGCACCCTGTGGTGAGTGGTTGGCTGTCTGGCACCCTGTGGTGGATGGTTGGCTGGCTGGCACCCTGTGGTGGGTGGCTGGCTGGCACCCTGTGGTGGATGGCTGGCTATCTGGTACCCAGTGGTGGATGGCTGGCTGGCTGGCACCCTGTGGTGGGTGGTTGGCTGTCTGGCACCCTGTGGTGGGTGGTTGGCTGTCTGGCACCCTGTGGTGGGTGGCTGGCTGGCTGGCACCCTGTGGTGGGTGGCTGGCTGGCACCCTGTGTTGGTGGGCTGACACAGGGGCTGTGGGCGGCTGGCTGGCTCGCTGGTACAGTGCATCTGGCTGGCTGGTACAGGGCCTGTGTGTGTGAGTGGCTGGCTGGCACCCGGCTGCTGTGGGTGGGTTTATAGCTGTGATACACTCCCACAAGACTAGTCCCGACTCCAGACGAGGCTGTCCAAGGCGAGGGAGGCGGCCTAAGAAGGCAGAATGACTTCACGGAAATATTGCTAATATTAGCCAGTTCCGGGACCGATCTATCGGGAAAAGTTGATATCGGCCCTCCGATAATCGGTCAATCCCTAATCAGAGGATAAGCAGGGAAGGCGACCTTGTACTTTTTTATAGTGATTGGTTGACCTTACAGCAGCTCAAATCACTTTTATCAGAATGTTAATAGTTGGATTGGCAGGTGTTCACACACTCCGAGCTGCTACAGCTGGTGGGTGGGTGTAAATACCTCTGCTGCTGCCCATATGTCTTCTGTCAGTGAAAGCGTTAAACATGCTTGAGAAAAACATAGATTTATACTCGATGGACCACATGGTCTTTTTCTGCCAGCACTCCTCTGTTTTCTACGTAACCGATATCATGAGTCACACAGCCTAAGCCTCTCCCTCAGGAGGAATTTGTAAACTAAACTGTAATCTACGTCATCATAAACTTTGCCTCTTCTTTCTTTCTTCCTAAGTGATGGCGTCTTCTGATCTAAGAGAGGAGCTGAAATGTCCTATCTGTTGGGAAATTTATATCGACCCTGTAAGCCTGAAATGTGGACACAGCTTCTGCCAGGATTGTATCACTCGTCAGCTGATCACACAGAAGGGATCCGGGTGCTATTCCTGTCCTCAATGCAAAGAAGAGTCCCAGGAGTGGCCTACGCTTCACAAGAACATTGCTCTACGGAACATATCAGAGCACTTCTTATCTAAACTCTCTTTAGAGAGCCAACAATGCTCCGTCCACAATCTGGACCTGAAGTATTACTGTGTTCAGGACGCTGCCTGTATCTGTGAAAAATGCTCAGAAGATGAACATCAGGGGCACCAAGTGGAGTCACTGGATGAAGCCTCCGAAAAGAAGCAGGCAAGACTAAAAAATGCTCATCAGAATCTGATGACAGACCGAGAGGAGATGGAGAATAGAATCCAAAGTTGCCAGGATCGCAGGAGGGAAGTAAAGGAAAAAGCAGCCAGTGAAACAGACAAAGTCAGTACCCTGTTCAGAGACCTCAAAAGACAGCTGGAAGACTTAGAAAAGAAGGTCCTGAAAGAGATCTCAATAAATGCAGAGCGGGTTTCGGTCTTACTGTCTGATATGATCGATCAGCTGATGATAAAAAAGGGGGAGCTCTCCAGAAAGATGCGTGATATTGATTGGGAGCTGTGTAACAAGAACGATCCGGTGACTGTCCTACAGAAATCAGACTTAGGTGACTTGTGTGACACCAATCACAGGGATAGTGAGGACAGGGGGAGACAAGAGGAACTCTCCAATGATGGCACAGATCTGGATACAACTTGGATCTCACATGTGATCCAAACTGGTGTATCCCATCTAACAGAATTAACGGTATGTTTCCATCTACAGGAACCCGCAGATATTTTACTAGATGTAAACACGGCTCATAATAATCTACATATATCAGACGACATGAAAACTGCATCTTATTCACCAAACCAGAATCGCCCCAAAACATCAGAGAGGTTTCAGGATTATACTCAGGTGTTAAGCAGTCAGAGTTTCTCCTCAGGACGACATTACTGGGAAGTGGATGTTGGAGGGTCGGAATATTGGAGTATCGGGATGTGCTATGCTAGTATAGACCGAGGAGGATACCAAGCACAGACTGAATGTAATAACAAGTCCTGGTGTTTGCGTAGAAGTGCCGATTGGTATTCAGTTATACACAACAGCAAATGGATTGAACTGCCTGCCAGCATCTCTAGCGATAAACTGAGGATATATCTGGATTATGAGTCTGGTCAGATCTCCTTTTATGAATTTTGTAACCAAATTAAACACATTTACACCTTCACTGCCACCTTTACCGAGCCCCTCCATGCTGCATTACGTGTTTGGAACGGTTGCATCAAGATATCAGGAGGAAATCAGACTTAGTGAGAAGTTATTCTGTTGTAATGAACCTCAAAATCTTTCTATTTTTTTCCTTGACTATCATGAAATCAATATTAACTATAAAGAAAAAATGCATTTTAAAGGATATCTAACCCTAAGAACAAAAATGTGATATTTTGAAGCTTACCGATTCTTAGATGTGGTGGCTGCCATAGTTTTCTTTGTTTTTCAGGATTTTTTTCCTGTATTTTCACCAGGTAATTGTGCCAGTAACACATCCTATTCTGGGGAGACAACGCTCGCTGAATGTACTGTATCCATGAAGAAGCAGCGTTGTCACGCTAGGACAAGACTACAGTACCCCGACCCAACTTCTCTTCTCCATAACATGGGAGAGAAATGAGAGAAATGTTCTTTAGTTCACAGAGGAGAGCTGAGATTTCAGTTCAGTTTAAAAGTAATTACGCAACTGAATTTCTGGCAGGAACAACATGATTGTTTCCTTTTTTTAAAAAAAGCACTGAGCCTGAAAACAGAAAACATGAAGCCGCTACATATAGGGAGTGCTGAGCTGCAATATCAGTAGGTACTATGTTATAATTACCCTTATATTTGAGCAAATAGAAGAAAATTATTTAAAAATAGGTATCAATATGAACATAAAAAATCACAGAGCAGATGTGTTAAAACATATGAAATTTTCTTGAAAGGAAGAATTTAATTTATTTTTATTCTTATTATTAAATATAACTATATTATTATAATATTATACAATCGTGATATTTCGTCTATATATTATATATTGTATTTTCAATATCTTATCTCTATATCTTATTGTAATGGCAAAAATCATAAAAACTGGTACGTTGCTGGTTAAGTGCATAAAAATCAGCAGAGCACCACCTTAAAAGCACTTGTATACATTCAGATACATGCCTCCTTTAAGATAGAGATCTCAGCATTACCAGTCAGTGTAAACCAGCGGCTACTTCCGGGTAAGGTGATGACCTCACTAAGCCCTGTCCTGACATGTTTCGTCATGTCCTTGTGACTTTTTTAAAGGGTAAATTCTTGAGGTCTCTATCTTCAAGAGGGCATGTATCGGGATACAAGTGCTTTTAAGGTGGTGCACTTCTGGTTTTAGTGAACTTATTATGTGAGTGGATTCCATATGAATTTTAATAAAGTGCCAAATGTTTTAAAATGTTAAAACACCTTGTTGAGCTTTTATTCGCCTTGAGTGGAGGAGTCAGTGGATGTACTTAGATTGCTGTGTTCTGTATCAGCGTGAGAGGAGGAGGTGGTGTCCAGGTGGTAAACCTAAGGGCATCCTGAGTGGGAGGATGAGACCCCCTTTAAAGGGGAAAGTGCATGGTAAACTATTTATACACAATAGGTCAATATATTGAGGTAAGCGCAGAGTGTTAATGGTGGTGATACTCACTGGGAGTTACGGATAAGGAGTGTGGGAAGACATAATATAAAGCCTTTGAAGATCCCAAGGAGTTGTATATTGTTTTTCATGTACAACATACGTGCAGCATGTTAGTGGTGGTGGTGGAACTTACTCATTGATTTAACAAGAGAAGAAACACAAGACAGTATTACACATATTAGTAAATATCAAGAACTTTTATTTATGGATTTGTTCAATATAATCACTTTATCCATTAGTATTGATTGCATCTATCACATTGAGGAGTCATTGATAGAAGCATCATAATATTGTTTCATGATAATTTTATTGTTTTTTTCACACATTGATGTATATGAGTTTATAATTTCGTTTTAAAGTGGTGTTCCAGCCTTTTCTGTGGTTAACAAGTCAGCAGCTACAAAATAAACACGCACTTACCTGTCCCACGATCCAGCGATGGGGCCGCCCGAAGCCTTGATCCTCTTCCTCTGGTCTCAGCGGCGCCGGCATCACTAGTGTGGGCACCCGGCTGTGACAGCTTGCGGCTTCACAGCCAGGTGCGCACTGCGCATGCGCGAGACCTTTGATGAGTCCCAGAAGATTGCAGGGAGGGAGGGGGAGAGGAGAACTTCCGCTCGGGGCCCTGTGGAAAAATGAGGTACCTGTTCATACCCCGCCCCAAAAAATAAAAAATGACATGCCAAATGTGGCATGTCAGGGGGTTAGGACTACTTAAAGCGGAAGTTCCAAAGTTCCACTTTTGGGTGGAACTCCGCTTTAAGTTGCACAGCCCTAGTTGATACAATACATATTGGGGGATGTGGGAAACAAATTACAGTGTGAGCAGCTGCTCTAATTAATTGAGTAAATAGGATTGCACCATTGATTTAATTACTGTAAGCGCTAATTCGTTTGCTCAGATAATATTTCGTTTACCTATTATATATACATATGCAGGAACAATTTTGCCTGCCAAAAGTTATGCATTTTCTGTCTATCCAGTCCTGACATTTACACAGATCTGTCACAAAGCATTACACAGGCCTGTCTGGCAGGGCAGGAGACCTTATTTTTCTCTGCTGTAGTTATTTAACAAATACAGGGTTTTCTCCTCCCCCCAGCCTTTGAATGGACAGTGAAAGGAGAAGAAGCCAACTGATGAACTTATCCCTTTGTCACTCTGCTCTCTTCCCTTATCGGCATGTTCCTTCTTAGCACATAACACATAAAGCACATCTGCTTTACCACTTGTACTGCTTCTCCTTCTCATAGTCTGAGCTCTAACATACAGAGAATTGCAAGAGGTTGATAACAGTCAAATCCAGGTGCTTACACAGTGTGCAGTTGAAGAAATGCAGTGAATTGAATGAATGCAGAGGGCCCATTCACACCATTGTGATGTGTATGCTGTGCTTCAATGTACTTTGTCTTTAGGCAGCCCATTCAAGAAATTTCCAGAAGTGGGTGGGGGGGGGAGCAGATACCTGGTTTTGACAGGTAACCACTCTCACATCTGCTCGGATCACTGAAAAATTAAAGCAGTACTAAACTCAAAAAGAAAAATGTATTCTATTGCAGTTTAACATTTCTTAGATGTAGCTGCTGATTTTGTTTTCTTTTTTAATGCTTTTTATCTTTTATTTTCACCTGGTGATCCTGCAAGTAAGTCTGGAGTTTTTTTTTTTTAAGTCTGGAGGTTTTTTTTTTTAAGTCTGGAGTTTTTTTTTTTTAAGTCTGGAGTTTTTTTTTTTTAAGTCTGGAGTTTTTTAACTTCCTTTAACCACTTTACCTCTGCTCACAGTAATATTACTGCGGCAGAGTGGCTCGTTATCGTCTGACGACGTAGTACTACGTCGTCAGACACTCCCCCTTCTTGCGCGCCGCCGGAGGCTCGCTCCCGCTGTTTTCATTCACAGCGGGAGTCGGGCCAGGGGAGGAGCAGCGGCGATCGCCGCTGCTCTTACCCGATCGTCGGGGATCGAGTCTGGAGATCCGCCCGCTGTGTGTAAACACAGCGGGCGGATCTCCATAGTGACAGGGAGTGACAGATCGGACTGTTCAGCATAGCTGGACATCCGATCTGTCCATGGCTCACTCAGTCCCCTCCCCCCCTACACGTCAGTAAGCACCAGGCATACATTAACCCCTCCCTCTCCAATAAAATTAACCCCTTCCCTGCCAGTGTCATTTTTACAGTAACAGTGCATATATATAGCACTGATTACTGCAGTAATGTCACTGGTACCCCCAAAAGTGTCAAAAATGTCAGCCAAGGGTCCGATCTGTCCGCCGCAATGTCGCAGACCCGCAAAAAAAATCGCAGATCGCCGCCATTACGCGTTAAAAAAAAAACACCAAAAATGACATAAATCTTTCCCTTTGTTAGTAAACGCAATAACTTTTGCGCAAACCAATCAAAATACGCTTATTGCGATTTTTTTTACCAAACATATGTAGCATAAAACAAATTGGCCAAAAACTTTTTAAAAAATTGGTTTTTACATCTTTTTTGGGGGGAATTTCATATAAAAAAATGTTAAAAATATTGTTATTTTTTCAAAATAAACGCTCTTTTTTTGTTTATAGCGCAAAAAGTAAAAATCGCACAGGTGATCAAATACCAACAAAAGAAAGCTCTGTTTGTGGGAAAAAAAGGACGTAAATTTCGTTTGGGTACGGCATCGCACGACCGCGCAATTGTCAGTTGAAGTCGCACAGCGCCGAATCGCAAAAAGTGGCCTGGACGGAAGACAGCAAAATCCTCCGGTGGTAAAGTGGTTAACAGACCAAGCTGTCCAGCAAAAGTGGAAGGGAGAGGGTTGAAGCACACTGTTTACCACTGCTTAAAAAGTTTGGCTTTTATTTATTCATGTAAAACTTTTACCCATAAGGAAAAAAACTGTTCCTGCAACTGCTTAAAAAGTGTTAGCTGGAATTTGTCTTCTTACTACCCTCTCCCCAGATTACCAATTCTGCTGTCCAAAGGTGTCTCCATTGTGCTTCCATCCTAAGTGGAAACACCCTTAAGCCCCTTTCCCACGGGCAATCCAAACAGGTCCACCTGTCAGTTGTTCAGGCAGACCTGATCGAAACCTCCAGTCTCTTCTATGGAACAGCGGATGTCTGCTGACACCTGCCGTCTTCCGATCCGGTCTGCCAAAAGCATACAGATGGGGGACCTATTCAGATGACAGTCTGACCACTGTCTATTCCAGTGATGGCGAACCTTAGCACCCCAGATGTTTTGAAACTACATTTCCCATTAAAGAGGAAGTAAACCCTCCTCTGCAAGTTGTACCTATAGGTAAGACTATGATAAGGCTTACCTATAGGTACTGTAAATATCTCCTAAACATGTACAGTTTAGGAGATATTTACCTTACATGCAGCCAGTGACGTCACTGGCGCATGCGCTCTGAAGGAAGAAGGAAGGGCCGCTTGTGCCGTTCCTTCAGAGCCCACGTGCACGGGTGTGACGTCACCGTGGCTCCGGCCAATCAGATGGCCGGATGCCGCGATCCCAGAAGACGGGCAACGGGACATGTTGCCCATCATAGAGGTAAGCGGGCGGCACGGCGGGGGCTCATTCTAAGGTAAGTATTTCATAATGAGCTAGTATGCGATTCATACTAGCTCATTATGTCTTTCTCTTTCAGGGTGAAAATGTTTTTTTTTCGGTTTACAACCTCTTTAAGCTCATACACTATGCAGTGTAGTTAAGCATCATGGGAAATGTAGTTCCAAAATATCTGGTGTGCCCAGATTTGCCATCACTGGTCAGACAGTGGTCTGCTTCCTTCTGATTGCCCCATAGACAAGAGCAGGCTGTATCCATGTCGGCTCTGCATAGCATAGCTGACAGGACCTCAGCAGGGATCAGCAGAGAGATCCCCCACTGAGCAAGCAGATCTTGCTTCACGCCTAGATAGAGGGCAGGTGAGCCTGGAGGTAGCCCATCCCTCCTTAAAGGCACATGGGCACACTTGACACCCAGCACATTGTCAGAAAAGGTATCCAGCAAATCCCCGCACCGATATTACCACCTGGATTATCTCCAGGCTCACCCGCCCTCTATCTATCTATTAGAATGCATGTGCTTCCACTGTGGAGGCCAGTGGCGGCCGGTCAATAGGGGGCGCAGGGGCGCCGCCCCCCCAAATAATCTTCAAAGAAAATAAATAAATCATCAAAGAAAAAAATAATTACCATGTAGTCCACTATGGGGCGCCGGACTTATTGCTGGCTATGGGGGGGTGGGGTTTGGCATCCCACGTGGGCCCAGGCAGAGGCACCGATTGGCGGCCGTTCTGGGTGTCACCGGGGCACAAGCAATGCGCCATGACACTCCCCACTAGTCCTGTCCTGGCTGTGATTGGTCCAGACTCCAGCCTGGACCAATCATGATTCAGGACATCCCTGCTGACATCGTTGGGAGCGGTGCTGGTGCGTGCGTCAGTCACTCACCATCACCGCCCGACTCCGTCACCTTACCGCCGGTTCCCGCCACCGTCAGAGCCATCAGAATGAAGAGGACTCGAGGAGAGGAGCAGCGCGCCGTGGACGTCTCGCTGGCAGTGTGAGTGTGGAGTGTCACGGTCGAGTCAGCGAGCCAGCCCAGGAGAGCAGGTGAGTGAACAGTGATTGAAGCCACTGCAGCGCGATGCCATGACCTGTGACATGACCTGTGACATGCCTGTGCCATGACCTGTGACATGATCTGTGACATGATCTGTGACATGCCTGTGACGACCTGTGACATGCCTGTGCCATGACCTGTGACATGACCTGTGACATGCCTGTGCCATGACCTGTGACATGCCTGTACCATGACCTGTAACATGACCTGTGACATGCCTGTGCCATGACCTGTGACATGCACTTACCATGACCTGTGACATGCCTGTACCATGACCTGTGCCATGCCCTTACCACAACTTGTGACATGCCTGTACCATGACCTGTGCCATGCCCTTACCATGACCTGTGACATGCCTGTACCATGACTTGTGCATTGCCCTTACCATGACCTGTGACATGGCTGTACCATGACCTGTGACATGCCTGTACCATGACCTGTGCCATGACCTGTGACATGCCTGTACCATGACCTGTGCCATGCCCTTACCATGACCTGTGCCATGCCCTTACCATGACCTGTGACTTGCCTGTACCATGACCTGTGCCATGCCCTTACCATGATCTGTGACATGCCCGTACCATGACCTTTGCTATGCCCTTACCATGACCTGTGACATGCCTGTACCATTACCTGTGCCATGCCCTTACCATGACCTGTGCCATGCCTGTACCATGACCTGTGCCATGCCCGTACCATGACCTGTGCCATGCCTGTACCATGACCTGTGACATGCCTGTAGCATGACCTGTGACATGCCCTTACCATGACCTATGCCATGCCTGTGTCATGACCTGTGCCATGACCTGTGACATGCCTGTACCATGACCTGTGACATGCCCTTACCATGACCTGTGACATGCCTATACCATCACCTGTGACATGCATGTACCATGACCTGTGCCATGCCCTTACCATGACCTGTGACATGCCTGTGCCATGACCTGTGCTATGCCCTTACCATGACCTGTGACATGCCTGTACCATGACCTGTGCCATGCCCTTACCATGACCTGTGCCATGCCTGTACCATGACCTGTGCCATGCCTGTGTCATGACCTGTGACATGCCTGTACCATGACCTGTGACATGAGCTGTGACATGCCCTTACCATGACCTGTGACATGCCTATACCATCACCTGTGACATGCCTGTACCATCACCTGTGCCATGCCATTACCATGACCTGTGACATGCCTGTACCATGACCTGTGCCATACCTATTCCATGACCTGTGCCATGCCTATACCATCATCTGTGCCAAGCCTGTACCATGACCTGTGCCATGCCCTTACCATGACCTGTGCCATGCCTATACCATCTCCTGTACCATCACCTGTGCCATGCCTGTACCATCACCTGTGCCATGCCTATACCATCACCTGTGCCATGCCTATACCATCACCTGTGCCATGCCTATACCATCATCTGTGCCATGCCTGTACCATCACCTGTGCCATGCCCTTACCATAACCTGTGCCATGCCTATACCATCTCCTGTACCATCACCTGTGCCATTCCTATACCATCACCTGTGCCATGACCTCAAAGTCATGCAATTTTTTACCACGTTTTTTGCCGCGAAGCAATACCTATTACACTTTTCTTCCCCCCCCCCCCCCAAATTTTGAGCACCAGCCGCCACTGGTGGAGACTCTCATAAATTTACAAGAGTTAGGACTGCAGAAATATTTGGGTGCCTTGGAGAGGCTCATGTTTATAATGCAAACTGTTAGACCGGTTAATTCGGTTGGTAGCAGACTGGTTGGTGAGTTAAGCTGGGATTTTTTCTTTGGTTTTGTTCTGCATGCATTGCCCTTCTATGTGCTCCTTGCTGTGAAGGCCAGTTAAAAGTGGGACAGGGACCATTTGTTTGTTACTGATGTAATATTGGTGAGGGGGACACGCTGGATGTCTAGTTTGCCCCTGTGCCTTTAAGGAGGGATGGGCTACCTCCAGGCTCACCTGCACCTTATCTATCCATTAGAATGCATGTGCTTCCACTGTGGAGGCTCTCATAAATTTGTTTTTGTTTTGCAAGCATGTCCGAGTGCTTGTCCTCCCATTGGGCCACTAAACCTGTGTGGTAATCAAATAAAAAGGTTTTCCAGTTTCCTTGGAAGTATGTGGATTCTAATGGATAGATAGGTGGTTACCTTCAACAAAGGACTGGAATCACAACATATCAGGAAGTTTCCTATATGGGGCATCCACTAGCTACGGATAACAGGCCCAATGTGGGGTCCGCCTTCTCCCTGCAACTATAAATAAAAAAAAGTCCAGGCCGTGCACAGTTATGTTTTTCTTTAGTTTCAACAAACTTTATTGACACCACTGCAAGACAATTTTTGCATCATCTCTCTTGCTGGACGTGACCTCTTGATGCATTTTTGCCCTCAGCCAGAGCTTTATCATAGAGATATTTGTAATGCCTTTCATATTGAAGATGCTTTTCCTTTACTCACCCTCATGAGTAAAATATAAGCTCTCTATATATCCATCTTAGAGAAAATTCTACCTTGACAACCTAGTTACAAAGACTATCACTTAAAGAAAGATGGTACTAAAATAGTGATTTTGTTCACACCTCTATATTCTATGCTGAGTTAAGCCTAGTACACACTATCCTTTTTTTGCGGGTTCAACCCAATGGGCTGAACTGAAAAAAACTGAGGCGCTCACCGTACTAACTACTCGATGTTAGTACAGTGCCCCCCTCCAGAACACACCAGTCAGCGCTCACAGCCATTGGCTGCCCGTGCTGATCGGATGCTGGTTTTCTAGCGTGCCAATTCGACGGACAGGCTGGTGTACACATGGGCCACATTTTTGGCCGGTTTCTGTTGAACTAGCTCATACCAGCCAATATTCGGCCCATGTGTCCCAGGCTTTAGAGCCCCCCCCCCCCCAATCTTTCTATTTCATAAAGAATATTACAGCTAATACAGGTGGAACCGAGGGTCTAAAATATCTATAACCTTTTAATGCAGGAGCAGTCACGTTATAAAGCACCAAAAACACAATCAACACCTCTTGAAACAACACAAACCTTATCTGATATAATGTCCAATGCTGTAGTGGGATTGTGAGCATGTATCAAAACTTTTAGATGTGTTTATTAATGAACACAGGGTACAGGAATATGGAAAATGGTGTTGACATAAACACATACACACACACACGCACGCACGCACGCATGTTGAACTGGATGGACCAGTGTCTTTATTCAACCTTACCAACTATAAAACTATGTTACTCTGCCTGAGAATGGATGCTGCGCTGCAAAGTAAGCGTAGCCAATAGGGTGCAGACCAAAGTCCGCTGACTTGCAGGCATGCTCAGCTACAAACTCTAAGAGGACAGAACAACCTAGTGCATAACGTAAACTCTGGTTGCTGCAGGATTCAGCATTGATTAAAAGAGCAGCAATATTCATACACCAGAAGTACCCCAAAGGAACAGATTGCTGAAAAAGGAGAGGGAGACCTGCAAGTAGTCAGAATCTTTCACTTTTATTTCTCCTTTTTGCTCAATGATGGCATCTAATGTACTGAGAGAAGAGCTAAAATATCATATCTGAACATTTCCACAGATCCAGTAAATCTGACATGTCGACACATCTACTGGGTCTGTACTGATTGTGTGCTGGACACAGAAGGGTTTTGGATTTAATTCCTGTCCTGGATGCAGAAAGAAGTTTCAGGAGCAGCCTACATTGCAGAGGAATATTGCACTGCGTAATACTGTATAGTGGTGAATTTCTTGTCATTTCAGCTAAATCATGCAGATTGGCTGGGGAACACCATGGTGGACATGAGGTGGTGATGCCTTTAGAGTACAAAAAAGAGAAACTGAGATATGCTCTAAAAAACCTGACAGAGAAAGAGGAGACCAAGGAAAGATTTCAGGGTCTCTAAGAACAGGAAAAAGCATCTGGTGAAACAGAGTCGCTGGGAACATCATAAAACAGCTGGAAGACCTTGGGAAGAGGGTCCTGAGTGACATTTCTGGACAGACCAAGCTGGTCTCTTACTCAATCAATGATCTGATCTAGCAGCTAGAAATAAAGGACACACTATCCAGGAAGAAAAGTTACACTGAGGAGCTATGTAACGTGACAGATATACTGATCATCCTATAGGAATCAAGAATTGAGGAGGAAGATAATGAGGACAATGTGAGAAAGAAAGGTATTGATGAAGAAAGGTACTGATGAAGAAAATAGTTGTTATTATTATTATACAGGATTTATATAGCGCCGACAGTTTACGCAGCACTCTACAACTTGAGGGTAGACAGTACAAATACAATACACTAGGATACACTAGGATACAGTAATACAGTAGGAATCAGAGGGCCCTGTTTGTTAGAGCTTACAATCTAAGAGAAATATGATAAATGGCTCCATGCTAGTGATCTGGATGATCATGATGGAGGGGATCTGGATATGGGTTTGAGGTGAAGTCTTATTTCATATAACAAGAGTAAACGTGCTATTTCATACAGAGATCTGCCAATATAATAATAAATGTAAACATAGCATTTCATTTTCTAGATATCTCAACAGACATGAAAATTTCATATAGGCCACCAAAAATCGATGACCTATAAACTTCAGAGAGATTTGAGAATGTTCCTCAGGTGTTAGGGAGTTGGAATTTCTCCATAGGGCAACATAACTGGGATGTGGATGTTAAGGAATCAGCAATCTGCAGAGTCAGAATGTGTTATCTCAGTATAGACAGGAGAGGAGAGCAGTAAGTCATTGGAAATAATAACAAGTCCTGGTGCGGAGGTGGCTGCCCACATGTAAACTCTCAAGCAATGATCACATATGAGTGAAGGGCCCTGTATCCGGACTGCCTGCATCTGCATCCAGAGCAATTTACATGCATGTGATTGCTGCATGAGAGATTACATGCTAGTTGCCACAATAAGCTGTGGGACCGGTAACCTCCTATTTCTTTAAAACAAGCTGCTGTTTAGGCCTGTACTTTCAACTCACAATGGAGTAAATACCTTTGTAAGTCCAGTTCACTACTGGTTTGTTCACTTGGTTGCCAGTCAAGCCCTGATGAAGGGGGCATGTAGACTCTCTCTACACGATCATTCCCCACAAATTAGGTTTGGATGAGGCGAAATATTGTTTACATGTGGATAGATCTCTCCTAGGTAATCAAAGAGAATTCATTATATTATTATTGGATGTTCCTATTCGACATAATTTATTTTGGTTTGGAGGTTCTTTTTATTTGCAGAACCGTGAAGAAGCCATGGGAGCCAAAATTGCCCCTAGCATGGCAATTGGCAAATTTGTTGATGGCTAAGTGGAAGGAGGATGTCATATTGGAGAATCCCCCATCCCAGTTAATACTATGGCCTAAATATATTGATGATATCCTCCTCCTATGAGATAGTGACCATGGCTCCTTGGAATAATTTATTCAGGGACTTAATCAGAATGATAGGGGTATTAAACTAGATTTTACTGCCAGCAACAAGCAAATTTATTTTCTGGATTTGAACTTACCACTACATCAGGGATACGAAAACTGTGGCCCTCTAGCCATTGCAAAAGTACTGTCATGCCTCTTCCTCTGAGTGTCATGCTTGTTGCTGTCAGAGTCTTACTATGCCTCATGGGACTTGTAATTCTGCAACAGCTAGAGGGCCACAGTTTGCATATCCCTACACAACATACTTCAAGGAAACTGACCGTAATTGTTTTATTTCAGTCGATAGTTGCCGTCATACCTCCTGTCTTAGAGCCATTCCAAAAGGCCAAAATTGCTCCCTTGGGCTCAGGCTCAGGAGTTAAAATCTTGTTTTATTGACAAGGGCTTTGTTGAGTAATACCAATAGGAGAGGTAATCCAGATAAATCTTTTTTAGAAGTCCTTTTGTCATTTCTTTTTCAACTCAACATTATGAACTGAAAAGGATCTTCAAGAAGCATTGGCCAATCCTTAAAAATGATGGCATTTTGGGTCCTTTGCTTCTAGAGCAGCCTCCTATAATATTTAGGGGTACACCATTCCTTTTTTTTTTTCTCCCCGTCCTCATCCCGCTTCCCGCACACGCGGATTGGGGTACACCATTCCTAAGGCACAAGATTGCCCAAAATGTAGTAGACCGAACCTTGAGATCAACTTTCTTCCAGGAGCTTAAAGGCTTCTTCCCAGATCGCAAATGTAATATTTGCGCACTTAAATCCTATAAGGGGAGAAGGATTGAACATTTTCACTCCCAACAAATTGGGCGAGAATAAACCATCAATTCTTTTATCACTTGTTCTACTAAAACATTTTTTACATGTTACAATGTAAATGCGGGAAACAATATGAAAGGCGAACTATTAGACCCCTGCAAGTCAGACTAGGAGAACATGTGGGTAACATTAAAAAAGGTTACCCTGGGCATAGTGTGTCCAAACACTTTGATCAATGTCATAATAGGAATCCTAAGGATACTTTGTTGCTATAGATTTATATAGATATAAATTGACCCCCCATTGGAGGGGTTGCCATGTGAGGAGGGTGATCTCTCGCATGGAAATACGATGGATCTATTGCCTCAAATCTTACATCCCATTCAGACTCAATGTCGAGTGGGATGTAAATTGTTTAGTTAAAGGGTAACTCCACTTTTGTGGGGAAAAAAATAGCAAATAAAGTAAAAGCAAAAACAATATAGCATATACAATTGCGACACAAATATTGTAATTGGATGTTACTAAAAATTATCTTTCCTTTTCAATCTGCAGCTGTTGTAACTTTCTGAAAATGCAATGCAATATGTCTACCTGGAGCTTTTCTGTACACAGAATGTCTACTGACCACACCCCGGAAACATCATTTTCTGCATGTGTGATTGGTTTACCAATTTTCCCAGAAGTCTGCCTAAGATACAAGTCAGATAGCATCCCCTGCAACAAAAATTTCATTGTTGGTGAGATACTCCCAATAGCAACACGTCTAAAGGAATGAAGGCCCAGCAGCGTCCTTCATTAGAGCTCTGCAGCTGCCACAGCTGATAGATAATTATAAAGCCACTCCCATATGACCCACTCGGCACAGAGGAACAAACCATGATTTCTTCAGAATAACAAAAGGTAGGAATCTGCAACAAAGTTTATTAAAATCCTTGTAATATACATAGATCACCCAGAGGGGAATTTTTTTTTTCTCAACAAAAGTGGAGTTACGCTTTAAGGTTCTTTACATTTTTACAGGGATTGATACAATATTATACATATTCATATCTATGTCATTGTATTTTGTTTTGTATTCAATTATACTGTATAATTTGTGAAGTTTCCTCCTAAAATGTATGGACCCCACAGTTCTTTTTAGATTTTGCACCATCGGTTATAATTTTAAAAATATATTTACTCTCTTTTTTATATATTTACATCTAGTATGATAAATTACTAGAGGGTTTATTTATTTAAACAGCAATAATACTAACTTACCACTAGATGGCGATAGGACATTTCCCAATAGACTGAGTTTGGGTTTCCTATTCCTTAATCACTTCAATGCAGGGCACTTTCACCACCTTCCTGCCCAGACCAATTTTCAGCTTTCAGTGCTCCCACACTTTGAATTACAATCACTCAGTCATGCAACACCGTACCAAAACAAAAATGTTATCATTTTTTTTCACACAAATAGAGCTTTCTTTTGGTTGTATTTAATTACCACTGGGTTTGTTGTTTTTTGCGATATAAGTGAAAAGAAAAAGCAAAACATTATGAAAAAAAAACCCCTTATTTTATATTTATTATAAAATTGTGCAAATAAGACACTTTTGTTCATAAATTTGGGCCACAATTTATACTGCTACACATCTTCTTTGGTAAAAATAACCCAAACTAGTGGATATTATTTAGTCTGTGTGAAAGTTAAAGAGTCCACAAGCTATGGTGCCAACCATTAAAAATTGATCACACCTGATGAACTGACGGCCTATCTCATTTCTTGAGGCCCTGAAATGTCAGGACAGTACAAATACCCCCCAAATGACCCCTTTTTGGAAAGTCGACATTCCAAGGTATTTAGTAAGAGACATGTGAGTTTTTTTGAAGTTGTAATTTTTTCCCACAATTCCTGGGAAAATTAAGAAATCTGTTTTCTTTTTAAGTTATTTCTCACACACAGCATAGGCATACTTGCAAATACACCTCAAAACACATTCTGCTACTCCTCCTAAATATGGCAATACCACATGTGTGAGACTTTTTCACAGCCTGGCCACATACAGAGGCCCAAAATGCAGGGAGCACCATCAGGCGTTCTGAGAGCATAAATTACATATCTAATTTTCTGATGACCTATTACACCTTTGAAGGCCCTGGAGCACCAGGAAAGTGGAATTACCCACAAAATGACACCATTTTAGAAAGCAAACACCCCAATGTATAATCCAGGAGGCATAATAAGTCTTTTGAACATAATTTTTCTCCACAAGTTTTTGGAACATGTGGAAAGAAAATGAAAACATATTTTTGTTGTCAATTTATAAGATATTTCTACCACTTAGCGTGTACATAGCAAAAATGACACCTCAAAATATACTAGTAAATTTTGCAAGACATAGTCCTGCTATGGCAGACTTTAATAGCACTACATGAGACAAGGATATTTAAAAAATCTCTCTTTAATTAAACATATATTAAAACAACAATATGTGCCCAAACAATGAAGGGCAACTATTAAAACAAGACCTGAGTAACATAGATATCACTGTGTACACCTGTACATTTGTAACAGTAGATATCAGGTATTATCTTGATTCTTGGTTGACGCGTTTCGCTGTAAGCCCTCAGGGCCAACAAATTGTGTATCACAGTCTAATGGTATACAGATATGTCAGGGGCTTGTCTGGGGCGGGCAGTGACAGTACACGGGCAGAGGGATCTTGCTGAATGACATATGCATGTAGCTCCTGAATACTTTGACCACTATATGTGGGCTTCACCCTTAGATATTATAGTAAACATAGTGGACTATAAACAATAAAGTGCATTTTGAGGGATTTCCAAGTATACTCTATATATCTAACATAAATTGCCTACCACATAAATATTTTCAAACAAACCTCAAGGTGGTAGGAAGGACAAGTACATAGCTGGAAGGGTTCCATCAATTGAGATTGATACCAAATACCAGAAAATATTCCAACAACCTCCAGTAAATTCGCCACTGGAGGAGAGGGGCTAGCTGGTCCCTCTGTGCCCGCCCCAGGTGTATATGACAGATACATGCCCCTGACATATCTGTATACCATTAGACTGTGATACACAATTCGTTGGCCCCGAGGAAGCTTACAGCGAAATCCGTTGACTAACAATCTAGATAATATCTGTTATCTACTGTTACAAATGTACAGGTGTACACAGTGATATCTATGTTACTCAGGTCTTGTTTTAATAGTTGCCCTTCATTGTTTGGGTGCATATTGTGATTTTAATATATGTTTAATTAAAGAGATGTTTTTTATATATCCTTGTCTCATGTAATACCATTAAAGTCCACCATAGCAGGACTATGTCTTGCAAAAGTTACTAGTATATAATCTATTGGGATGTGGCACTGGTAAAGGTCTCCCTTCCCTTTTTTCAGACACCACAAAATACATTCTGCTACTCCTCCTGAGTATGGTGATACCACATGTGTGAGGCTTTTACACAGCCTGGCCAAATACAGAGGCCCAATATCCAAGTAGCACCTTCAGGCATTCTAGGAGCAAAAATTACACATCAAATTTCACTTGGGTACTCTGATGGGCTGCAGATAGGTACTCGGTTACTCTGGGCTGGAAACACGTACTCAGGTACCCTGAACTGGAGGCAGGCACTCGGGTACTCTGATGGGCTGGAGATAGGTACTTGGGTACTCGGGGCCGGAGACAGGTACTCGGGTACTCTGATGGGCTGGTGAAAGGTACTTGGGTACTTTGATGGGCTGGTGACAAGTACTCTGACAGGCTAGTGACAGATACTCTGGAATTCTGATGAGCTGGTGACAGGTACTCGGGTACTCTGATGGGCTGGTGACAGGTACTCTGATGGGCTGCTGACAGGTACTCGGGTACTCTGATGAGCTGCTGACAGGTACTCGGGTACTCTGATGGGCTGGTGACAGGTACTCGGGCACTCTGATGAGCTGGAGACAAGTACTCGGGTACTCTGATGAGCTGGGGACAGGTACTTGGGTACTCTGATGGGCTGGTGACAGGTACTCGGGTACTATAATGGGCTGGTGACAGGTACTCTGATGGGCTAGTGATGGGTCCTCTTTATTTTGGGAGACAATTGGGGCACATCACTGTACTGCTGCAAAACTTTTTTTCTGGTCTCACACTGCTGCAAAACTTTTTTTCCAGGTCTCACACACTGAGGAGGAGAACCTGGCAATGGCACTACAGCTGTTTGTTGACGTTTGTGACCAGCTGTGATTGGACACAGCCAGTCACGTGGTAAAGAGCCAATTTCATTCGCTCTTTACTCTGATCGGGGATAGGCTGTGTCCGAGGGACACCCTTAGTCTCCAATCGCTGCGCACACGAGGGGCAGGAACGAGGACGGCCCATGTGCCCGGCTATAATTGGACACAGCCGGTCACGTGGTAGAGCCATTTTCATTAGCTCTTTACCCTAATCGGACACGCCTGATCCCTGATCGCCGCGCTGCGTGCCCCTGGTGGCACTCATGAGTAGCGAGAATGGGCAGACGTCATATGATGCCTGCCCGAAGGGAGAGAGTGTTCCTGGCAGGGTCATTTTACGATGCGCCGGTAGGGAACTGGGTAATTTAGAGGAAATAAAGTTAGTTTTTTTTTTCCTTATGGTGATTTCTTTGTCATCACAAAGGCATTTTTTTTGTATGCCGTTTCCTGTTGGTTCCGTACACAGGGGAATTCCTCTTCCACCCATACTTCATTATATATATATATATATATATATATATATATATATATATAAAATATAGCATAGTGCAGGTCTGGTGGCCATGCCCCTGACGAAACGCATTGGGTGGGACCAGACACGACATCACGCTTACCGACCGCAAGCTGGGACTTACTATATCGCTGTTTGTATGACCATCACTGCAACTATACAGTATTGTATACAGAGATGCCTGTTTTTAACTTCTAAAATGTGAGTGCACTTTACAACTTTTAATGAATACATTACCATTCAGTATTATGCTATGAGCATTTTGTGTTTTTTTTGCATTTTATTACCAGGAGTGGAACCGCGAAGTGGAGGACTCCAGGATCGCCATGGTCCATGTGGATGATTTTTGGAGATTTTCCCTGAGGCGTTTTTGGCTTTTCCATTAGTTTGTAGGACAATTTTTTTCTGGTAAGCAGCCAGCTTGATTGATTAGCATTATTCACTGAGGATTTGGGAAGCTGGGTTTCTTCATGCATGCATTTATTTATTTCCTGGGTTACTCATTTGGGACATTACTATATCATTTTCTCTTTTCCTTTTTTTTATGTTGTACCTTTGCATTTGGACTTTTCATTTATGAACATTTTTATATTGTTACATTTGTACACAGTGTTCTGAGAAGTATATTGTTTGTACACATATAGTCAATGATATATTTTGTTACTTATGTCGATAAGCGCTGCTTTTTTTTTTTTGTACACATTTGGCGTAATACCTTTCGCTACAGACTGAAAATAATTCTTTATGCCTAAAGCAGTCAACAGAGTGTCTCCCCCTGTTAAATCCTTATAGAACATCTGAGTGCAGAATCGTGCGTTTTCTCATACCACACAGACGTGCTGGTTTTCGCCATTTTAATGGCACTCCCACACATCTAGCAAGCCTGACTGCGTTCATGATTGTTATTATTGATATTTTTATTATTGTTGCTACTATATAGTTGTAGTAGCAATATTAACCACTAGACCTTAGAAAGATTTACCCCCTTTCATGACCAGGCCATTGCGGCATTGCTTTACTTTAACTGGCAATTGTGCAGTCGTGTGACACTGTACCCAAATAAAATGTCGTTTTTTTCCCCACAAATAGAGCTTTCTCTTGGTGGTATTTGATCACCACTGGGTTTTTTTTTTATTTTTTTGCACTAAAAACAAAAAAAGGCTGACAATTAAAAAAAAAAAAAAAAACCATCCAATTAAAAAAAAAAAAATGAACAAATCAAATTTCTTGATAAATTTAGACCAATATGTAATCTGCTACATATTTTTGGTAAGAAAAAAAATCCCAAAAAGCGTATATTGATTTTGGTTTGCGCAAAAGTTATCCCGTCTACGAGCGATTGGATGTATACAGGAATTTTTATTCTTTATTTTCTAGTAATAGCGGCGATCAGCGACTTATAGCAGGACTGCGATATTGCGGCAGACATTTGGACACTACCTGACACTTTTTGGGAACCAGCGACACTTATACAGTGATCAGTGATAAAAATATGCACTGTCACTGTAATAATGACACTGGCTGGGAAGGAGTTCAACATCTAGGGCAGTCAATGTGTGCCTAGCCAGTGTTTTGGTGTACTGTGGGAGGTGCTTTTACTAGGGGAAGTAATCCATTTTATTCCCTGCTTTGCGGGGAAAGAAAATCTATTACTTCCCCACTGACAAGACAGAGCTTTGCCTTGTTTACATAGGCAGAGCCCTATTCTGTGTAATATCATGCCAAACGCTGGGGGTAATCCATTGGTCGGTACCCGGTGAACGACAACTGCTGTGTTTAATCACAGCACGACTGGGTCACAGGTTGCGCACACTCTAACTGGAAGTGTCAGATCACGTACTGGGTACAAGATCTGGCGCAACCGAGCCACCTTGCCTCTGTTTATGTAGGTTATATGGTCAGCAAGCGGTTAATTATATTATTAATAACAGCAATAACCTTTACCAAAAGCATTGCTCCCTAGTAATGCACTGACTAAGCTGACAAATCTCCTGTTGCCTCTTCCTGACTTAAGCAGACTTTATTTTAAGATCAACATTTTTGTAATGGAGCCCCATAATGCGTAGTTATGCCCTTCAGAGAGGACCAGCTATCTTGACCAACCATGTGCACGCCCATAGGGAAGACCAATGATATCAGCTGTCTTGACACAAACCCCGTGCAGATAAAATACACCAGCTGAACCAATAGGCTCTTGCTGTAGGACTGCTACAGATGACTGTACTTTGCTCTTTGCATAACTAATAAGCCTGAGAAACAGCGATGGCATCTGTTAAAATAAGAAGAGAGCTGGAATGTTCCATCTGTATGGATATTTACACGGAACCAGTAAACCTGGCGTGCGGACACAACTTCTGCAGGGACTGTATTGATCGTGTGCTGGAAACACAGACAAGGTCTGGAATTCATTCTTGCCCTGAATGCCGAACACAATACACAACATGTCCCACACTGCAGAAGAACATAACGCTGTGCAACATAGTGGAGAATTTCCTGCCTACACAGCCAGATCAAGACGAGACAGGGGTCTTCTGTACATACTGTGTGGACTTTCCTGAACCTGCTGTTAAATTGTGTCTGCACTGTGAAGCTTATTTGTGTGATAAACACTTGGCTGTCCACAAAACCTCAGCGGAACATGTCTTAACCAATCCTACAGCTTCTCTTGACGAGAGAAAATGCTCCATTCATAAGGAAATTTTGAGATATTTCTGCACTGAGGACTCAGTCTGTATCTGTGTGTCCTGTTGTCTGATTGGAGAACACAAAGGTCACCACATGGAACCACTGTTTAAGGCTTCTGAAAGGAAAAAGAAAAAACTTAGAAATTCTCTTCAAAAACTGATGATAAAAAAAGAGGCGATAGAGCAAAGGATACAGAGTCTGCATGAAAGCAGTGGTAAACTTGTACAAAAAGCAGCTAGTAACACGGAAAGAGTCTCTTCACTGTTTAACCGCTTGCCGACCGCCGCAAGTAAATTTACTGCGGCGGTCAGCCCCTGCCAGGCAGAGTGACGTTAATTAACGTCACTAGCCTGGGAGGGTCTGGGGAGCGAGCGCGCGCCGCCGGGGGCGTGCTCCCGCGCGGTCACGGACCCCCCCGCGCGTGTGACCGGCGGACCCGATGTCCGCCGCTCACTCGGCGATCGTCGGGGGAGAGGGAGAAAGTCAGGCAGCTTGTGTAAACAAGCTGCCTGTCATTCTCCTCGGTGTTAAAACACTGATCAAACAGATCTACTATGTAGATCCGTTGATCAGTGTCCTTTCACCTCAAGCCACAGCCAATCACAGTAGAAAGCACGCCCCTAGGGACACACACAGCCCCTCCCTCCCAAATAAAGTTAACCCCTTCACTACCAGTGTATTTTTACAGTAACAGTGCATATATATAGCACTGATTACTGTAGAAATGTCACTGGTAACCCCAAAAGTGTCAAAAATTTCAGTCAAGGGTCCGATCTGTCCGCCGCAATGTCGCAGTACCGCAAAAAAAATCGCAGATCGCCGCCATTATGCGTTAAAAAAAAAAACAACAAAAATGACAAAAATCTTTCCCTTTGTTAGTAAACACGATAACTTTTGCGCAAACCAATCAAAATACGCTTTTTGCGATTTTTTTTTTACCAAACATAGGTAGCATAAAACGAATTGGCCGAAAATGTTAAAAAATTTTGATTTTTACATTTTTTTTGGGGGAAATTTCATATAAAAAAATGTGAAAAATATTGCTATTTTTGCAAAATTGATGCTCTTTTTTTGTTTATAGCGCGTGATCAAAAAATCGCACAGGTGATCAAATACCACCAAAAGAAAGCTCTGTTTGTGGGAAAAAAAGGACGTCAAATTCGTTTAGGTACAGCGTTGCACGACCGCGCAATTGTCCGTTAAAGTCACGCAGTGCCGAATCGCAAAATACCCCCTGGTCGTTTAGCAGGAAAATCCTCCGGGGCTTAAGTGGTTAAAGACCTCAAGAGACATCTGGAGGACCTGGAGAAGAGAGTCCTAAATGTAATGTCCAGGGTTGCAGAGCAGCTTTCCCTTGTAGCTCTTGATCTGATCCAACAACTGGAAATAAAGAAGGATGAGTTGTCCAGGAAGATGCGTCACATTGACGATCTGTGTGACATGACAGGTCCATTGACTGTCTTACAGGAATTTAACTCAGGTGACTTGTGTGATACTGAGGATGGAGATAACGAAGACACAGAGGGACATTATCAACTCCTTAATGATGGAACTGACCTAGAGATGCCTTCCATCTCGCACACATTACACACAGGTTTATTTGATATAGTAATAAATGGAAATGAAGAGATTTGTATACAGGAACCGGAAGATATTTTACTGGATGTACACACAGCTGGTTATAATCTCCATATTTCAGATGACAGGAAGGCAGCATCCTGGTCTTCAAATCAGAATTGCCCAGAAACACCAGAGCGATTTCAGTATGATCCTCAGGTGTTAAGCTGTCAGAGTTTCTTGTCAGGGGAACATTTCTGGGAAGTGGATGTTGGGGGATCACAATGGTGGAGTATCGGGATGTGTTACCCCAGTATAGACAGGAGAGGAGAGCAGTCATGGATTGGCTACAATAAGAAGTCCTGGGTTTTGGAGAGTTGGAGAAATCAGTGTTCAGTGATACATGACAGTACCAAGATCCCATTACCTACTAATATCTCCAGTGACAGGGTCAGAATATATCTGGATTATGAAGCCGGGCAGATCTCCTTTTATGATTTGTGTGACCCAATCCAACACCTCCACACCTTCACAGCTACTTTCACCGAGCCACTCCATGCTGTGTTGAGTGTGGGACTGTATGGTTGTTTAAAGACAATTGGGGGGAATAAGCAAACATAAAAAAAATACTGTAAACTCAGAGACTAGTGACATCACAAAAAAAGGGGTATCCATGTGCTGGCATACACCACCATTAGCACGATGAGGCAGTAAGAGTGGCTCCAGTCAGTAGGCTACAGGATTTTGTATTTATTAGCAAAAGCATGCTCTTTGGGGCACAGGACAAATTGGGTTGGTGTTGTACAGGAAGAGAAAAAACACCAATGTGCAAAAGCTGATCTTTTCTCAGTGTAAAAAATGTTGTGGTTAAAAAAAAAAAAAGGAAAAAGTAAGGTTAGTAAGTTTAATTAGTTTATATTGTGTGTTAAATTAAATTGTGTGTGTTGTTGGTGTGCATTAACTATTTTTTTTATTATATTAGTTGATAAATGTATGCAATGGGTGGGTAGGGCCAACCATCTGTAGAATGGGTTGAGGGATTTGGTGGTCAGTTCCGGTGAAGTGCAATGTAAATATCTATCGTCATGATCTATAAATGGAGGGGGTGGTCCAATCATCTGCCCGTCCTCCATTCTTAGGATAGATCACGTAAATGAAGCAGCTGTATGGAAAGTGTGGGCATAGTTGGGCCTGTGACAGCTGCTACATTTCCATTACCCCCACTACACACATAAAGATTATGGTGGAGGGGGTAGGGGGACATCAGAAACAGCATCAGCACAGGGTATACATCCTACTGACTGCAAGTTACATTGTTTTTTTGCGTTTTTTATTTTGAGTACACTTAGACTTTACATTTTAAAAATCGAACACAAGGCAGGGGCGCTAGGGTAACACTTCATATGGTGGCTGAGGAAGAACTCACTAAAGGCTGCTCACAACTCATATGAACATGTATGAGGTAACCACAGAAAAAAATCCTTTTAGGAGTGCCACATGTTGGTAATGTGGTGGTTCCAAAGTGAAGAGGTGATTCATTAAAATGTACAGTTTGTTTGTCCAAAGTAGTTCAACAATTGTATTGTACAAAAATATATTAAATCAAATAAATAAATAGCCAAATGCCGTATCAGAAGTACTGCACACACACAACCAGCAAGGCCCATGGTGTATCCAATGCCTGTCTAATAGTATAGGTGCTGATGCTCATTGTCTCCAGTGATGAATATGGAGAAGGGTTCCGATGTCCACTGGGGTCTGGGAACACAGCCAACCGCGAACCGGAAGTGACACAATTGGTCAAACCAAATGTGATGTCAGGAGCTGGCGGAAGCACTCCCGAGAGATGTCACTGGAAGGGAAATTCGCTAAACAAACTCACAGTAGATGATCACAGGTATGTGGAGCGATGCGTCAAACAGCCAGTTGTCATGACTACATGTTTCGGGGCAAACCCCTTCGTCAAGTCATGTACACTGAGCATCAGCTCCTATACTATTAAACCGTGATTTGATGCACTATGGGCCCCACTGGTTGTGTGAGTGTTAAATTATTATCCTAAATTCATAATTCGGCACTTATAGGAGTTATCTTATAATTATGGCAAGCTCGCAACATATTTGTTTTTTATGATTAAGCATAATTAATATTAAACTTTGTGGATGGCCTTGAGGAAGTGATAGTGTCAAATTATTCAATTAGGCTAGGTTCACATCTTTCTAGTTGCAGTTGATGCAGTTTTATGGTACGTTTTGTGGTGCATTTTGCATTTTAGAACACGTGATTTTGATTTTTTACCAAATTGTGAATAGCTGGTTTTTAAGAAGTGGGCGGGAAGCCGGCCGCCGCTTCCTTAACCACTTGCTGTAAAGCCGCAGGCGAATCGCTGTACCTGTACGGCGGTATGCGGGGAGAGATCCTGGGGGCGCGCATGCGCCAACTCGCCTGCGGGGAAGCTGATCCACGGGGCCACGATTGCCGCCGGGAATTCGCGATCACAAGCCCATCCCCCTCAAAGTTAGAAAACACCCCCTATGCTCACATTTAACCCTTTGATCTCCCCTGGGTTAACCCCTTCCTTTCCAGTGTCATTATTACAGCAACAGTGCATACTTTTAGCACTGATTACTGCAGTAATGTCACTGGTCCCCCCAAAAGTGTCAAAAATGTCAGCTAGGGGTCCGATCTGTCCGCAGCAATGTCACAGTCCCACTAAAAATTGCAGACTGCCGCCATTACTAGTAAAAAAAAATGCAATAAATAAATAAAAATGACAAATCTTTCCCCTAGTTTGGTGACGCGATAACTTTTGCGCAAACCAATCAAAATATGCTTATTGTGATTTTTATGACCACAAATATGTAGCAGAATACAAATTGGCCTAAAATGATAAAAAAGTTTGATTTTTAATTTTTTTTTTATTGGGAATGTTATATAACAGAAAGTGAAAAATATTGTTTTTTTTTTTTCAGAATTGTCACCTTTTTTTTGGTGAGCAAATAACACCAAAAGAAAGCTCTATTTGTGGGAAAAAAGGACATCAAATTTATTTGGGTACAGCGTCGCACGACCGCGCAATTGCCTGTTAAAGTAACGCAGTGCAGAATCGCAAAAAATGGCCTGGTCATTAAGGGGGGAAATCATTCAGTCCAGAAGTGGTTAACAACTGCTGACAGCTGAACGTAAAAACAAGAATTACCGGCGATAAAAAAAAAAATTGGTAAAAAAAACAGCGTGGGGCCTCCCCCTCAATCCATACCAGGCCCATTGGGTCTGGTATTGACTTTGAGGGGAAACCCATGCCAAATTTCTTTCAAAAAAAGTTCCCCCCAAAATCCATAGCAGACCCTTATCTGAGCATGCAGCCCCCCCCTCCTGAACCATACCAGGCCACATGCCCTCAACATGGGGTGGGTGCTTTGTGGCAGATACCGACCCCCCCCCCCCCCCCATGTGAATGAGTATGTACATAGTATCCCTACTCATTTACCAAAAAAAAAAGTTGTAGTGTAAAAAATTACAGTAGGCAATTTTTGAGTCCTTTATTTAAAAAACACTGCCGACCCGAAAAAAGAAACAGGTGGCCCCGTCCCCTTGTGACGTCGTCAGCCTCGGGCATGCAGGCCCGACAATGTCATTAAAACCATGAGAGAGAAGCTTGCAGCCATGTCATCTTTAACCCAAGAAGTCACGTTACAGAACAAGAATAAAGTATTACATGTGATATTGTAAATCAAAGTCCATATATGTAGTTCTCCCTCCCTTCAATGGAATCGTTGTAGTAAGCAGATGGCAATTGATCCATGCATACTGACACACACACACACGCATGAAGACATGTATTCATATACTCTTTGACAAGCTTAAACAGGTGCATTCTCTTGAAGCCTAAGATCACATCACTTCCTACTGCTTCTGAGACTCATGCTGCATGGAGCCGACAAGAAGCACATGGTAGAACAGCCATGACTCCAAGTTTGACACATCTTTCTTATATTTTTATTTTACTTGCACTGAACTGTTATTTATGATACTTTTTACATTGTATTTTTGATGCTAATTACAAATCACATTTTGTTTTTAAGTCAGCCTGGCTTTTGAACAAATTGCCTGAAGACACTAAAATATTATACATGTTGAAATATTTTACAGTGGGTGCTTCTGATACGGCATGTCTCAAAAGAGACAGGGATCTGTTTTTTAGCCCCGGTTCACATTAGTACGATCACAGAGATCGCATGTAATTTGGAGCACACAAATTTGAACCGGGACTTACCCCCGATGTTTTACTAAAGTAAAAAAAAATTAAAAAATAATGTAAAAAACAAAAAACATAGATCTTGTTCACCTTAACATATACTTGTGCAAGGCCATGATTACTTTCTGGGGATGCACAGGTGTTCTGTGATGTCACGCGTTTCCAAGTCTGCGAGATGCCAGTCCTGGGCATGCACACTCCTTCGTCAGGCAGCAGCGGACCCTGGCAGTCCACATCGCGGACATCCAGCACTCACATCCCCGACTTCCCTTCCTGATCATCTTTTTAACTTCACTCCATGTGAGTTGCCCCTTGTATTTTATTGCACCTTATAAACCTGTAAACTGTCTGCACTTAGAGGCACTTTTTCTTCTCTCTCCTGCAGAGAAAGAGACTGGGGAATCTTTGCCCTTAGTCCCTAATCCCTTTCTCTGTCTCAACGAGGAGATGTCAGGGGTCTGTTTAGACCCCTGACATCAAAACAAAGCCCCCCCAACAGGGCTAAAAGGATAAAAAAATGAAATTAAAACTAAAAATAATAAAAAAATTTAAAAAATAAATAAATAAATAAAACTACTGACATCATATGTCTCCCACCGCCACCACCAACAAAAAGCATTGTGGGGGAAAAAAAATTGTAAAATATAATTTAAAAAAGAAATTGTAAAAAAAATTATAAAAAAAAAAAAATACTGACACCATCCACTGCTCTACTGACACCGTCTACTGCCCTACTGACATGATCCACTGATTCAACCCCCTCCTCCCAAAAAAGTTGTGAAAAAAATGAAAATAAAATTAATAAAAAAATAAATTTTAATAAATAAATACATTTGTAAAAAAAATAAAAATAATAATAATAATAAAAAAACACTGATTAAAATACCCCCACCCCACCTGAAGCACTGTGAAAAAAAATAGTAATAAAAAAAATGCAAAAATTATTAGAAAATAAAATAATAAAAATAAAAAACTACTGACACCGTCTGCTGCTCTACTGACCCGTGCCCTACTGAAACCATCCACTGTATAATTTATAATAATAAATTATAAAAATAAAAAAAATTCTGATACTGTATATTGCTCCATGGACACCATCCACTGGCCCCCCAATAAAAGCATTTTAAAAACTGAAAAAACAAAATATTAAAAAGTTTTTTAAATTGTAAAAAACAGTAAATAAAAAATATTTAATATTGCAAGACACTAGAGAAGGCACATAATGGCTATAGGGGTTACTTCTGCTTGTTGACTAGCGGAAGAAATACACACACCTCCATCTTTTAAATTTGAAGCACAGATGTATTAGTAGGAGGTGTAGGACCTACTGTATGTATTATATTGTTGCAATATGGCTTTTAATTAATTACTAACGTGCTATGGGTGATTTTTTAAAATACTCTACAATAAAGATTTAATTTTTTTTCTAAATTGGACTTTGTCTTATGTGGGTTCCAGTAAAGTCAATCAGTAGCAGGACTGGTTCTTTCAAACTATATTTGTACTAAAAAAAAAAAAAATAATACAAATAAAAAACACTGACACTGTCCATGGCAAAATATTCTCTAATGATCTGAAGAAAAGAATTGTTGCTCTACATAAAGATGGCCTAGGCTATAAGAAGATTGCCAAGACCCTGAAACTGAGCTGCAGCACGGTGGCCGAGATCATACAGTGGTTTACCAGGACAGGTTCCACTCAGAATAGGCTTCGCCACGGTCGACCAAAGAAGTTCGGTGCACGTGCTCAGCGTCTTTGGGAAATAGATGTACGAGTGCTGCTAGCGTTGCTGCAGAGGTCGAAGGGGTGGTGGGTCAGTCTGGCAGTGCTCAGAGCATATGCCGCATACTGCTTTAAATTGGTCTGCATGGCTGTCATCCAGAAGGAAGCCTCGTCTAAAGATGATGCACAGGAAAGCCCACAAATAGTTTGCTGAAGACAAGCAGACTAAGGGCATGGATTACTGGAACCATGTTCTGGGGTCTGATGAGACCAAGATAAAATTATTTGGTTCAGATGGGGTCAAGCTGGTGTGTGGCGGCAACCAGGTGAGGAGGAGTACAAAGACAAGTGTGTCTTGCCTACAGTCAAGCATGGTGGTGAGAGTGTCATGGTCTGGGGCTGCATGAGTGCTGCCGGCACTGGTAAACTACAGTTCATTGAGAGAACCATGAATGCCAACATGTACTGTGACATACTGAAGCAGAGCATGATCCCCTCCCTTTGGAGGCTGGGCTGCAAGGCAGTATTCCAATATAACGACCCCAAACACACCTCCAAGACTACCACTGCCTTGCTAAAGAAGCTGAGGGTAAAGGTGATGGACTGGCCAACCATATCTCCAGAACTAAACCCTAGTGGGGCATCCTCAAACGGAAGGTTGAGGAGCGCAAGGTCTCTAACATCCAACAGCTCCGTGATGACATCATGCAGGAGTAGTAGAGGACTCCAGTGGCAACCTGTGAAGCTCTGGTGAACTCCATGCCCAAGAGGGTTAAGGCAGTGCTCTAAAATAATGGTGGCCACACAAAACATTGACACTTTGGGCCCAATATGGACATTTTCACTTAGGCTACGTTCACATCTTGGCGTTGCTAATTACAGGCATTTTTTTCAGGCGTTTTTATGGGCGTTTTTTTCAGACGTTTTACAGGCGTTTTTACGGGCATTTTTTACAGGCGTTTTTGTGCTGGCATTTTTAGGTTGACTAGTGACCAATGGAAAAAAGTTAAAACGCCTGTAATCTGCCCAAAAAGAAACTCATGTACTTTTTTGAGCGTTGGGCGTTTTGCTTAAAATGTCAAAACGCTCAGATGTGAACAGGGGCCATTGAAATGAATAGGGTTTTTCTTGTTGGGCGTTTTTTGAGCTGATCCTAGAGCAGTGCTCTAAAATAATGGTGGCCACACAAAACATTGACACTTTGGGCCCAATATGGACATTTTCACTTAGGCTACGTTCACATCTTGGCGTTGCTAATTACAGGCATTTTTTTCAGGCGTTTTTATGGGCGTTTTTTTCAGACGTTTTACAGGCGTTTTTACGGGCATTTTTTACAGGCGTTTTTGTGCTGGCATTTTTAGGTTGACTAGTGACCAATGGAAAAAAGTTAAAACGCCTGTAATCTGCCCAAAAAGAAACTTGTACTTTTTTGAGCGTTGGGCGTTTTGCTTAAAATGTCAAAACGCTCAGATGTGAACAGGGGCCATTGAAATGAATAGGGTTTTTCTTGTTGGGCGTTTTTTGAGCTGATCCTAGAGCAGTGCTCTAAAATAATGGTGGCCACACAAAACATTGACACTTTGGGCCCAATATGGACATTTTCACTTAGGCTACGTTCACATCTTGGCGTTGCTAATTACAGGCATTTTTTTCAGGCGTTTTTATGGGCGTTTTTTTCAGACGTTTTACAGGCGTTTTTACGGGCATTTTTTACAGGCGTTTTTGTGCTGGCATTTTTAGGTTGACTAGTGACCAATGGAAAAAAGTTAAAACGCCTGTAATCTGCCCAAAAAGAAACTTGTACTTTTTTGAGCGTTGGGCGTTTTGCTTAAAATGTCAAAACGCTCAGATGTGAACAGGGGCCATTAAAATGAATAGGGTTTTTCTTGTTGGGCGTTTTTTGAGCTGATCCTAGAGCAGAAAAACCCCCCCAAAAAACGCCCCAAAACGCCTACATGTGAACTTAGCCTTAGGGGTATACTCACTTTTGTTGCCAGCGGTTTAGACATTAATGGTGTGTTGAGTTATTTTGAGGGGACAGCAAATTTACACTGTTATACAAGCTGTACACTCACTACTTTACATTGTAGCAAGTGTCATTTCTTCAGTGTTGTCACATGAAAAATATAATAAAATATTTACAAAAATATGAGGGGTGTACTCCCTTTTGGGAGATACTGTACAGTACTACCCACCGCCATACATTTTGCACTTCTCTCCTGCACATAATAACCGCCAGCATACACTCCATACACCTCTCCTACACATACCACTCTCTGCCATACACTCTGCACAGTACATTTCCTATTTAACATTACCACATTCTGCACTATGTAAGTCATCTCAGACTCTAACCACACCTCGTTTAAGCCATGCTCAAAATATAGCATAATTGAAACCACGCCTACTTTTGACTATATTTTTATTTTTTGCAGTGCCTAGCGCCCATTTAGATTTTTGCACAAGGGCCCACTTGATTTCATAATACGTCCCTGACTAGGCGTTAGTCTGTCCAACAGTATTGCCAGTGGCGTAGCGTGGGGGGTGCAGGGGGGGCCACTGGCACCGGGCGCAACATTTAGGGGGGCGCATCCCACGCCCGCAATCGGCGGGATCAAAGTGTCCCTTTATTCTGAAGTTGCCCGCCCGGCGCCCGCCCGCACTCCACCTCTTGGCTCAGTGGCCGCCGCTTTGTGCAAGACGAGCGGCGGACCGCTGAAGGTGTCATGCGGCCAGGGGGCGGGGCTGGTCATGGATGAAGATGCCAGTCTGTGGCTCGGTGCATGTGCAGCACCGCTTCCGGAGTCTCCCCCTGCTGTCCGGCCGGCCACCGACATGCTGTCTCTCCCCTCCTCGAGTCGCCAGTGTATTGGCACAGAACAAGGTAAGTGATGTCTTGCCTGCCCCCAGGGAAGTGGGGGGATTTCAGTGTAGTAGGGGGGTCAGCATAGGTGTCAGTGCAGGGGAAGTGGACATGGGAGGGAGGGAGGGGGAGGTCAGTGTAGGTGTCAGTGTATGGGGGGGTCAGTGTATGTGGGAATGTAAGGGGGTCAGTATAGGTGTCAGTGTAGCTGTCAGTGTATGGGGGGGGGGTCAGTGTAGAGGAGGGTGTGTGAGTGTAGGGGGGTCAGCATAGGTGTCAGTGTATGGGGGGGTCAGTATAGCTATTAGTGTAGGGGTCAGTGTATATGGAAATGTAGGGGGGAGTCAGTGTAGGGGTCAGTGTATGTGGGAATGTAAGGGGGTCAGTATAGGTGTCAGTGTAGCTGTCAGTGTACGGGGGGGTCAGTGTAGGTGTCAGTGTATTGGGGGGGGGGTCAGTGTAGAGGAGGGTGTGTCAGTGTAGGGGGGTCAGCATAGGTGTCAGTGTAGGTGTCAGTGTATGGGGGGGAGATCAGTGTAGGGGGGGGTCAGTGTATGTGGAAATGTAGGGGTGTCAGTGTATGTGGCGGTCAGTGTAGGGGGGTCAGTATAGATGTCAGTGTATGGGGAAGGTCAGTATAGGTGGGTCAGTATAGGTGTCAGTGTATGGGGGGGGTCAGTATAGCTATTAGTGTAGGGGGTCAGTGTAGTGGGGGTCAGTGTATGTGGAAATGTAGGGGGGAGTCAGTGTAGGGGTCAGTGTATGTGGGAATGTAAGGGGGTCAGTATAGGTGTCAGTGTACGGGGGGGTCAATGTATGGGGGGTCAGTGTAGAGGAGGGTGTGTCAGTGTAGGGGGGTCAGCATAGGTGTCATAGGTGTCAGTGTAGGTGTCAGTGTATGGGGGGGGGGGGATCAGTGTAGGGGGGTCAGTGTATGTGGAAATGTAGGGGTGTCAGTGCATGTGGCGGTCAGTGTAGGGGGGTCAGTATAGGTGTCAGTGTATGGGGGAGGTCAGTGTAGGGGGGGTCAGTATAGCTATTAGTGTAGGGGTCAGTGTAGGGGGTCAGTGTATGTGAAAATGTAGGGGGAGTCAGTGTAGGGGTCAGTGTATGGGGGGGGAATCAGTATAGGGGGGTCAGTGTATGGGGGGGATCAGTGTAGGGGGGTCAGTGTATGGGGGGGGATCAGTGTAGGGGGGTCAGTGTATGGGGGGGATCAGTGTAGGGGGGTCAGTGTATGTGGAAATGTAGGGGTGTCAGTGTATGTGGCGGTCAGTGTAGGGGGGTCAGTATAGGTGTCAGTGTATGGGGGAGGTCAGTGTAGGGGGGGTCAGTATAGCTATTAGTGTAGGGGTCAGTGTATGTGAAAATGTAGGGGGAGTCAGTGTAGGGGTCAGTGTATTGGGGGTCAGTGTATGTGGGAATGTAAGGGGGGTCAGTATAGGTGTCAGTGTAGCTGTCAGTGTAGGGGGTGTCAGTATAGGTGTTAGTGTAGGGGTCAGTGTGTAGGGGGGTCTGTATAGGTGTCAGTGTAGGGGGTGTTAGTGTATGGGGGGTCAGTGTATAGAAATGTAAGGGGGAGTCAGTGTAGGGGTCAGTGTATGGGGGGTCAGTGTATGCGTCAGTGTAGTGGGGGTAAGTGAAGGGGGGTCAGTGTAGGTGTCAGTGTATGGGGGGGGGTAGGTCTGTGTAGTGGTCTAGTAGGTTTGTGTAGGGGGCGCAAATGACTTGCCTTGCCCCGGGTGCTGACAACCCACGCTACGCCACTGACTGGGGGACAGACCGACCTAAGGAGGATTATATTGGGGGACAGATTGATCTGGGGGGGGGGGGAATTATACCGTAGGACGGACTGACCTGGGGGAAATTGCATTTTTCCATCCATTTAATTTTTGTAGATGGAGGAACCTGCTGGCTGAACAAGAAAAAAACTATCCATCTATGGAGAGCTTAACAGCATGCACTATATATACACTTACTGTACATTACAAAATCCTACACTATATTGTACATTACAGACTCCTGTACTAAATACTAGATATTGAACATTACATAATCCACTGTATACACTATATTGTACATTACAGACTCCTGCTCTATATAAACTATATTGTTCATTACATACGTATGACCCAAGTGTTCGCTGTCTCAACAGTTGCTGGTAGTTATGTTGACTGATTTAATGAAGTTCTTCTGTAAGGTAGACTCAGACAAAGTGTTAGCTCTCTATCAGTTTTTAGTGTACAAAAAAATATTTGTAATGGAGGAGCTTTATTTTTTTTTTAAATTATTGTGCTGAGGTTTATACATGTCTGCGAGACTCTTCACAGGGAGGTCTGTGAGACTCTTACTTACTTTACATCACAGCAATCCAAACATATTTTATCGGTTTTGTTTTATTTAGCCAGGCCCTTAACCCCTCCCGCTGTTAACACAATGTGGCCACGCCCACTGTAGGTAACCAACTACCCATCATCTGCCTGCTGTCGATCGGTAGATTGCAATTGAAGGATTGCCGGCCTCCAATTTAGAGTGTATTATACATGGGTTCTTCTTGTGGAAACCCAATCCATGGTTCTAGCACCCGCACATATGTAAAGAACTCTTTATGTACTGATGTTCTGGCTTGGTTGCAAATTACATACCTCCCAACTGTGATTTATTTGACAGGACTATCGCTCATTTTGAACCAAATCCCTTTATCCCTCTCTCTTCCTCAGTTGTCTCTCTTTTTTGCCTGAAGTAAGGTTCTCTGTAAAAAAAAATAATATTTAACTATCAAAGGTGTTTTACTGCACTACATTTTTTATCTAAAATTTTAATTATTCTATTTGTTATTTTTATAAAACAATTATGTAAAAGTTTATTATGGAATCAGATCCCCCACCCTATTGACATTCATAATAACACCATTTAACGAATAAAATGAAATACAGTAAAGGACAGAACCACAAACAATTTTTCATTTTTATGACATTTTCTTTTACTTAAAGTGGTTCTAAAGACAGAAGGTTTTTTATCCTAATGCATTCTATGAGCCCCATCTCGATCCAGCGATGTTACACGAGAGACTTGGCTGTCTGGGACTATCCCTATCCTTATCCCTGACACAGCAGAGACCGCCATTGGCTTCCGCTGCTGTCAATTAAAGGCAGTGAACCAATGAGGAGAGAGAGGGGGCTGGGCCAGGGCCCAGTGTTTGAATGGACACAGAGAACAGCGGCTCGGCTCGGGTGTCCCCATAGCAAGTTGCTTGCTGTGGGGACACTCGGCAGAATGGAGGGGCCAGGAGCGCCGGTGTTCCGTGAAAAAACCCTACCCGTGAAAATTCCCTACCTCGTCACTTCCCGTGCACGTACGTCATTCAACAGCTGAGCCGCTTCCCACTGCGCATGCTCACAGCTGCGGAGGGTAGGGAATTTTCACGGGGTAGTGTTTTTTAACGTTACACCACATCAGCTGCTGCAGCGCGCACAGTAAATCATCTCCGCTCCAACATAAAATCATCTCCGCTCCAACCCGTCAGACTTCCCTGATCTCGGCTCCAAAATGTAAAAGCGGCGGCGGGTCTATGTAAATATAAATCACGGAGCCGAGATCATGTGGGACGCCGCCCCTGCTGATGAATGACGGGCGCCCGCAGGGAAATCTCAGGGCTGGAGCGGAGATGATTTACTGTAGTGGCTGCCCATGCGCAGTGGGACGTGCGGCAACAACTGATATATGACGCGGTGTAACGTTAAAAAATACTACCCCATGAAAATTCCCTACCCTCCGCAGCTGTGAGCATGCGCAGTGGGAAGATGCTCAGCTGTTCAATGACGTACGTGCACAGGAAGTGACGAGGGTAGGGAATTTTCACGGGGTAGGGTTTTTTAACGTTACACCGGCGAGGGACCCGAGACGAGGGGGATCTGGGCTGCTCTGTTATAGTATAATATGTTTGCTATTTTTAAACAAAAAAAAACAAGCCTTTAGTATCACTTTCAGTGGGAAACAGCTGTAGTGTAGAGTCAGCATTTTCAACACTGTAAACCTGCAGTTGGTTCAGAGAAAGGTGAAAAATCCCTTACAAACCTTGCTATAATTTGCTTTTAGGAAGAAATTACCTTTTGAACCTAGCAGGGAATCACATACTCCTGGGAATGAATGATAAATGATTGCCAATGAATTTTATAATATAGCTATTAAGAATGCACACCAAAACAAATATAAAACACCATACAAAATTTGTTTAATATTACATTAATGGACATACAATGGCCACAACAGGTAAAAACTTTAGGTACAAATTAGATATAGATTTTGATCATTGTAAAACTTAAGGTGGGAGTAAACTCCCATGTATGAGTTGTACCTATAGGTAAGCCCATAATAAGGCTTACCTATAGGTACTGTAAATATTTCCTAAACGTGCACCATTTAGGAGATATTTACTTTAGATGTAGCTGGTGATGTCACCGGTGCATGAGCTCTGAAGAAATGGCATACCCGTGCTGTTCCTTCGAAGCCGTGCCGTAAACGGTGACTCGCATGCGCGAGAGTGACGTCATCGCCGGCTGGGCCAATCAGATAGCTGAAGCCTGCAAACCCTGAAAGAAGACCGGGTGAAGATGGAAGTGCCTTCAGCGGTAACAGCGCACCACTGGAGGGCTTCGTATTCAGGTAAGTCTGTCATAATGTGCTTGTATGCGATAATAATGTTACTAAACCCACAACAGTAAAATCTGTCTGTATATGCAGAATAGCATGCTTGTTATACTCACTGTGGAACTTAAAGGGTAACTCCACTTTCGTGGGGACAAAAAAAAATAGCAAAAAAAAAGAAAAAACAATATAGCGTATATAATTGAGACACAAGTCATATTGTAATTGAATGTTAATAAAAATTACCTTTCCTTTTCAATCTGCAGCTGTTATAATTTTCTGAAAATGCAATGCAATATGGCTACCTGGAGGTGTTCTGTACACAGAATGTGTACTGACCACACCCCAGAAACATAATTTCCTGCTTGTGTGATTGGCTCACCAATTTTCCCAGAAGTCTGCATTAAAATACAAGTCATATTTCTGGCATCCCCTGCAACAAAATGTCATTTTTGGTGAGATTCTCGCAATAGGAACACATCTAAAGGAATGCAGGCCAAGCAGCTTTCCCTGTTAAAGCCCTGCAGACTTTTAGAATATAGACACTTACCTGTCCAGGGAGCCTGTGATGTTGGCACCCCAGCAAATTTTCGGATCGGCTGTCAGGTGCTGCCACCGCTATTTATCATAAGGTAAACAGGCAGTGAAGCCTTTCGCCTTCACAGCCAGTCCCCTACTGCTGTTCTTTCCAATTGGCCCAGTGGGGGGAGGAGTTGGTTAGATCACATGGTACTGACATCACACATGTGGGCGTGTATACAGATCCTAAATGACAGCCCAGTCCCTTCCTCCTCCTACATGCCCAGTAACTAAAAAAGAAGACAGTGGGTGGGATGTCACATCTTGATTGATGGATGATTTGCCTCACATAATAGCATGAGGACACAGGCTATAGTGGATTTCAAGAGACAGTGATTCCATAAATGAGAGAACACTACTCTACATGTTTTTGCAGTGTTCTTTTTTGACCTCTCAACAGCATCAGTTACAGCCTGCAGATGTGCAAATTGCGGTACATTTTTAAAAATTAATGTATTTCCCAGTTTCTAAATTCATAAATAATATGGATCATGCCAAAAATGTGTTATGTTTTGTCAAGTTGTAGGTTTAACAAACCACAAAGGAGAAAATAGGGAACATAAATGTATGCAACTGCGGCAAAAATTAAAACCCTTTTGCGTTCAATGGACAGTATCACTTTGCATGGGGCTTTTAAAGTGAATGGGGCTGCACCGCAACCGCCCTACAACCATATGTAATGCACATAGTTGTGGCACGGTGGTGTGGGCTTTTCAGAGTTAGAACAGGCAATAAGAAGGTGACATAGAGATGGCAACAGTGGCGGCTGGTGAAGTTTTAAGATGGGGGGGCGCAAGATCCCGCCCTTCTATTTTGACCCCTCCCATTTCTCAGAAGCCCCACCCCTTATAGACCCCACCCATTTTGTCCCCTGTATTTTGCTTGCGTGAACAAATTCTCCCAATATATCACATATTAAGGGGTCCATCAGTACTAGTATATCCCATAATAGGGAGCAGGGGCCCTATTATGGGATATACTGTGAGAGACACCCTATTATGGGATACACTGACTGAGAGTGGCACAAACCCCACAGTACAGGCCCCTTAGCACAAACCCCACAGTACAGACCCCCTAGCACAAACCCCACAGTAAAGGCCCCCTAGCACAAACCCCACAGTACAGGCCCCCTAGCACAAACCCCACAGTACAGGCCCCCTAGCACAAACCCCACAGTACAGGCCCCCTAGCACTAATCCCACAGTACAGACCCCCTAGCACTAATCCCCCAGTACAGACCCCCTAGCACAAACCCCCCTCTTTCAATGTAGTGACCAGCGTACATGCCCCCTTTCCATGTAGTGACCAGTATACAGGCCCCCTTTCAATGTAGTGATCAGCGTACATTCCCCTTTCAAGGTAGTGACCAGTATACAGGCCCCCTTTCAATGCAGTGACAAGCGTACACTCCCCTTTCAATGTAGTGACCAGCGTACATGCCCCCTTTCAATGTAGTGACCAGTATACAGGCCCCCTTTCAATGCAGTGACAAGCGTACATTCCCCCTTTCAATGTAGTGACCAGCGTACATGCCCCCTTTCAATGTAGTGACCAGTATACAGGCCCCCTTTCAATGTAGTGACCAGCGTACATGCCCCCTTTCAATGTAGTGACCAGCGTACATGCCCCCTTTCAATGTAGTGACCAGCGTACATGCTCCCTTTCAATGTAGTGACCAGTATACAGGCCACCTTTCAATGTAGTGACAAGCGTACAGGCCCCCTGCAGAGGTATGGCAGTGGGAGAGATGGGATCAGGCAGAGGGATGGTGGTGGGAGAGATGGGATCAGGCAGAGGGATGGTGGTGGGAGAGATGGGATCAGGCAGAGGGATGGTGGTGGGAGAGATGGGATCAGACAGAGGGAGGGAGGTGGGAGAGATGGGATCAGGCGGTGGGATGGAGGTGGGCGGGATGGGATCTGGCGGCGGGAGGGATGAGATCAGGCAGAGGTATGGAGGTGAGAGAGATGGGATCAGGCAGAGGGATGGCAGTGGGAGAGATGGGATCAGGCAGAGGGATGGCAGTGGGAGAGATGAGATCAGGCAGAGGGATGGCGGTGGGAGGGATGGTCATGGGATGAGGCAGAGCAGAGGGATGGCGGTGGGAGGGATAGTCATGGGATGAGGCAGAGGGATGGCGGTGGGAGGGATGGTCATGAGATGAGGCAGAGCAGAGGGATGGATTGACGGCATGAGGCAGAGGGATGGTGGTGGGAGGGATGGTCATGGGATGAGGCAGAGGGATGGTGGTGAGAGGGGTGGTCATGGGATGAGGCAGAGGGATGGCGGTGGGAGGGATGGTCATGGGATGAGGCAGAGGGATGGTGGTGGGAGGGATGGTCATGGGATGAGGCAGAGCAGAGGGATGGATTGACGGCATGAGGCAGAGGGATGGCGGTGGGAGGGATAGTCATGGGATGAGGAAGAGGGATGGCGGTGAGAGGGATGGTCATGGGATGAGGCAGAGGGATGGCGGTGGGAGGGATGGTCATGGGATGAGGCAGAGGGATGGTGGTGGGAGGGATGGTCATGGGATGAGGCAGAGGGATGGCGGTGAGAGGGATAGTCATGGGATGAGGCAGAGGGATGGCGGTGAGAGGGATAGTCATGGGATGAGGCAGAGGGATGGCGGTGAGAGGGATGGTCATGGGATGAGGCAGAGGGATGGCGGTGAGAGGGATGGTCATGGGATGAGGCAGAGCAGAGGGATGGATTGACGGCATGAGGCAGAGGGATGGCAGTGGGAGGGATGGTCATGGGACGAGGCAGAGCAGAGGGATGGTGGTGGGAGGGATGGTCATGGGATGAGGCAGAGCAGAGGGATAGAGGTGGGAGGGATGGATGGATGGTCATGGGATGAGTCAGAGCAGAGGGATGGTGGTGGGAGGGATGGTCATGGGATAAGGCAGAGCAGAGGGATGGCGGTGGGAGGGATGGTCATGGGATGAGGCAGAGCAGAGGGATGGCGGTGGGAGGGATGGTCATGGGATGAGGCAGAGCAGAGGGATAGCGGTGGGAGGGATGGTCATGGGATAAGGCAGAGCAGAGGGATGGTGGTGGGAGGGATGGATGGATGGTCATGGGATGAGGCAGAGCAGAGGGATGGCGGTGGGAGGGATGGATGGATGGTCATGGGATGAGGCAGAGCAGAGGGATGGCGGTGGGAGGGATGGATGGATGGTCATGGGATGAGGCAGAGCAGAGGGATGGCGGTGGGAGGGATGGATGGATGGTCATGGGATGAGGCAGCGCAGAGGGATGGCGGTGGGAGGGATGGATGGATGGTTATGGAATGAGGCAGAGCAGAGGGATGGCGGTGGAAAGGATGGATGGATGGTCACGTGGGAGGCAAAACCCCACCCCCCCATACCCACCAGTAGGCCGGCGCCCCTAGTGGGCTAAAAATTGACTTTTTTTTAATCTTTTTTTTTTCTTCTTTTTTCGGGGGGGCGGCGCCCCTGCGCCCCCTATCGGCTGGCTGCCACTGGATGGCAAGGGTTGCCATCTATGTGAAAGAGCCCTCAGGGTTTATATGTAGCACTCTCTAGTGCTAGAAGTGTAGTTAGGTTTTGTTGTAGTGTAGGTAAATTTATGCAGGCTTGGCTGGCAGCCAATCAGTCTGTGTTTGTTTTCTGGGTTGGGCAGAAAACCAGGGAGAGCTGGATGACTCACAGGCAGCATCACTGAGACCTCCCCTCTTTTTCTAGAATGTGCTGGAACCTTCCGGAAAAATGGGAGGGGAAGTAAGGTGGAGTATTCTGAGAGCCCTGACCAATCCCCAACTTGGATTGGCAGAGGGCAAGCCCCCTCAAATACTCTGGGTCAGCCCAGTTGTGTTAGGCTGTGACAGGACCCTCTCAAAACACATGGAGGCACGGGAGCAAGGGACGGCGCCGCAGTGCTGTCTCCTGAAAGTGGGGAAGGGTACCTGTCAAAAACAGATACCTCTTCCCCCCTCCTCCCTGAAAAGTGCCAAATGTGTCACCGGAGGAGGGGGAGGAAGCAGATCAGCGGAAGTTTCACTTTTGGATGGAACTCCGCTTTAAATTATTTATCCGCTGCATTGTGTAAAAAGGCTTGTTGATCCTGCATGCACAGATCCTCCCCCTCCTGCAATGTCACTCTGAACAAGTCCAGATAAGACACAGTAAGAGTAGTTTGGCTGCACATGCTCAGTTTTCTGCTGAGAGACCTGACCAATCCCCAACTTGGATTGGCAGGGGGCAAGCCCCCTCAAATACTCTGGGTCAGCCCAGTTGTGTTAGGCTGTTGGTGGCCTTGGAGGAAGCTCCCCAGTCTTGGGGGGGGGGGGGGGGGGCTGGGCTCGGGTGCGGACAGGACCCTCTCAAAACACATGGAGGTGTCCTGGACAGAAGGCATGGGAGCAAGGAGAGGGCAGCACGCTGCCAGGCATGTTTGCAGGAGGAACAAGGAACAGCCAAGAGGGCTGGTGAGTGACACACAGTCAGGAGGACTGGGAGGCACACCTGAGAGGACTGAGATGGAGCAGTCTGGGATAGGTGCAGAGCCAGTCAGGAGGACTGTGGTGGCGCAGGCAGTGGAAAGAGACAGCTGCAGCCAGGAGGGCTGGCAGGGCCTGAAGAGGTAGTACTGGGAGCAGCAGCCACAGATAGGACAGCTAGCATTAGGAACACCAATTTTTGCTACATCACAAGGGCCCACGATCCCTGCCTGCAAAGGGAATTTGCTTTGGGTATAACTGAGCCAGTGTCAGATCTTCACATCAGTGCTAGCTGGTCCTGGGAGTCTGCAAGAAAATGTATGTGCTGGAGGTCGAGGAGAAGAGACTGTATATACAGTGCCTTGCGAAAGTATTCGGCCCCCTTGAACTTTGCGACCTTTTGCTACATTTCAGGCTTCAAACATAAAGATATAAAACTGTAATTTTTTGTGAAGAATCAACAACAAGTGGGACACAATCATGAAGTGGAACGAAATTTATTGGATATTTCAAACTTTTTTAACAAATAAAAAACTGAAAATTTTGGCGTGCAAAATTATTCAGCCCCCTTAAGTTAATACTTTGAAGCGCCACCTTTTTCTGCGATTACAGCTTTAAGTCGCTTGGGGTATGTCTCTATCAGTTTTGCACATAGAGAGACTGAAATTTTTGCCCATTACTCCTTGCAAAACAGCTCAAGCTCAGTGAGGTTGGATGGAGAGCATTTGTGAACAGCAGTTTTCAGTTCTTTCCACAGATTCTCGATTGGATTCAGGTCTGGACTTTGACTTGGCCATTCTAACACCTGGATATGTTTATTTGTGAACCATTCCATTGTAGATTTTGCTTTATGTTTTGGATCATTGTCTTGTTGGAAGACAAATATCCATCCCAGTCTCAGGTCTTTTGCAGACTCCATCAGGTTTTCTTCCAGAATGGTCCTGTGTTTGGCTCCATCTATCTTCCCATCAATTTTAACCATCTTCCCTGTCCCTGCTGAAGAAAAGCAGGCCCAAACCATGATGCTGCCACCACCATGTTTGACAGTGGGGATGGTGTGTTCAGGGTGATGAGCTGTGTTGCTTTTACGCCAAACATAACGTTTTGCATTGTTGCCAAAAAGTTTGATTTTGGTTTCATCTGACCATAGCACCTTCTTCCACATGTTTGTTGTGTCTCCCAGGTGGCTTGTGGCAAACTTTAAACAACACTTTTTATGGATATCTTTAAGAAATGGCTTTCTTCTTGCCACTCTTCCATAAAGGCCAGATTTGTGCAGTATATGACTGATTGTTGTCCTATCGACAGAGTCTCCCACCTCAGCTGTAGATCTCTGCAGTTCATCCAGAGTGATCATGGGCCTCTTGGCTGCATCTCTGATCAGTCTTCTCCTTGTATGAGCTGAAATTTTAGAGGGACGGCCAGGTCTTCATAGATTTGCAGTGGTCTGATATTCCTTCCATTTCAATATTATCGCTTGCACAGTGCTCCTTGGGATGTTTAAAGCTTGGGAAATCTTTTTGTATCCAAATTTGGCTTTAAACTTCTCTACAAAAGTATCTCGGACCTGCCTGGTGTGTTCCTTGTTCTTCATGATGCTCTTTAAACGGACCTCTGAGACTATCACAGTGCAGGTGCATTTATACGGAGACTTGATTACACACAGGTGGATTCTATTTATCTTCATTAGTCATTTAGGTCAACATTGGATCATTCAGAGATCCTCACTGAACTTCTGGAGAGAATTTGCTGCACTGAAAGTAAAGGGGCTGAATAATTTTGCACGCCCAATTTTTCAGTTTTTTATTTGTTAACAAAGTTTGAAATATCCAATAAATTTCGTTCCACTTCATGATTGTGTCCCAATTGTTGTTGATTCTTCACAAAAAAATTACAGTTTTATATCTTTATGTTAGAAGCCTGAAATGTGGCAAAAGGTCGCAAAGTTCAAGGGGGCTGAATACTTTCGCAAGGCACTGTAGTTCATAACCTACACAGTTCTTGAATCAAGTGGGCATCCCATATGCACCCTATCCCCATCCAAGTTCTATCCCCCTAATAAAACAAAAAAAAAACAAACAAAGTGCGAGGACTGCTTCTTGACTCGGTGTGTCTGAAAGTTTGTGCCTGGCAGTGCATAGTGGGAGAAGGACTACAATCACCAGCAGCCCCTACGGGGGTACCGCTACATATATTCACTTTAATATTACCAGGAAGGAAACCCTGTCCCCTCTACTGGCACAGGAAGCACAGGAAGCATCACCTTCCTTTAAAATACCTATAAAAAGGATATAAGATGTGCGCTTAGTCATACACACGTGCGTAGGACATATTCCTGATATGCGGAAACCTTGTATTTGGGCAATACGTCATACAAGCATGAACTTGTTTACAAACATTTGCTTCTCAGGCTGGCTAAACACACCACCTGCAGCTCCCAGGGTGAGAAAAGACACTGGGATTTTACGCTAATGCAATTTTTAGCCTCAAGCTGGCCATGTGCAGAAGGCCTGTAAATGTTCTATGCTGAATAATAATATATTATAAACACAACAAATGCAGATAGTGCACATAATATAAAAATACAATTTTTTCCCTCCTGTTGTAGTAGGATCTCATTATGGTTTTGTACTATACCATTTCTACCTTATTATCGACTAGATGCACCCATTTTAGTCCCCGTTGTCCGCCGGTGAGAGATTTTTTGCTGGCTGAACTGGTATGGGACCTGGTGACCTGTGCTGTTTCCAGGTGAGTACGTATTTTACCCAGTAATAGCCATATATTTACATCTTTTTGGTACTATTCATTTAAAGGTTGTCATCATTTCTAAAGAGTGCGTAAATATAGTTATCCTCCTGAAGAAGCGGATCATCACCGCAAAACATGTTGACGAATATACGCCCAACAATGAATCTGTGCACTCTGCATTGATAAATAAATATCTACCTGTGTTGATGTCATATGAATTGTTATCGGACGATTGCTCCATTTCTTTTCAACCTTAATATTTTGTATTAAATAAAATTTGTACTTTTTAAATATATGTGATTATTTCTGAATCAAGGTATCGTGAAAGTCCAATTATCCCCCTCCCTTTCCCTTTCCCCCTCCTCCTGAGACTGTTTGTTGGGGACAACAGCCTCTGTTTTCCATTATACGTTACTATGGATGTTGGTACCTATTATCTTTTTCGTTTACCTCAGGCTCATTATTTCAATATTATGCATTAAGATAAAAAACCTTCTGGGTGTAGCAGCCTCCCCAGCACCCCCTAATACTTACTTGAACCCCATCTATCTCCAGTGATGTCCCTTGGCCGCCGGGGACTCTCTCCTGACTGGCTGTGACACAGCCGTGGCGCCATTGGCTCTCGTAGCTCTCAATCAAAGTCAGTTAGCCAATCAGGAGGGAGAGAGAGGGGGGCGGGGCCGAACGGCAGCTCCATGTCTGAATGGACACACGGAGCTGCAGCTCAGATCAGGTGCCTCCATAGCAAGCTGCTTGCTGTGGGGGCACTCAATAGGAGGGAGGGGCCAGGAGCAGCAACGAGCGACCCGAGAAAAGAAGGATCATGCTGCTCTGTGCAAAACCAACTGCACAAAGGAGGTAAGTATAACATGTTTGTTATTTAAAAAAAATTGAGACTTTACAATCACTTTAATCCTCAACCAATTGGGAGCCTCTCCTGGGCCAAAATTAGACAACTAGCACAAATTATTTCCAATTCATCTGGAAAGCTCTGCTACTGCCTCATATCTCTACCAAACCTATGGCTTCTATTAGACCACTGACCCTCCATTTGAGACTTTGTGTGACAGACATGGCCCTCTTTGACATTTCCTCACTACCGTATATACTCTCCTAGCACAGCCCAAGGATCCAAAACTAAAGTCCAAACATGCAACTGACTTTAACCCCCCCTCCTCGGTCCTGACTTCTTTCTCTTGCACCGTTCCCCCATCCCTCTTAAAAACTACAAGAAACAATCCTACACCTTCAATTGCATGCAGCCAAGTCCTGTACTTCAAAAAACACATCCCTACTCCCAATCCAAGTGTGGGCACATGCCAGTAGATTAGATGAAATTAAGGAAACGAGAAGCATACACCGCCATTTAGTTCTACTGGAATGCATTCTCCTGTTCAGCCAATGGGAAGGCCCTACTTTTTATTACCTAAATCTTATCTCTACCATTAGCATCTGATTTTACCCACACCTGTGTGGGACCCTCCTTCCTTTTTTTCCTCCATCGCTTCATCTGCTCTGATTGCTCAAAGAAAGAAGCTTTTGTGTTTTAATTGCATCCACTACAAAGCTAAAGCCTCGTACACACGTACCGATTGTCTGCCGTAAATATTCGGCTGACGTCCGATCGGCCGATTGTAGGCTTGTTAGTATGATGCTTCCGACTGCCAACAGCGCATTTTCGGCCGAACAGAATCTGTCGTACAGGCATTAAAATTTTTGTTGGCCAACACCAGAACGGCCGATTGTTCGCCAGTCAGTACAGATTTCGGCCGACAGACAGCAGATTAGCAAGACTGGGCATGCTCAGAAAAGAAAAAAGACAAGGAAAGTTAACCATCACATGACATCACTTCTGCAGTCAGCTGTTGTTGGCTGACAAAATTCGTGTGCAGTCTTTTGCAGTTTTCAACAGACACGACAGCCCTGGATAAAAGACGGCCGATCGTTCGGCCGACGATCGGTACGTGTGTACGGGGCTTAAGTCCACGGTTTGCTTTTGCAAGGACTTTTGCTTCAAGTTCTACAGAAGGAAGTTTAATGTCCTCATCTTGTACATAGTTTTATTTATTTTATTTTTTTTTTGAGTATTCCTTTAGATTCCCCATCCCTATCCTAATTGCCCCAACAATAAAAACACCAACAAGAACACCTACAACTGGGAAAAAGAACCTGGGCAATTTCCAACAGCTATTTGGGGGGTAGCACTACACCACCTTCTGTTGCTTGTTTAGCCCCAGCCTGAAAACCCACTGATAACACCTGGGACACAAGAGAAAATTGAATGCCCCTATAACTCTTCTTTACCTAGTGATAAATAGCTGTGTATCTAGATAACCACTAAAATCAGTTCAACAGTCTCTCACCTTTTGGGCCATAAACTCAGTCTCACCTACTACTGACCTTGGCGTCATTACCAGCCTCTGAATTCAGTGTCACCCATTTATGACCCCCTGAACTCAGCATCACTTACTATTGATCTCTGAACTCAGCATCACTGACCTTTGAACTCTGCGTCACTTAGTATTGACTTCTGATCTCTGCATCACTTTCGACAGAGTTCAGGGGGCAAAAGTAAATGACGCAGCATTTAGAGGTCAGTAGTGATGCAGAATAAAGCGTGCAGAGGTCAGTAGTAAGTGACCGTCCATCTCACAGGCTGTAAATTGAATTTTGATCTATGTATGGCTGACTTCACTAGCAGGATCACCAGATAAAAAAAAAAATGAAAAAAAGCCTAAAAAAAGGAAAACCAATGCAGCCATCACATCTAAGAATTGGTAATCTGCAATATAATGTATGTTTGCTTTTGATTTTGGGTTTAGTAGCTAATATGTAAGGGGGGAAAAAGGGAAGAAAATTAGACACTTTAGTAATTTTAATGTTGGGCACATGCTTGTGTTGATGTCTATTTATGTATTGAAAGTTACTATTTAGACTTTTTTGTTATTTATTCACTTCAGCCCCAGAAGGTTTTAGCCCCTTAATGACCAGGCCATTTTTTGCGATACAGCACTGTGTTGCTTTAACTTACAATTGCGCGGTCGAGCGACACTGTACTCAAATAAAATAGATTTTTTCTTTTGTTTTTTTTGGGGGGGGGGGGGGTTTGTGCTTTAAAACAAAAAAAGCGACAATTCTGAAAAATAAAGCAATATTTTTTATTTTCCGCTATGAAACACATCCAATAAAAAAAATAAAAAAAATGTAATTTCTCTATCAGTTTAGGTCAATTTGTATTCTGCTATATATTTTTTGTTAAAAAAATGCCAAAAAGTGTATATTAATTGGTTTGCACAAAGGTTATAGTGTTTACAAACTATGGGATAGATTTATGGACTTTTTATTTTTTTATTGTTTTTATTAGTAATGGCGGCGATCAGCGATTTTTAGCAGAACTGCGACATTGTGGCAGACAAATCTGAAACGGGGTGACACTTTTTGGGAACCAGTAACACCAATACAGTGATCAGTGCTAAATTATATGCACTGTTACTGTACAAAATTACACTGGCAGGGACGATCAAGATCAAGATCAGGGGCTTAAATGTGCACCTAGGGGATGCTTTCTAACTGTAGGGGGAATGGACTGACTGCAGGAAGAGAGAGATCTGTATTCCTGATTAGAACAGCCGTCTGCCTTGTTTACATAGGCAGTCGGCTGTTCTGTCATTTTCCATCACAATCGCGGGTGGTCAGCGACCATCGCGGCGGGTGGCCAGCGGCCATTGCGGCCGCTGGACAGGCGGACTGGCTCCCGCTGAGTCTAATCACAGCGGGAGCGTGGCTCCAGCGGCACGCGAGCGCGCCCCCTAGAGCCCTAAAACAAAATCACGTATATGTCTGAGATTTTGCGCTTAGGGGCCACCCTGCCGCATTATATGTACGTTGGGGCGGTCCTTAGGTGGTTAAATAACGTAAGTAGTAAAATACAACAACATCATGCTACAATTTGTGAGGGTAGATTCACACCAGGTGCAGTAGGACTGTGTTGGGTAGCTATTCTGGCACAGTCCCACCTCACAATGCACACTTATTATGCATACACTAGTGTGAGCCAGTCCACTGCATCGGGCTGCAGCCAATAGAAATTGATGAAATGTCACTGTATGACATTTCAGTAAAGTTTGTTTAAAAAAAAAAAAGTGCACACGGGTGGTTGTGTCCTAATGCAGTTGCTTGTGTGAAAATACCCTAAAGCCCTGGGCTGAATGCAATGCAAAAAAAATCAGTTGACATTCTGCCCGTATGTATGCCAGCTGATCTGACAAAAGCCAGCCAAGAGGCGGCATCTGTCAGATGAGCATGCTGGATAACCAGCAGCTGACCGCCCTCCGATCAGTGGAGTGTTTTAGCGGGGGGGGGGGGGGGGTGTCCCCTTGTCGGAACACAACAACTCAGTCGGGGGATCGCTGTACTAACATCGGATTGTTAGTACAGCGGCTCTGACCAGAGCGGACAGTTTTTTTTTTTTTCGTTTAACCTGCTGGGAACAAAAAAAAAAAACAAATAGTGTCTACCAAGCTTGAGATCATAATGTCTATGTTTATTTATTTTTTTTTTTTTAATTTCTGTTTATTGAAAAATTTTTCAAAAAAACATAGAAAAACCGAACATAGACCGTACAATCCGACATTAAATATGGTAAGTAGTTATGGAACAATCTCAACGAGTGCATGAACGTCACAGTGTGTGCCAAGCACACCTAGTCATAATAATTCTGAAAAAAAACATAATGAGAACACACCATGTTGCATCATAAAACAGAAGTCGGAAAGAACTTATAGGAAAACGAAAGGATAGAAAAAAGCAGAAAAGAGAGAGAAAGAAGAGGGGAGAGCAGCTGGGAGAGAAAGAGGATAAGAGGGGGGGGAGGGGTTGTTAAATTAGGCCACGGGCGATTTATGTACCCAACAATAAAAACTTTAAGCAGATAGGAGTACATTAGGAGGTGATAGACCAAGGGGGGTGTCTTCAGTGAGTAGGGCCATATAGGATGAAGAGTTTTTAAAAGAAGACCAAGGTTGCCAGGTAGAGTGGAAGCGGTCTAATTTGTCACGGGCTATAAAAGTAAGTTCCTCTAATTTGTATATCATATCAACTTTCCGTAGCCAGTGACGTATCGTGGGGATGGTCGGTGAGCCCCAAAAGGTGGGGATCAGGGCTTTAGCTGCGTTAAGCATGTGAGGGATCATTGATCTTTTGTACTTAGAGAGCGGCATGGTAGTTCCATGTAGCAAAACAACTCAGGGATCTGATGGTATGGTGACTTCCGTGATGACCTGGATAAGCCAAAGGACTTCCAACCAGAACGGCTGAATCACCGAACAGTGCCACCAAATGTGTGCGTGTGATGCAGTATCTCCGCATCCCCTCCAGCATAATGGGGAGATGGCCGGAGAAATAATGTGCATTTTCCTCGGGGTGTAGTACCAACGGGATAATAGCTTGTAGTTGGATTCTGCCATCTTGGTGGAGAGAGGAAATGTGAGCCAATGCAAGAACTTTGTCCTTCCGAGCATCGGAGATTTGAGATCCAATATCCAGTTCCCACTTGTGTAGAAAGTCCGGGTAGGGTTGGCCTTGTAATGAGATAAGTGCCTTGTAAAACTGCGAGGTGGGGTGGAGAGGGGGGTCCCTAGGGCACAGTATCGTCTCAATAGGATTCAATTCCTTGGAGTCACGCAACGGACGTGGAAGAGTAGCTATGAACCTGGACAACTGTCTGTGTCTCCAATGATCCATGACCGTTACAGGGCTAGAGCCCATAATGTGGCTAAGTGGTTTCACAGTATTAGAGTGGGTTACGTGAGATAACAAAAGGGGAGCCTTAGGAGACCAATTTTTAAATCCAGCATCCAGCTTACCAGGCATGAAGTGGTTGTGGTTCAGCAGAGGCATTAAGGGGGAGTTGTAGTTCCAGGAAAACTTTGTATGAATGGAATCCCAGACGGACAAGGTAGATAAAGTCAGGGGGGAAGTGTTTGGCGAGAGGGCCCTGGCGGACCTCGGAATCCATGGTACTGCAGACAAGTCTCTGTCACATAGGTCGTATTCCAGCTGTACCCATAGTTTAGAACTAAAAGAGTACTTCCAATCAGCCACACGAGTTAGTGCGACCGCCCGGAAAAAATCCCTGATACTAGGGAGTGCAAGTCTTTGGACGAAAAAGCGTCGCCCTGGCAATCCTGGGGCGCCTGCCCTGCCAGATAAACCTGGAAATCAAAGACTGCAAAATAGTAAAAAGCCCAATAGGTACACCCAGCGGTAACATTTGAAAAAAAAATAGAATACGAGGTAAAATGTTCATCTTAACTATGTTGGCTTTGCCCAACCAAGAGTGATGTAAGGAGGACCATTTCCTAAGATCTGATTTGAGCATGTTCAGTAGGGGTATGTAGTTATGACGGAATAAGTAATCCAGGCGGGGGGTTAGAAAAATGCCTAGGTATTTCAATTTAGCCGGACACCATTGAAATGGGAAATGTGGGGCCAGAGCGGAGGTTTCAGTGTGGGGGAGATTAATGTTTAATATTTCAGATTTAGACATGGTAATCTTGAAGTTTGAGAGGTGGCGGAAATCTGCAAAGGCTCGTAAGAGTACAGGCAAAGAGATACGAGGTTGTTGGATGAAAAAAAGTATATCATTCGCATAAGCTGCGTATTTATGTGTCTGACAGTTCACAGTGATACCATGGATGTCGTTGGAATGTCTAATAGTGGATAGAAAGGGCTCGAGTGAGATGGCGAACAAAAGGGGCGACAAAGGACACCCCTGTTGCGTGCCATTATGAAGGGTAAAAGGAGTACTAAGGAGACCGTTAACCCGTACCTGAGCCGATGGCTGGGCATATAAAGCCGTAATTCGTTGTATAGCCTTAGAGCCAAGGCCAAAAAAACGGAGGGTAGTCAACAAATAGTCCCAGTCCACCCTGTCAAACGCTTTTTCAGCGTCAGTAGAAAGAAACAGGGTGGGCTGGGACTCCGTGCGGACAAAGTGGATCAGAGAGAGAGCACGAAGGGAGTTATCTCTCGCCTCCCGGCCGGGGATGAAACCAGTCTGGTCAGCGGAGACCCAGGAGGGGATCAGGGGCAGGAGTCTGTTAGCCAGAACCTTAGAGTATAATTTAAGATCTACATTCAGGAGAGATATAGGGCGGTAACTGCCACATTCTGTGGGGTCCTTTCCCGGCTTAGGCAGGACTGAAATGTGTGCGGCTAGTGTTTCTGGGCGAAAACCAGTGGATTTAGAGATGGAGTTGGCATACGAGGTTAAGTGAGGGAGTAGGACATCTGCAAATTTTTTGTAATAAGCGACCGTGAAACCATCAGGGCCAGGCGCCTTACCGGCTTGGGTGGATTTTAGTGCCAATTGGAACTCTTCAACAGAGAAGTCGTTTTCCAATTTCCGCAGAGAGCGTTTGGAAAGGGTCGGTAGATTAGCCTTTTTTAGGTAAGCCCAAATACGTTTGCGTTTTTCGGTTATAGGGAGATGACATAGATCGCCTTCTACATGATAAAGCTTGCTATAAAAATCCCTAAAGGCTTTGGCAATATCAGGGGAGGAATGGACCATAAGGCCAGTGGGGAGCTTCACCTTCTGTACAAAGGCTGCTGACTTCTGGGCTCTAAGAGACCTGGCAAGCATTCTACTTGGCTTGTCACCCCATTTTTAACGTTTATGAGCTAAAAAGTGAAATTTGCGCTTGGTAGCTTTGTCAAGTAAGGATCGTAGGGATTCCCGAGCTTCTGTTAAGGCCTGTAAGTGGGAGATATGCATTGATAGTTTATGGGACTTTTCCAGGTCCGCCACCAGTGCAAGCTGCTCAGCAATCAATTGGCCCTGCTCCCTCTTCCTCCGCGCCCCCAGCTCTATCAATCTGCCCCTTATAGTAGCCTTATGGGCTTCCCACACCAAGGAGGGAGATGCGCTCTCAGTGGCATTTTCAAAGAAGTATTGGATAAGAGCAGAAAATAAGAGAGCAGCATATGCGGGGTTTGTGAGAAGTGAGTCATTCAGCTTCCAATTAGTGGAGCGGGGTGGGAGAGAAGGAAGGAGCAAGGTGGTCATAACAGGAGCGTGATCCGAAATGGAGGCACAGCCAATGGAGGCGGATCGCAAAAGAGGTAAGTGAAAATGGCTTAGAAAAATGTTGTCAATCCTGGAATAACAACTGTGTGTTTTGGAAAAGTGGGAAAAGTCCGCATCTTTAGGATGCAGAATTCGCCAGACATCGACTAGTTGAAGGGAATGTAACAATTTTTTAATCCCTGCGATCTGTTTAAACGGGACATTTGAGCGGCCCTGCGAGGTGTCAAGAACAGGATCCAAGACCATGTTGATGTCACCAGCAACAACCAGGAGACCTTCAGCAAACTTCGCCAGCTCAGAAAGTGTTGTGTGTAGGAAAGTGGACTGAGCCTGATTCGGTGCATAAATGTTAGCTAGAGTACAGCGGGTGTTTCCTATCGAACCCTTTAAAAAAAGATAACGACCATTATGATCGGTAAGCATAGTGTCAAGTTGGAAAGGGGTGTCCCTGCGAAACCCAATAGCGACACCTTTAGCCTTGTTAGAGGGTGAAAGTGCATAGTACCAGGTTGGGTACTGTGGAGAGAATAATTTGACGTGAGTAGAATGGGTGAGATACGTTTCTTGAAGGAAAGCAATAGAACAAGATTCACGTTGCAGTTCCCGTAACACTTGATGGCGCTTATATGCCCTGTTCAAGCCTCTAACGTTATATGACAAGACTTTTATGGTCACCATTGGGTATCTACAAACACCCCTCCCACTAACAATAAGAACCCGGGCCTAAAGGAAAGGGGGTAAGAAGGGGAGGAGAGGGGGGAGGAGAAAACAGAAGAGAAGAAGAAAAGAAGAAACAACAAGAAAAGAGGAGAAGACATAGATTCAATACAAAGACAATATCCTGTGGGACACCCTGCATTGGCACGCAGTAGACTGCAGTGGTCCCTGGGGGGATGTGCGATCCCAGAGATAGGGCGCCGAGCAGGAGAATAAGTCTCGCGCGACAGAGCCCCAGATCCGGGAACCCCCACCCCCAAAAGGAGAGAGGGGAGCGTATCGACCGGACGTAACATCATCCCGTGGAGACGCTCAAGAGGGAGCCGGCGGCGGCACCCCAATAAGCCAAAATGTAAATGGCAAGGTATAGAACAAAACATCAAATCATCAAATAACCATGGAATAACCTCCCCCTGGCAGAGGAGACAGTAATAAACCCAACATGAGTATGTAAAACAGGCATGATATAAACAATAAACTAATGATCCTGTAAGGAGAAAACGTAAATAGGCATGAGAAAGAAAATCATATCAACAGATAGAGAGATAGGAATTCCTCAAATCAGGGTCATCCCCGATTTGTGAGCAGAAGATGGCGCAGGGGTGCGCATTTTCTTGGAAGGCGTTTTACTCCAGGAGGCACCTGGTTTGAAAGTGAAAATGGGGATGCAATCATGCCACCCTGGGAGATCCAAGGGTGGGAGTCCAACATCTTGGAGAAAGGCTGGTAGATCTTCCGGGAAGCGAAGGGTAGCAGAATGACCATTCTTGGTAGCAATTAGACAAGCTGGGAAACCCCAGCGATAAGTGAAGCCATTGGCCCTAAGTTGTTCCAGGAGCGGTTTTAGTGCTCGGCGTCGTTCTAAGGTCTCCTTGGAAAGGTCAGGAAAGATGTTAAGGGACGCCCGTGAAAGTCAACAACTTGAGTGCCGCGTAATTTAGTCATGATAGCATTTTTGTCTTCAAAATAGTGCAGGCGACAGATGACATCCCGAGGCAGGTCAGAGGACAGGTTACGGGGTCTAAGCGCTCTGTGTGTGCGATCAAAACGTAAAGGATCAGTAGGAGCCCTCCCCAGGATGGAATTAAATATGCCCCTTACCGATGCTTCAAGATCGTCATCCCTGGTGGCTTCGGGGAGACCACGGATACGCACATTATTCCGCCGGTTGCGGTTTTCCAGATCCTCCATTTTATATAAAGCGGCTCGGTGGGCCACCGCTAGTTGCGTGACTTTGTCCTGTAGTTCTCTAATGGAGTCTTCTTGCGAGTCCTGCCTCCGTTCTGTGTCCTCTACCCTGCCAAGTATGTGGGACATATCAGCGCGGACAGCGGTGATCTCTTTCTTTAGTGACCGTTCTAGATTGCGAAACATGCCCCCAATTTCCTGTTTCAAACCGTGTAAAAGAGAAGACATATCAGAAGCTGCCGGAGAGTTCATCTCTTCAAGCGGGTCAGAAAAATATGAGGAAGAAGGAGAGTGCTCCCGCGGTGATGCGGAGCGGATGGATGACACTGCACGATACTGAGTGCTTGAGCCGCCTGTAGACAGAAATCGTTTGATAGTACCGGAGCTGGGTAGTTTGGATGAGGATCCCTTCCCGTTTTTTTTACCGGACATTGAACGTAAGTTGGGTGTTTTAGAGGGCATTGCCAGGGGGTTAGATCATCAGGATGCCGCCAGAGCTCACTTTAATAATGGTCGGTCATCACCGGTCAAAAAAGTTCCATCTCCACTTGAATATGTAGAAGGAAAGGATTGATCAAATGATGAGATAGGCAAGCAGAGAAAGGAGCAGCTGCAGCAACAAGCAGGAGAGATTGTGGAGGACAGTCTGTGTGCAGCAGCTGGGTGCAAGCAATAGGCGGTGTGAGGGGCTGTGTGCTTACCCTGCGACTAGTGTGAGGATAACCGCTGCTTCCAGTGCGACTAGGCTGCTATTTCGAGTGCCCTTCTGGTGCCCAGAAAAAGACACTAGATGACTGATGGCGGATCCTGCGGGCTCGTATAGGCAGAGGGTGCCTGTGAGAGGGAGGCCAAAAGTCAAAGTCAGCTTGTGGAGCCGCCGGACGTCGGACCGCGGCGACCGCTAGGAAAGTCCGCGGCTTTTGCAGGAGTGTAGGCCCCGATCTCGGAGCTCCGGATCCCGGCAGTCCAGAGCTAAAATAAACAGTCCGGCTTGAACAGGGGATCGCGGAGGGGCAGCTGCAGCCTAAGAGGTACAATAGTGGGGGATCAGAGCGGTGGATGGTGACGAGTTGGAGTTGCGGCCTATTCAAGTTGGCGGCCGGCCGCAGTAGGCCCGGGCTGGTAGTGCTGGTAGCGGCCTTATAGCTCCGCGTTGGCGTTAGTGGGGTGATGTGGAGGTCTCGGGGGGTCAATGCAGGATGACCGAGGGTCGGATGGCTTACCCTCTCGCCGATGATGGCCTACGTGAGCCCGGGGATGCAGAGGCAGCGGTTCCCGACTAGGCCGCGGGTCCCGCCGCTCGCCGATCCGGCCTGTCTGGCGGAAAATAAAAGTATCCACAGGTGCCCCGAGGGGTGCACAATTACTTGGGGTGGATGCGGGAGCTGGCTCGGTCTTGTATGCTCCGATGGCCGCGGATTGCTCTCCAGTGTTCTGGAGCTCAGACGGAAAGCGTCCAGCACAGCCGACTTCCGGTTACGCCCCCCGGGTCCAATAATGTCTATGTTTATATATAACTCCTATTTTCACTAGTCACCATTGTCCTCACTTCCAGCTGTCTACCTTTATATGAATAAGTCTGAAGATAATCAAAGCCATTCACACCCTCGATCCCCAGGGGACAGTGCTGTTGGCTTGTTAATACAAGTGCTCCAACAGATCTGGACTTCGCAGGGTTTGCTTACACGCCCCCTACAGGCAATTTCTGCTGCCAGTGTGGGGAGGAGGTGGCAAGGAGGGGTAAGATGACAAATAAAACAAAGTAAACAAACCCTGCACTGCCCCAGTCTAAAGGCCGTACATACGATAAGAAAATTGGAAGTAAAAATTCGTCCGACGAACAATCTGCCAATATTCGGATTGTTAGTATAGTGTTTTCGACAGCTGATTACGAATTTTCGGACGACAAAAGCTGGATGTGCAGGCTATAAATTTTTATCGTATGTGAACATAACATCCGATTTTCGTTTAATTAGTACAGTTTTCGTCCGAAAAAAATCACAAGAGCAAGACTAGGCATGCTCAGAAACTAAAGAATACATACAAAACAATTCAACACATGACATCACTTCTGAAGTTGAATTCTGTCATATGAGAATTTTTGCATGAAAGTAACCTCTTCACTTTCCATATTAGACTAGCATGCAACAAAAAACTAAAGTAAAGTCAGATAATCTGATCGTGTGTACGATGCTTTACAATGCTCTTGTATTCAGAAGCTGCAGCTGTGTGTAAAAGAACACAGGATAGCACACAACCCATACCTCCTCCCGACTCTCTCCTTACCACTACCAACACTGGGCTGACAAGAGTAGTGATGTCACTGTCACAACTCCTGTCAGCCTTGTGTCAGAATTAGCTCATCATATATAGTAAACCATTGCGCCCAGGGAAGCCGCTCCTCCTGCCCACCCCTTTTCCCAGCTGGGGGTCCCACTGCCAAAGTAAGATGATGGGCAGAATGCTTTTAGGCTCGGTTCACACTTATGCAAATTGAATGCAGGTTTCCCCGCATACAATCCGCATGCAGGAGTCTGTGACTTGCTCTCAATGGAAGCCGTTTCACACAGCCCTGTGGCAGCCACAGGCCGCACTGGAAAAAGGCCCTGTGCGTCTTCTGGTCCATTTCAGGTGCAAATTCAGCCAAAAATTTGGACCTTATTCACACCTAAAAACGAAGAACAGGGGCTCACCGGACCGGACCCCACAGCTATTGTAAACCCAGCCTTACCAATCTTTCTGAAGATATATTTAGGAGCCTTGAGAATTGAATTTAGTGGGAATTATAATGAATACTTTTTTACATATTCTTCCACTGTTTTTCTTTGTGAATTTGCAATTGAAACACCAAAAGATTCCTTTGACCAGTGGCAGCCAACCCCCAAGCCCGCACAATTCGCCCCTCTAGCCTGCACAATCAAACATCAAAGCGATCCATTTCTAAATAATCAAAGCGATCCATTTCTAAATTACTAACAATATGATTAACACCCTTCAACAGCTCAAAGATAAAAAAAAAAAGTTAGTCATACCATCATTTATCCAAAAATCAACTGCTCCATGTGTGTGGCTGTGCACTGTGCGGAGCGCCGGACCAACAGGTCTCCACCGGGTTCGTCACCCTCTCACAAGCACGTGACCAGAGCCCGAGGCCCCATTTCATGTTGTCCTCAGAGCACTTTGCCCAAAACCCTCCCACCCTGTGATACCAGCGAATCAACACTCGCTATCTTTTTCTGGTTTCTGCCCCGGCCAATCAAGACAGGATGTCGAAGACCCAGAACCCAGAACAAAGACTGGGTCAACACAGAAGCCACGCACTGGGCATCAGGGGAGCCCTGACTGTTGGAGGGCTCTGCCCACAGGGTGAGTGTGGACCTAGAGGTGCCCAGCCTGCGCCCCCCCCCAAAATCCTCTAGTACCAGCCACCACTGCCTTTGACATAACCTTTATATACATGTAGACACATACTTAAGTGTGATTAGTATCATTATCCTTCAATACCTAGTCCAGTGTTTGTCCACCTTTTGTAGTCAAGGCACCCTTAAAAATTCTGCACAATCTCGAGGCACCCTATTCTAAAATGTAAAAAATGAAACAAATACTGTAGTTTTACATAACACAGCAACATCCACACATGTAGGATATCCGACGTGACTTATTCATCCAAAGCATATACACCTTTGCACACTGGTACTGACTAGTATTGCAATGTTAATCTCCCGCACTCCCGCACGCAGCTAATGTGACCCCAGTACTGATAGAGGACAGGGGAGGTGCAAACAATGATGCCATGCAGACACCCGATGTCCTTATCTGATGACTTAATTAGTTGTTAGGACACAGATGGGTGGAAGGTTGTAATGGTGCACAATGAAAACCTATGACTTTGTGTAACTGAAAGGAAAGTTTGGTCCACCTGCTGGCTTGTATACAATTTTTTGGCAATTTTTAGGCATTTTGCCATGGCACCCCTGACAAAACCTGAAGGCATCCCAGACCTAATCTTTTAGCAGTCACAGCTTTGCCCAACACCCTTCTTGTTTTGAGTGTTGGAGACTTTCACTTTCATTTCTCTTTCCTGCTGACTGCGATGGCTGCAAGTGTGAGAGCAGAGCTTGAATGTTCCGTCTGTCTAAATACTTTCACCGATCCTGTAAACCTGGCATGTGGACACAACTTTTGCCGGGTCTGTATTAATCGTGTGCTGGATACACAAGAGGGGCCTGGAGGTTATTCCTGTCCTGACTGCAGAGAAGAGTTTTTGAAGCGGCCTGCACTGTACAGGAACATTGCTCTACGGAAAATACTGGACAATATCTTGTCTGCTGATCAGGAGACCAGAATCCCCTGCACCTACTGCGTGGACACTCCTGTACCTGCTGTTAAGTCATGTCTGTTGTGTGAAGCTTCTCTTTGTGAAAAGCACTTGAGAGTCCACAGTAAGTCAACAGAACACATCTTATGTGACCCCACCACTACCTTGAACAACAGGAAATGTTCTGTCCATATGAAGATTCTAGACTATTACTGCACTGAGGATTCCACCTGCATCTGTTTAATGTGCACATTTGATGGAGCACACCGGGGACACCACGCAGAGATGCTGAATGAGGCCTCTCAAAGAAAGACGAAGAAACTCAAAAATGTCCTGGAGAAAATGTTGATGATAAGAGCGGAGACAGAGCAAAGAGTCCAGAGACTTTGGGACCATCGGAAGAAATTAGAAGAAAAAGCGTATAATGAAAGAGAGAGAGTTACTGCCCTGTTTGGAGAGCTAAGGAGACAGCTGGAAGACCTGGAAAAAAAAGTACTGAGTCAGATCTCTGGGCAGGCAAATGGGGTGTTGTTTTCAATCAATGATCTGATACAGGATCTGGAAATAAAGAAGGATGAGCTGTCCAGGCAGATGGATCACATTAAGGAGCTGTGTAATATGACAGATCCCTTGGCTGTTCTACAGGAACAGTACATAGGTGACTTGTGTGATATCCAAGAGGAAAATGATAAACAGAAATTTGATAAACAGATTCAAGGTGATCTGGACTTTTCTCTGGTCTCACATACATTACACAAAGATTTATCTAATATAATAACAGAGGTAAGTTCATGCTTTTATATACTAGAATACAGGGGTCAAGTCTTGGGAAAAAAAGTGTGGGAACTCAACCAAGATACCCCCCCCCCCCCCACTGACATTGCAAAAAAGTACCTAAAATGCCCGTATTCTGTGCTAAACAGTACAAATATCAATATTTAAATTATAAACATGTAGATAGTGCTTTTAGCAATGTGTTTAAGTTAAACAAAAGTCAAAAAACATATTTCTCTATTTAACAAAGGTCAGGTTAATATAATACAGCCATCAAAGAGTTCCTCCTTACATCAGAGTCTGTAGGATTCCCCTTTACAGGGCAGGGGACTCCTGACATAAAGGGGAATTTTGCAGATCATGATCTTATGGGGAACTCTGATATAAGGGGGGGGGGGGGCTCTGGTGACCAGAGACCACCTTATATCAGAGTCCACTGCGTTCCCCTTTACATCAGGGTCTGCAGCATTGCCCTTTACACATCAGAGCTCCCCTTCACATCAGCATCCACAGAGTTCCCCCTTGCAGTGTAAGGGGAAATCCTGAACACTGATATAAAGGGTAATTCCGGGAACTCTGATGTAGGGGGGAGTCTGGTGACCAGAGACCACCTTCCGCAGAGTGAATGCACTAAGGAAGGGAGCGGGGGGGGGTCCTGATATAAGAGGGGACCTTTATAACAGTGTCCCCTTACATTATTATATTCACTCCCCCTTACATCAGTGACCCCCCCTCAGACTGGCCTGGCAGCACTGTCACTGACCTCCTCTTAGGTGCACCATTCTCTGGTTTTATCCTGTAGTCTCCTCTCCACAGTCCACATATGTCTGACTTCTCCTGTGATCCCCATCCTGACGGCACTCCCACTTTTGACTCCTCTCCAGACACCCCCTCAGAGACTGCAGACATGATAAAAGACAAGAGATGGTCAGAGATTACGGACATGATAGAAGAGATGGTTAGAGGCTGCGGACATTGTACAGGAGGTGGTTAGAGGCTGTGGACATGGTACAGGAGGTGGTCAGAGGCTGCGGACATGATACAGGAGGTGGTCAGAGGCTGTGCACATGGTACAGGAGGTGGTCAGAGGCTGTGGACATGGTACAGGAGGTGGTCAGAGGCTGTGGACATGGTACAGGAGGTGGTCAGAGGCTGCGGACATGGTACAGGAGGTGGTCAGAGGTCGCGGACATGACACAGGAGGTGGTCAGAGGCTGAGGACATGGTACAAGAGGTGGTCAGAGGCTGCGGACATGGTACAAGAGGTGGTCAGAGGCTGCGGACATGGTACAGGAAAAGGTCAGAGGTTGTGGACATGGTACAGGAAATGGTCAGAGGTTGCGGACATGGTACAGGGGTGGACAGAGGTTGCGGACATAGTACAGGGGTGGTCAGAGGCTGTGGACATGGTACAGGAGAAGGTCAAAGGCTGCAGACATGGTACAGGAGATGTTAGAGGCTGCAGACAGGGTACAGGAGATGTTAGAGGCTGCAGACATGGTACAGGAGATGTTAGAGGCTGCGGACATGGTACAGGAGATGGTCAGAGGTTGCGGACATGGTACAGAAGTGGTCAGAGGCTGTGGACATGATACAGGAGGTGGTCAGAGGCTGCGGACATGACACAGGAGGTGGTCAGAGGGCACTGGGGGGGCTTAAGGGCACAGGGGTGTTAAGAGCACGGGGGGTGGTAAAGAGCACTGTGGGGGGTTAAACAGCACTGGGGGGGTTAAAGAGCACTGGGGGGGTTGAAGAGCACTGGACACCGGACTGACATCCCCCAGTGCGCCCCCCCCGCTGGTACGCCACTGGGAGCGGGGACAGTAAGTGGACTATTTCTCAGTTTCAGGTTTAGGCGGATCAATCCGCCGCAGAGTTCCCAGCCTGTCACGGTCTATTCATATTGAAGAGGCTGGTGACCAGGCTTCAGCTGTGCAGCGGATTAATCCGCCTAAACCCGAAACAGAGAAAATAGTCCACTTACTGCTCCCACCAAACACAGGGGGCCGGGAGACATTTATTTTCTAAATAGCTGCACAGCGGGGGATGTCTAATGGCTGGTGGTCCCCCTTGACAGCAGCAGGACACAGATGCTAATGGGAACGGCGTTCCTGCTGTGAAAAAAGTATGGAACGCCGTTCCCATGCGTTCCTGCAGGACTCGAGCCCTGCTAGAATATTATGATGACAAACCTAAAGCAACACTAAATAATATCCTTATTCCAAACTATCCATAAATATCCACTACTAATGAACCTGTATTCTATTTTTCATTAAGAAAATATGTGTAATTAGGAAACTGTGTTTTTACCGCCACCTTATAACATCCTTTATGTGCTCCTGAACCTCTTCTTTATCCCCTCACATCTGTTTGTTTGAAACAAATAGTGCATGTTAGGTGCGGTCATGCACACTGCTCTATGCACACTACACATCCCATAGTCCAGAGTGCCAAGTCTATTTCGAGAGTTAGAAATAGAGGTTGGCTACGTTCCTACATACAGTAGGGTTATAGAGAACAAACTTCTAACAGGAAGTTGGATCACAGCAGAAAAAAAGGAATTTGGATATTTGGAGGAGGTTGAGAGCATACTTGAATAGAATATTTTTTTTAAAGTTTAGTGGCACTTTAAATAATTTAAATAAGAACTGTTGTCAGGCTATGGATATTAAACTCTTTATATATTTCTAACAAGCAGTGACAATGCTAAAAACAAGCCCTAGCTAATCTCTGTAGCTGCATCAAGGAGTAATTCATCTGCAACTTTCATAGCGTTTTCTTTCTCTTTAAAACGGTAGTAAAGTCCACTTTGTGCTTTTTACCTACAGGAAAGCCTTTAATAAGCCTTACCTGTAGGTAAAATGAATATCTCCTAAACGGGCACCGTTTAGTAAATATTCACACTTGATGCAGCTGTTGACATCCCCGCTGCATGCGCTCTGAAGGATAGGCATAACATGCCGGACCTTCAGAGCACTGCGCCGGAACCAAGGGCTTCAAAGCGCATGCACAGGAGTGACATCATCGTGGCTCTGGCCAGTCACACATCCGGAGTCCACAAACCCGGAAGGAAGGCTGGAGAAGATGGAAGCCCTGTCTGCAGTGACTGGAGAGTTTCATTCTGAGGTAAGTATTTCATAATATGCTAGTATGCGATATACAAGAATATACATTTTGTTCCCCTGTTCCAACAGTAAAATAGAAGTCTGACAGTCCTCTAATCACTAATGTAAACCCACAGTGGGTGCACAGCAAGAAGTGAGAGCAGAGTGCTGAGACTGTATAAACAAGGATACAAAGATACTGATTGTAGGGTACTCCATAATTAGAAGGGCAGATACTGTAGCTTCCCAGCTGATGGAAAAAATAACACCAAAAGTAAAAAAAAAAAAAACGGCGTGGGACCCCCCAAAAGTTATACCAGACCCTTATCCGAGCATGCAGCCTGGCAGGACAGGAAAGGGGGGGGCGAGCGAGCACCCCCCCCCTCCTGTACCATACCAGGCCACATGCCCTCAACATGGGGGGGTGCTTTGGGGCAGAGGGGGCTTTTCCCTTTTTCCCCAAAGCACCTTGTCCCCATGTTGTTGGGGACAAAGTCCTCTATCAACCCTGGGCGGTTGTTGTGGGGGGTCTGTGGACAGGGGGCTTATCGGAATCTGGAAGCCCCTTTAACAAAAGGACCCCTAGATCCCGGCCCCCTCCCTATGTGAATGAGTATGGACTATATTGTATCCCTACCCATTCACCCAAAAAATGTCAAAAATAAATAAAGATAGGAGGCAGTTTTTGACAATTCCTTTACTAAAAAAATAAAAAAACAATGTCTCCTGTTGTAGATCAGTCGTCAATCATGAAGATCATCACTCTGCTGGACCCGAAAAAAAGGCTAACCGCCAATACCCTGCTCTGCCGTTTGACAGTTCTTAAATAAACAAGGGGCGGAGGTCACCTGCTGATGACATCACAGGGGGTGGTGCCACCAGGTGGCCCGCCCCTTATCTATTTAGGAACTGTCAGATGGCTAAGCAGGCATTTGGCAGTAAGCCTTCGTCGCGGGTAGAGTGTTTTTTTTTTTTTTTTCAGTACGGCGGGCGCCGTTATCGACGACGGATCTACATCCTTAAAAATGTTTTCAGGAGCTTGTTGCCAAATTAAAAAAAAGAACCTCAAAGGTAGCATTGAGAGTGAGGATGGTTAGTAGCAAAATGTTACATGTTACTTACACCCTAAATTCAGGTATAACATGTAACCTGTTATTAAAGGTGAACTTAGCCTTTGAACTAGGATCAGGAGGGAGGAATTAGTGAAAGCCATACCATGCAGTTTACAAGGGTCAAAATGGTCACTGAATGTGGAGGTGGGCAAAATTGGGGGCAGGGGGGAACTCAAAGCAGACAGCAGGCACATTACAGTATAGTGCTGTTGGGCTTGCTGAGTTTAACTGTGATCCAAGACTGAAAAATGCTAGTACGTAAAAAAGTAAATCCATGAATGCTAGGAGTCCCGCTAACAAAAGGAAGGTGGATTAGAACACCTGTCAGTTTTTATTGCTATCTGTGCCCCCATTAGCGAGACTCACCCTCTCTATTTGTGCTGTTTACCATTATCATTGAAATTGAAAGTAAAAGAAAATTCCCAATTTTGGGTTGTCTCCAGAAAAGGAAGAAGAAGAGGGGAAATCTTCCAATGGGGACACTAGTTCTGGTGACCTGGGGGTCCCCAAGGAATTCCCTTAATTTACAGGAATTTCCTCTCACTTCCTATTTGAATATGGGACAGGAAATGAAAGGAAATCTCCGCAATGGGACACAGATGGCAAGTAAAAAAAAAAATCTGACAGGGGCTATAACCCCTTATTCTATCCAAAATGAAAAAAAAAAAAAAAAAAAAGTTTTGACTTTATGTAGTTCTACTTTAACTTGTTTACTAATAAAATAGAGGTGAGAATTAATAATTCAATTGCAATTTTTGCTGATAGTACCAAGCTATGTAGAGTAATAACACTGCCAAAGGATATAGCAACTTTAAAAGAAGACCTTGATAAAAATAGAGTGGTGTTCATGATGGAGTAGATGCTAGGCACTGGACCCTAAACTTTTTTTTTTTTACCTTAACTGCTACGCTATAGCCCCAAGACCCTAAACTTATCTCTGTCACTCAGCAGGTTGGTCTTAATGACTCAATCTTGGCACCTTTGCTATAAAACGGGGCCCTTAAATGGAAGATGGCCTCCCAAATTGGGTAAACCAAATTTAATCAGTGATAAGAGTGCCAGAGGATTGTCTTAAGAGTCCATAATCATTTATATTTGGTACCCATATCGAAACAGAAAGATAACAGCCATCTATATATAGAGATACATATATGAATTACCTTTAAACCAAAAGGAATTGAGAGACGCGGAAAGGTCTTACTTGTTTGTCTGTTTTATTGTGTTTTGGCCAAAAGTTTTTAAAGTTATGGTGTATTTGTAATCATTTGCAATAAAATATATATGATTTGTAATACATAAGTGGATTTGCTGGATTTTTTATATATTAAGAGACCTTTTTTTATATATTTATACCCCGGAGTTGAGTCTAAACCAGGGTTTTATAGTATGTTTGGCATTTTTGACCCTTACTGGTGACTCCTCCAGGCATTTATATGCTTTTGTAAGGTGGGACTTTGAGGATTCTTCTTTTTATTTTGCATAAAAGGCATCCAACACTTTTCAGGGGCAGACAATCTCTTTACATCAGAAGCCTCAGTTCCGTGTTTACAAGTGACAGTGCAGAGCTCATATCTCCCACCGGCTTCCACTGAACCTCTCAGAGGTTGAACAAGGGAAGGACAGGCGTCCGACGCTGTGTTCATGGGCAGGAGGTGAGGCATTACATGCTGAGCTGCTGGTGTCTGGATGGTGACCCCTGTGCCTGATTATCCCGTGGCTGCCGCTGGCAAGTGGGAAGAGGTGCAGCCACAAGTGACCGTACACTATGTGGGTAAAGCCAGCCAGTTAGGTGGGCTTGTGCAAAGCTGAGGATATACAGATGTCAGAAGTAAGGTGCAGAAGTAAGGAGCTATGTAAGAGGGCTGCAAATCTTAGCTGTTTGGTGGTTGCACAGATACGCTGTAGCAAAAGGTGCAGAGGTGAGTTGTGGGCAGGTGTTAGCTATGGCCAGGGGTGCAGAGGTGAGCTGTAAAAGGGGGGGGGGGTGTGATGAGGTGAGCTGTGGGCATGAAAGAGGGAAGAGGTGCAGAGCTGAGCTGCGGATGGGAGCTGGGTACAGAGGTGAATTGCAGACAGTGGGGTGCAGATGTGAGTTGCGGAAGGGTGGGGGGGGTTGCAGAGGTGAGGTACTAACAGGGGGTGCAAAAGTGGGTTATGGATGGGTGGGGAAACAGAGGTGAGTTGCAGACAGGATGTGCACAGTTGAATTGTGGATGAGTGGGTGTGCAGAGGTGAGTTGCGCACAGTGGGTGCAGACGTGAGTTGCGGACAGGGGGTGCAGAGGTGATTTGCAGACAGGGCTGCAGATGTGAACTGTGGACAGGGTATGCAGAGGTAGGTTGTGGATGGGTGGGGGTGCAGAGGTGAGTAGCGGACAGAGGGTGCAGAGGTGAATTAGAGACGGGGTGCAGGTGTGAGTTGCGGAAGAGTGTGGGGTGCAGAGAAGAATTGCAGACAGGGAGTGCAAATGTTTGTTGCAGAGGGGTGGAGGGGTGCAGAGGTGAAACCCGGACAGGGGCTGCAGATGTGGGCTGCGGAAGGGTGGGGGGGGGGTGCAGAGGTGAGTTGTGGACTGGGATGCAGAGGTGGGCTGCAGACAATTTTTTGACGGGATGCAGAAGTTAGTTGTGGATGGGGTGTAGTGGTAAGTTGTGGATGGTGGGTGCAAAGATGAGTTGTGGCAGGGCGCGCAGAGATGAGTTCCGGACAGGGTTGCAGAAGTGAGTTTTGGATAGGGTACAGAAGTGAGCTTTGTTTTGGACAGGAGCATCGAAGCAAGTTGTAGTTGGGGGGGCAGGGATGAGTTGTGGATGGCTGGTGCAGAGATGAGTGAGTTGTGGTATTAGGTGCAGAAGTGAGCTTGGGAAGGGGGACAGAGTTTTCTAAGGCTTCTTTAGGACCCACCCACTGTGCAATTTGGCCACACTGCATCGCATAGGGGCATTAAGGGGGGGGGGGTGAGTTCCTGCACACATTCTTTGAGAAAAAAGCCCTGCCAGAGCCTGACCTTTTTAAACAAAAAAAAGTATCTATTAAAAAAAAAACATTAAAACCTTAAAATATTTTAGTGCATTTAAAAAATGGATGACGATGTTTCTGCAAAGTGAGGGGATGTACTCAGAAATAAGTTGTAATGAGCATGGGAATATGTATTTAACTATAGTGAATACATGTGGGCATAGTTAAAATCTGGTCATGTGCACTGCTTTAACTTTTAGGACTCTTTGCACTTGTTTTCATGCATTAAAATATGTTGTGTAAAAATAGCTAGGTAATGTATAAAAAAAAAATTGACTTACAGCATATTGGGCAGCGCAGCACAGAAAATGTGCATTTTGCTGGGCTGTATCGCATGTGCGTTGACAGATGATTTACAATATGTGTCCATTGGGGTGCTTTCGTCAACAGCTTGCACTATAACGCACATAGTACTGTGCATTTTGCACTAAAGTGCAATAAAACATGTTTTACTAAGTGCCCCACCTCTATAAGCCCCTTATGCAAACGGACTGTGTCACTGATAAAAAAAAAAAGGAAAAAAAGTTTATATATACAATATATTACCAAAAGTATTGGGAGGCCTGCCTTCTCACGCACATCAACTGTAATGGCATCCCAGTCTTACATTGGGCATATAGGAGATACAACATCCACTTAAACACTGATCACAGCTCCTTCCGGGAACGAAGCCGGCATGCTTTCCACGGAATCCAGGAAGTGAAGTCTAGTGGTAGCCTTTTGCCGGAAGTGCGTTGTAGTATGGTAAGCAACGGGTTAAGTTGCTGTCTGCAAAATGTTACAATTATGTATATGTGTGGGAGCTGGTTGTGGCTGAAGTTTAGTTGCATGCGTGTTGTTCAGTGAATAAAGAAGCAACCTGTACAGCCTGGTCCGTGTTAATACACTACATTTTGGCGACGAGGATGGCTAGCTTTCTGGATTTACCGGCTATCAGACCGTTTGATGTGTCTGGAAACCACACTAGTCTCTCACAGCGCTGGGACAAGTGGAAGAAGGGATTTCAGCTCTATGTTATAGCCACAGGAGTGACTGCACCTGCTCAGAAGAGAGCCATGCTGCTGCATCTAGCTGGACCTCAAGTTCAGGACATTTTTGAAACCCTGGGAGCAACAGGGGAAGATTCAGACTATGAGACAGCCATGAATAGACTGAGTGAGTACTTTGAGCCAAAGAAAAATATTCCCTATGAAAGATATAAGTTTAGACAGGCTGTGCAAGAGCCGGGAGAAACCACAGACCGTTATGTGACTAGGCTGAAATATCTGGCAAAGTCTTGTGATTTTGGGACTGTAACTGAGGAGATAATCAGAGATCAGGTCATAGAGAAATGCACATCTGTGCACCTCAGGAGGAGATTATTGAGAGAACCTAGTCTCACACTTACTAGTCTGCAGGAGATTGCAAGAGCCATTGAACTGTCTGAGCTCCAGGCTCTGCATATTGAAACCAAGGACACTGCATCTGTCAATACAGTCTCCAAACCTACCTATAATAATAGGAATATCTGGAGTAGGAAAGAGAGTTTTCCAAAGAGGACTTTACATGTAACCTGCAGTAAATGTGGCAGAGAGGGACACACAAGTCAGGACTGCACTGTGGTACAGAATAAAATGTGCTATGCTTGTGGAAAGACAGGTCATTTTGCAGCTGTGTGTAGAAGTACACCCAGAGATAACAAAACCAAAGGACCATCAGCACAAGTAAATGTTATAGCTGAGGATAAAGAGAGTGCTCCTGACTGTGAATTTATATTCTCCCTGTGTTCTCTGCAAGCTGGGACATTAACCATTAAGATTGGAATTACAGATGTGTCAGTGTTGATTGACTCTGGAGCTACATGCAATGTTATGGACTTAGCTTCTTGGCACAGTCTTAATGGCAGAGAAAATCACCTTAAATTGTGTAACACCACTAAACAGATTTATACTTATGGCTCCAGTACACCACTACAACTTAAAGGCAAATTTTATACCTCTGTTCAAACACATGAGACTGGTCCTCCATTGCAGACCGAATTCTATGTTGTAGATGGCACAGGGTCGCCTCTGCTTGGTCGTCAAACCGCAATGGCACTAGGGGTGTTAAAGATTGGCCGTGATGTAGGCAGCGCAAGAGTGAATATGGTGTCTCCTGCTATTTCTGCATTGACAGAGGAATTTAAAGATTGCTTCTCTGGGTTTGGAAAATTAAAGGATTTTCAGTTGGAGCTTCACATTGATCCACATGTAAAGCCTATTGCACAGCCAGTACGCAGACTTCCTTATAGCCTGAGATCACCTGTTGAGCACAAACTGGCAGAGCTGCTAGATCTTGACATTATTGAACCTGTAGAAGGACCCACCCCGTGGGTATCGCCGTTAGTTGTTGTACCAAAGGGCACAGATATTCGGATTTGTGTGGACATGAGATGTGCTAACCAAGCTGTGCAGAGAGAGAGACATCCAATTCCCACTATTGAAGATGTTCTACATGCAATGAATGGGGCAAGTGTCTTCAGTAAACTGGATTTGAAATGGGGTTATCATCAGATTGAATTGACCCCAGCATCTAGAGTCATCACTACATTTGCAAGCCATAAAGGTCTTTTTAGATACAAGAGGTTGATGTTTGGCGTATCGTCAGCACCGGAGACCTATCAACATGTGATTCAGCAGGTGCTACATGGTTGTGAAGGCACGCATAACATTTCTGATGATATAATTGTGTGGGGAACAAACACACAGGTGCACGATGAACGTCTCCGTGCAGTGCTAAATCGCTTGAAGGAGAAAGGGTTAACATTAAATGAGAAGAAGTGCACATTTCAAATGAATAAAATTACTTTTATGGGCCATGTGCTGTCTGACAGGGGCATTGGTCCGGAGGACTGTAAAATTAAAGCTGTGTCTGATGCCAGAAATCCTGAAAACCCTGCAGAAGTACGCAGTTTTCTTGGGCTAGTGAATTACTGTGCCAAGTTTATTCCAGATATGGCGACTGTCAGTGAACCTTTGAGATTGTTGACTCGCAAAGCAGTCCCTTGGAAGTGGGGCCTTTTGGAACAAGGTGCATTTGATGAACTTAAGAGACGACTGACTTGCGCCACAACTTTGGCTTATTTCAATCCTACTGCACACACCCAAGTTATTGTCGATGCTAGCCCTGTGGGGTTGGGCGCCATCTTGGTTCAGAGACAATGCACAGGCAATTACAGGCCTATTCAGTATGCAAGCAGATCCCTTACTGATGTAGAGAGACGTTATTCTCAGACCGAGAAAGAAGCTTTGGCTGTTGTTTGGGGATGTGAAAGGTTTCACACCTATCTCTATGGCCTTGATTTTGAAATCATCACAGACCACAAGCCTCTGGAAGTGATATATTCGCCACGCTCAAAACCATCCGCCAGAATTGAAAGATGGGTTCTCAGATTGTTACCGTATCGATTTACAGTGCGGTACAGACCTGGACCGACAAATGCGGCAGATGCACTTTCCAGATTGCCTCAGTTTTCAGCACCTGTTCATAACCTAGCAGAAGAGTACATTCGTTTTGTGGCTACTAACGCCATGCCTCAGGCATTGACACCGCGGGAGGTTGAAGAATTGTCATCTGTGGATCCGGAAATTGCTCGGTTGAGAAAATGTGTAAGACAAGGGGTTTGGGTGGATTGTGACCCAAGCTATCACAGAATCAAACAAGAGCTGAGTATTGCAGGACAACTAGTTTTACGTGGCAATCGTATTGTGATGCCTAAAGACTTACGGAAACGTACATTACATTTAGCCCATGAGGGCCATCAAGGCATTGTACGCACCAAACAAAGATTACGTGAGAAAGTCTGGTGGCCAGGAATTGACAAGGATGTGGAACGTTTGGTTTCTTCATGTCGAGCATGTCAGTTGGTGGGCAGCAAACCTAAACCAGAACCAGTAACTCACACTGTTCTACCTGAGGGACCATGGGAAGATTTAGCCATTGATCTGTGTGACATTCCATCTGGACACCATCTTTTAGTTGTTGTGGACTATTATTCAAGGTGGCAAGAGGTGGTAGTTCTCACTAAAGCTACATCATCAACTGTAATTGAGGGGTTGGAGAGCATTTTTGCGTCTCATGGGTTGCCTAAACGGATTGTGAGTGATAATGGTGCCCAATTTACTTCTCAGGAATTTCAGGATTATCTGAAATCAAATGCTATTGAACATCATGGTACAACTCCATACTGGCCACAGGCTAACGGGGAAGTGGAACGCCAGAATCGAACCTTGCTGAAAGCTTTGCGGATTGCTCATTTAGAGGGAAGAGACTGGAAAAAGGAACTGTGGCGTTTTCTTTTGGCTTATCGCACAACTCCGCATACTGTCACTGGAGTTAGTCCTGCGGAACTTCTTTGTGGTCGCAAATTCAGGACAAAATTGCCAGACATTGGGGGTCCTCCTACGAGTCAGAAACCTTTTCGGCATATTGATGAGGAAAGGAAGATCCGGGCTGAACAGTATGCAAACCACCGCCGCCAGTGTCAACCTAGTGGCCTTCAACAGGGTGATAAGGTGTTGCTTCAAAATGATCGGTTTAACAAACTGGCTCCGTCCTTTGAACCTGAGCCTTATGTTGTAAAGGAGAAAAGAGGTACTCAAGTGGTTTTAGAGGATTTAGATGGACACACAAAAGTGCGTAATTCCTCATTTGTGAAGAAATTTATTGAGTCAGAAGGTCAAGTATCGGAAGACGGCGAACAGGCAAAGAGTAGTGATGATACTGCCAGTGATCCAGACTTCAATCCACAACCATCCACATCGCAATGGACAAGATAAAAACGAGCAACTAATCCACCGGCCTACCTTAAGGACTATGTGTATAGTCAGGAGTTTAAATTTCTAGTTGTTCATCCATGCATTTTGTTAATCTTATTAATACGTTGTGCATGTTATGTTTTATTCAAAGAGAGGAGGGAATGTAGTATGGTAAGCAACGGGTTAAGTTGCTGTCTGCAAAATGTTACAATTATGTATATGTCTGGGAGCTGGGTGTGGCTGAAGTTTAGTTGCATGCGTGTTGTTCAGTGAATAAAGAAGCAACCTGTACAGCCTGGTCCGTGTTAATACACTACATGCGTCAACGCCTTTCGACTGCCTACAAGGGGTGTTATCAAAGGTCTTTGATAACGCCCCTTATAGGCGGGCGAAATGCGTCAACATACTTCCAGCAAACGGCTACCACTAGACATAACTTCCTGGATTCTGTGGAAGGCACGCCGGCTGCATTCCCGGAAGGAGCTGTGATCGCTGTTTAAGTGAATATCTTTTACTGCTTGTGAGTAATTTTAACCATTTGAATAAATAAACGTTTTGCGGGCTTCACTATGTCAGCTTTATTCCTTTTTTGAGTGACACCGGAGAGAGTTTCCTGGTTGGAGAACTACAGGTCCATACAATTCTTAGGCTCATTTGACCCACTGGCTCTGGTGAGTGGATTCTCTTAGGGGAACTCGAGGCACCTTCCACTGTGTGGAGCACCATAGGACCTTTGGCATCAGCACCTTATTGAGCACCATTGCACTTAATTAAAGGACTATTTATTTAAATTTTTTGAATTGTCACACTGTGGACATTGATTACCGTTATTATTTGCACTTTTGCACTTATATTGAGCACCTTATTTTTGCTCATTATCATTGTATTCAATATTGTTCTTGATTTAGCACAAGTGCACTTTATGCACTTACTTATGATCTAATTTAGTACCATTGCTCTTTATTGTTGATGTATTTATGTCATTTATACACAATTATTTATATTTCACTATTTATATTATTGCAATCGCTGCTTCTTGGCATATTCATTTTTCTGAGTCTTTACTTAGTGGGCAGCAAATCCAATACACATAACCTACCACAATTTTTTTATCTAACACATTTAATTCTTAGTGCGGGTTATAATTTCTGTAATCCACATCCCACTCTTAGTCTGTAGAGTTCAATATCGAATTTGCCCACCCTTCGTAGCTATAACATCTTCAACTCTTCTTGGAAGGCTGTCCACAATGTTTAGGAGTGTGTCTATGGGAATGTTTGACCATTCTTCCAGAAGCACATTTGTGAGGTCAGGCACTGATGTTGGATGAGAAGGCCTGGCTCGCAGTCTCCGCTCTAATTTATCCCAAAGGTGTTCTGTTGGGTTGAGGTCAGGACTCTGTGCAGGCCAGTCAAATTCCTCCACCCCAAACTTGCTCATTCATGTCTTTATGGACCTTGCTTTGTGCACTGGTCCAAATCATTTGGTGGAGGGGGGATTATGGTGTGTGGTTGTTTTTCAGGGGTCCCATGGTGTGGGGTTGGGCTTTCCAGTGAAGGGGACTCTTAAGGCATCAGCATACAAAGACATTTTAGACAACTTTATCCTGTTCCAACATGACTGCGCACCAGAGCACAAAGCAAGGTTCATAAAGACATGAATGAGCGAATTTGGGGTGGAGAAGATTGATTGGCCTGCACAGTCCTGACCCCAAACCCAATAGAACACCTTTGCCGTTTCTTTTTAGTGGCTGCCAGGGCGATAATTCTGAGACATTGGAAATCTCAACACACTCCTTTAATAATAGACTGGATAACTGAACTAAACAAGCTTATGAGAATGGAAGAGCTATCAGCGAAGCTGCATGACTGATACTCTCATTTTCAAGATGTATGGCTCCCTGCGATATCTTTTATGGAAAAACCTGGTTTCGCAAAGTGCCTATAAAACCCATTTTTCCTTACATATTATTGGACGTTCTGTTGACAGGCCCAAGTCGCCGTTTTTTTTTTCTCTTTGTTTTTTGACTGGATTAGGGAACTTTGAATTCTCATGAAAGTTTGCCAGGGTAATTCTCAATTCCCAAAAATGGAATACCATGTACTCCAATTCATGACAATAGTTAGAAATGGTGGCGAGGCAGGGCAATGTCATCATAATGGGGGATTTTAAAGCAGAATTCCAGGCAGAGAAACGATTTTTTGCTGAACATACCCCCGGGACAGTCAGGGCTAGCACATTCCACAATGGCTAGCCTCTGATCTGTCCCGGTTCGCACTTACCTTTTAGAAGAAATACTTACTTAGAAGATTTCTTCCACAGCGTTTCCATCTCTGTTGTGGGCAGCTGAAGCCGGCGCGGTCCTCTTCTCTGTCTTCTTCCGCGTCTTCGTGTCCCAGAATGCACTGCACCGGCCCCTCTCGTCACTTCCGACGCTGTTTAGCAGGGGAATGCGGCGTCGCCCGGAAATGACGAGCGGGGCCGGTGCCGTCGCATTGATTCCTGGGAGCTATGACGTTTAGCTCCCAGGAATCATCGCGAGGCAGGAAGTGACGGGGTGAGCCGCGGCTCCGAGGGAGGAAGCAGTCAGAGGTGAGTATTTACGATCTTCAATAAAAACGTGAGTAAACAAAAAAAATAAAAATAACTATCCAATTCCTTTTCAGGTGAGCTATACCTAGCGGAGGGGCACAAAAAAAAAATTGTTTTTGTGCCCGGAACTCTGCTTTAACTATCCAGATATTGACTGGGCATAAGGAACTGCTCACTCATTTAAAGTGATACTAACGTCTCGTTTATTTTTCATTAAAAATTAAAAATATGTTATACTTACCTGCTTTGTGCAGGGTTTTTGCATAGAGCAGCCCAAATCCTCCTCTTGTTGGGTCCTTCCTCTGTGTTCCAGGCCCCTCCCTCCTGTTGGGTGCCTCCACAGCAAGCAGCTTGCTATGGGGGCACCCGAGCTGAGCCGCTGCTCCCTGTGTCCATTCCGATATGGAGCCGCGGTCAATGGCAACAGCTGAGTCTCTCGTGCAACATCACTGGATCTAGGTGGACCTCAAGTAAGTAATAGGGGGGCTGCTGCACACAGAATGCATTATTATAAAACCTTCTGCCTTTACAACCACTTATCCACTGGGCATTTAAACCTCCTTCCTAACCAGACCAATTTTCAGCTTTCAGTGCCCTCACATTTTGAATGACAATTACTCATCATGCAACACTGTATCCATATGAAATTTTCATCCTTTCTTTCACAGAAATAGAGATTTCTTTTGGTGGTATTTAATCATCATTGGGTTTTTTATTTTTTGCGCTATAAATGAAAAAAGACCGAAAATTTTGTTAAAAAATGCATTTTTCTTTGTTTCGGTTTTAGAATTTTGCAAATTTAGTAATTTTTCTTCATACATTTTGGCCAAAAGTTATACTGCCACATATCTTTAGTAAAAATAACTCAAATAAGTATATATTATTTGGTCTTTGTGGAGGTTATAGAGTCTACAAACTATGGTTTCACTCATTGAAAATTGATCACACCTGATGTAATGACGGCCTATCTCAATTCTTGAGACCCTAACAAGCCAGTAAAGTACAAATACCCCCCAAATTACTCCTTTTTGGAAAGCAGACATTCCAAGGTATTTAGTAAGAGGCACGGATGAGCTGTGACGTGGCATGGATGTGACACGGATGAGCACTGACGTGGCATGGATGAGCACTGACGTGGCATTGATGTTGCACGGATGAGCACTGATGTGGCATGGATGAACACTGACATTTCATGGATGTGACACAGATGAGCACTGACGTGGCATGGATGAGGCATGGATAAGCACTGATGTGGCATGGATGAGCACTGATGTGGCATGAATGTGGCACGGATGAGCACTGATGTGGCATGGATGTGGCACAGATGAGCACTGACGTGGCATGGATGAGCACTGACATGGCATGGATGTGGCACGGATGAGCACTGGCATGGCATGAATGAGCACTGACATGGCATGGATGGCACACGGATGTGCACTGATGTTGCATGGATGAGCACGGATGGGGCATGGATGTGGCATGGATGAGCCACGGATGAGCACTGATGTGGCATAGATGTGGCACGGATGGGCATGGATGATGCATGGATGTGGCACAGATGGGCATGGATGTGGCATAGATGAGGAATGGATATGGCACGGATGGGCACAGATGTGGCACTGATGAGGCATGGATGTGGCACAGATGAGGCATGGATGTGGCACAGATGGGCATGGATGTGGCACGGACGGGCATAACTAAGGCATGAAGGAGGCAGGAGATGAGCGCTGCTGCAGTCTCTCTCCTCTCCTCACACGCTGTACCCATCGCTGAGTACAGCGTGCAAGGAGAGGAGAGAACTGAATCGGACATGCGCCGTTTTTTTTTACAACTTTTTTGTCCATGCTCGCCTCGGACCCGGCGAGCATGGCACTTCTGTGTGTGCGCCCCAGGGGGCATGCAGGAAACGTGATTCCGGGAGGACGTCGTTGTATGCCCTCCCAGAATAAGCAGACCGCGCTGGATCCGTCATTCGGCTATGGCCCGATCGGCAAGTGGTTAAAGCTCGTCATTTCTTAAATTTCTTAAGTTTCTTAAGATTATCTTCACGAGCCAATTAGTGGATGCCCTGACTAGAAAGAATGTATTGCCAGATCTATTAATTACAAATCTGGTTGCAGGTGTGGAGATACGGGACAACTTGGGAACCAGCGATCACAGGATAATTACATTCTGCATAAATCATAGGAAAAGGAGGCCCAAGGGTAGTGCAGGAACACTAAATTAAAAAAAATTAAAAAAAAACGGCCCTCAATAATACACAATATTAAATTGGACCAAATCCTAGAAACATTAAACACTGAGGAAAAATCGTTGGTGTCAGCGGGGAGTATTGATAATTTCAAAAAACTCTTAGATGGGCATCTTACTGAGCACCGTATACAGGGGCATGGGAAATGATTTTTGACATGAACACACACACAGGTTGAACTTGATGGACTGGTGTCTTCTTTATTCAACCTTAACAACTATGTTATAAACTTTGGAAGTGGCTGGAATCTCATATACATTAGAAAATGGTTGATTGCAGAGTATCAGTGGAAACTGTATGCCTTCATATACAATAGCTTGAAGTTATATAACTAGAAGTGAATGTGACTCATAATATGTTTCAGAACAGAAACACTAGACAGATTTCAGTGCACTGAGTTCTGCTCCTGAGGGGATCACATACTTGGAGAGTCAAGATGTGTCATTGCAATATAGAAAAGGGAGAAGAGCAGTCAGTAGCCCAAATATAGTAATACGTTTGTCCTGGGGTATGCAGAATAATTAGCATTCCATGATATGTGAGAATAAATGAACCTAGACTGCTAACATAACAAGGAAAGGGTATCTATCTATCTATCTAATTCCTAATTCTGCTTCTATATATATATATATAATATATATATCATTATCTACGATATATGTCTATATTTTGTATATGCTGCAGGTAGCAAAAATGATGCCAGTCTCCACTCCACTTGCCATGTCTTCATCCTTGCCATGGGAGAAGGTGACAGAAACTCTGGATGATCACACAGGTAACATTTTTGAGGGAAATTCAGTTTCATTTTACATGTCTTCTATGTATTACTTTAATTATTTATGTATCTATTTATTGTTCCAGATCTTCGCAATTTTATCTGTTGAAAGCTGAAAACTTTCTGTTCTCCCCCAACAAATTTTTCCACAACAAAATAATAAAATACATCACTAAGCCCCCGTTCACACTGGGGCGACCTGTCAGGCGACCTGGTCGCCTGACAGGTCGCCGTAGGTCGCCTGGCATAGAGAAGCTGTGGACCCGTTCTAATAGGAGCGACACAAGTCGCTCCGACTTAGAAAAAGGGTCCGGAGCTTCTTTGGGGCGACCTGGAGCGACCTGCATTGACTTCAATGTTATGAAGTCCGTGCCGGCCGCTCCGAGGTCGCGGTGCGAGCAGCGCGCCGCGACCTGTGAGGTCGCCCCGGGAAGTCGGATCGCCCAAGTGTGAACGGGGCCTTAATGAGGCCTTAGTTACTTATTTATATTTAATATTATTTTTTTTTTATTCATCTCTGCCCAGAATTAGCAGGTGCCCTCTCAAGGGAACAGCTGTCTCAACATCAGCTCCCCCCTCACAGCATCATGGAGGAGAAAACCTGCTTTGAACAGCCTATGCAGAATGTAGAAGAGAAGGAATCTTCTTCTGAGGAGTCCCAGGGAGGAAAGATGTTTAGAAATGTAATTCTCCGAAGTGAGGTTACAGAGGAGGAGTCTGAGGAAGAGGATACTGAAGAGGACAAGTCTGAAGAAGAGGATGCTGAGGAGGAGGAGTTTGAGGTAGATTATGCTGAGGAGGAGGAGGAGGAGTTTATGGTAGATGATGCTGAGGAGGACAAGTTTGAGGAAGAGGATGCTGAGGAGGATGAGTCTGAAAAAGAGGATGCTGAGGTGGAGGAGTTTGAGGTAGATTATGCTGAGGAGGAGGAGGAGGAGGAGGAGGAGTTTATGGTAGATGATGCTGAGGAGGACAAGTTTGAGGAAGAGGATGCTGAGGAGGATGAGTCTGAAAAAGAGGATGCTGAGGTGGAGGCATTTGTGGAAGAGGATGCTGAGGAGGACGAGTCTGAAGAAGAGGATGCTGAGGAGGAGGAGGAGGAAGAGGATGCTGAGGAGGAGGAGGAGGAAGAGGATGCTGAGGAGGAGGAGGAGTCTGAGGAAGAGAATTCAAAGGGGAAGAAGTCTGGAAAAGACAATGCTGAGGAGGATGAGGGGTCTGAGGATTCAGAGGAAGAGTCTGAAGATGAGGATGCTGAAGAGGAGGGATCTGAAGATGCAGATGAGGAAGAGCCTGATGAAGAGGGTACAGAGGAGGACTCTTCTTCTTCTTCTTCTCTTGAGGATTCCTAGGAAGAAATGACAGGAAAAGAGTCTGGTGAAGTTCACTGATGGAAAAAAAGGGGTAAAGACATAATAGCCAGCTAGAAAGAAATGCTCTGTTGGATCCACTTATTTCAAATAACATGGAGTTGATATCAGACGTGGAAATTAAGGGACAGTGCTCATATATTTACGTTTGCTGAAAATTACAAAAAGAGAAACAGAGGGGCTCTTTAGAATCTGTTATGGCATAAACACAAAATTTCAGAAAGGCTAACTTTGGTAAGCTGTGCTCCTTACTGTATGATACTAAATGGGACCAAATGTGCTCCTCAAAGTACACTGAAAAATAGAAAAAGAATACAGAGGTGCCTCTAAGTGCAGACTGTTGTACATTTTTTCAAAACAAAGGGTGTAAGATCAACTCACATTTGGTAACATAAAATCGGCACATCATTAGTCCATCTACAGCACTCACGCTGTAGATGTTAGAACCGCCGCTGGATTCAGAAACTGGCTGTATGAGGATCGGAGCCAGAAGAGAGGACTGAAACGCTCGTGGAGCACAGAGTCATTAGCGATGATGTCATCAACCCACTTTCTGGATCCTGCTGAGCGGCAGTTCTAACATCTGCAGGGCGAGTCCTGATTTTCATCCCACCGGAGATGGACTAATGATGTGCCTATTTTATCTTACCTAATGTGAGTTGATCTTACACCCTTTGTTTTGAATAAATGTACAACAGTCTGCACTTAGAGGCGCTTCTGTATTCTTTTTCATGCTTTCTGGAGACCGCTTCTGCTCCCCACAAGAGGCCTGCCTTGATCTGCTGACATTCCTGTGCCACTGTGACTCCATTTCTGGATGGACTTGTTTTTGTTTGGCTTCATGCTTTTTTTTACTTTATCCACTGGGCTTTGCATATAGATGGTTCCTTTCAATAAGTGGTCATAACAATTGCACCATACTTTATTCCTCAAAGTACACTGAAGACCAGAGATGTATAGTAACTAAGTAGAACTACTTCACTACTGTACTTAAGTACCGAAAGGCGGTATCTGTACTTTCCTAGAGTAGAATTTTTTTTTCTCCTACTTCCACTTTTACTTCACTACATTTTTTCATTGATTTCAATACTTCTACTCCGATATTTTTTTTTGTGCTGCATAGTTACTCGTTACTATTATAAAAATGACCACTGCCAGAACAGTAGATGGCAGGTTTCATGAAGCTCAAAACATGTGTATTATCAGCGCAAACGAAAATAAATGCTACTGTATGTATAAATAAAAGCTGCATTTGAAATAATAAAATACAATATGATGTTCAAACTTTTGGCTTCTTTCTTTAATAACTACATAACACAGTACTTGTACTTTTACTTTCAGTACTTGAGTAGCAATTTTTTTTTCAAAACTACTGGTACTTTTACTTTCAGTACTTGAGTAGCAAAATTTAAAAAAAAACTACTTGCAATACTTAAGTACAAAAAATGTTGAATACTTTAGTACTTCTACTCAAGTCACTTTTTGATCGAGCACTTCCACTTCTACTCAAGTCACTTTTTGATCGAGCACTTGTACTTTTACTCAAGTATGGGTTTCGAGTACTTTATACAACTCTGCTGAAGACTAGGGATAAGCTGAATTGTCCTGCGTTTGTAACTCAGCTAAACCCTGCTGAACCAAAGTTGTTTGGATGCCGAACCCGAACTTCACTGAAATCAATTGGAGCAGAATTAGTCAAAATTAAAAATGTCATTTTTCTAGGCTTATATGCAGGGGGTTGTCCAAAATATAGCATGCGGGGTGGGCACTGCCCTGGGAAATATGTGCCAGTGCAAAAAAAAAAATGTTTTATTCCATGCAGTCGAGAGCAGTGATTTTGTTTTAGAACTGCACTGACATTTACAAAGGAACACGTTTTAAAATTGCAGGCAAAAGATCTTTAACAGCTGTGATTGCCAGCAATTTAAGCAATGAGTGCCGGTTCACACTTCCGCGTGTGCGGCGATCGCATGTAATGTCGGAGCGCACTGCTCCTTCATTACATGCGATCGGCTGTGCGGTACGAGTTTAGCCATACACTTTGTATGGCTAAATTCGCACCGCACCCGCAGCAAACACGCACCGGACCCTTTTTTGCAGCCGCATCAGGATCGGATCGCACAGCGGTTCACACTTGTGCGATCTGATCCTGTGCGAACTGCAAGATCGCACTGCGGTATGCGATCAAACTGGGGGTGTCGTTAAGATTACATTGACACCCCCAGCGTATCGCATATGGCAGTGTGAACTGCCGAGGGTGCGTTTGCGATGCGGGAACAGGCTGCGAATTCGCAGCCTTCCCGCATCGCACAAGTGTGAACCGGGGCTGAATGTCATTTGCCAGCAATTTAAACAGTTTAGATTATTTTTTTCTTTGTGAATATCATTTTTGCTGTAGCACATGCTACAGCAAGAATGAAAAAAATTGCATAGAGTTCCCCCAAAATGCACACCAGACCCTTGGAGTCTGGTATGGATTATAAGGTGGTACCTCACACAAAAAAAGGACCCTTAATCTGAGCATGCAGCCTGGCTGGCCAGGAAAAGGGAGAACGAGCATGTTCTCCCATCCCCCTGAACCATTACAGGCCATATGCCTTCTACATGTGGACTGAGCACCTTGTCCCCATGTTGATAAGGAAAAGGGCCACTTTCCCACAATCAAGAGTAGTAGCCTAGAAATAAAGACATTCAAATATTTAGTCCTTTATTATATAAAAAAAAGAAAAAAAAGTTTCTCATAAATCCATCATTATTCATGATGCCCACTGCCACTTAACTACCTCCCGCCCTCCCTATAGGCGATTGACATCTGGAAGGTGGTTGCATTATCCTGACCGGACATCATATGATGGCAGCAGGATAATGCGCTCTGAGCAGAGCAGCGATCGGTGATGCGGCGTGTCACTCTGACACACCGCATCTCCGATCTCGGTAAAGAGCCTACTAACGTAGGCTCTTTACCATGTGACCAGCTGTGTCCAATTACAGCTGGTCACATAGTACACAGGAAGAGCCGTTGATCAGCTTTCCTTAGTTCGTGCCTGACAGGTACGAGTAGAGGAGGGGGGGGGGGGTCTGCACTGGTAATCAGACCATTGATCATTGATTACCCCAGTGCAGACCCTTGGGGGGGGGGGATGCCACTAGAACCACCAGGGATGCCCATCCATTACCCCAGGGACTCCCACCCATGACCCCAGGGATGCCCACCATGGCCACCAGGGATGGCAATCAGGGCTCGGGAGCCTGCCAGTGCCCTATCTATCAGTGCTGCCCACCAGTGCCCTCCCCATCAGTGCTGCCCACCAGTGCCAATCATTGCCATCTATCAGTGCCACCCACCAGTTCCTATTATTGCCCAGCAGTGCCACCTATCAGTGCCCATCAGTGACGATCAGTGCAGCCTATCAGTGCCCGCCTATTAGTGCCCATCAGTGCCCAGCAATGCCGCCTATCAGTGCCCAGCAATGCTGCATATCAGTGCTACCTATCAGTGCCACATATCAGTGCCTATCAGTGCTGCCTATCAGTGCTGCCTATTAGTGCCACCCCATCAGTGCCTCCTCATCAGTGCCTGTCAGTGCAGCCTCATCAGTGCAGGAAAAAACGTATCTATTTACAAAATTGTATTACATAAACAAAAAAAACTTTTTTTTTTTTCAAACTTTTCTGTATTTTTTTATTTGTTTAGCAAAAATGAAAAAACCTTGCGGTGATCAAATACCACCAAAAGAAAGCTCTATTTGTGGGAAAAAATTACATAACTTTGGTTTAGGTACAGTGTTGCATGACCGCGCAATTGTCATTCAAAATGCAACAGCACTAAAAGCTGAAAATTGGCCTGGGCAGGAAGGGGGTGAAAGTGCCCGGTATTGAAGTGGTTAAACTCTGACAGTGTGCCACACATGACATGATAGTACCCAGAGCTGTTATCGGCTATATAAAATAAAGGAGTGGGGATGTTGGTGACATCATTGCCTAAATATGTATCCAAAAATATGTAAAAAATAATAAAGATGTTGTGCGCTGCCACTTATTCATAATTAAAACGTGAGGCTGCTGCTATCTCTAAATGTGTTCCCACATACAGTGCAATCGGTAAAGAAAAAAAGTTGTGTTAGCGCTACCCAATAGTGAATAATCAATTAGTCATTCAATCAATTCAAAAAACAAAAAATAGTGACTAAATATTGGGTAACAATAAACTCCTATAAACATGCTATAAACATTGATACATTGAAAAATACATAAACACATATTAGGTAAATAAATAAAGTCCCAACAGTCCACACATAAAGTGCTCTAATGCATTTTTCATATTTCAATATGTGCTCCACCATATAACAAGGGTGCTCTGTCACCAGGTGAAATACTCGCTCACCTCAGGACAAGACCCTCAAAAGGGCCAAAACAGCATAATGGTAATCATTCTACACCAAATAGTGGGTCACCTTCTGAAGAAGCCACATGGTAGAGTGGTGTAACACGTAAAGGGGGAGCCAGGCGTTGTGTATCATTATTTGATCTGGATGCTGTAAGACTCTGTTACTCTGTTATATCATATTGCTTGTTTTAGCTGAATAAATGTGAGTACATTTCCTTAAGCTTGGCTGGTATTCTCTTATGCATTATTTTTTTTTTTTATAATATCATTATTTTCCAATATACCAAATATAAAACATGAAAAAATATTGTCATTGATCAACAAACACTCAATTCATTCCAACCCCACCCCCCCTCCCCCACCATCCCTCTCCTCCCTTTGCTCTTTTCCCCCTGTCTCCTCGTCTCCTATACTCCCACTATTCCATCATATTTCCTCGTATTTTTGAATTCTGTCCAGCTTCTCTATATAGTAACAAATTGTTCAATCTCATCCCCCCTTACATCGTAGGTATTCCATTTTTTATGTATTTTCTCCTTTTTTGCGTTCATCAAATATGGCGTCACTGCATTTTTATATTGTTTTATTTCATTTTTTTTTTTATCATCGAATGAACAGGGCCAGGGATTCTCAGGTATCTCTATATTTGTAATCTCTTTTATGTGTTGCAACACCTCCCTCCAGGATTCCTTTATTTTTGGGCAACCCCACCATGAGGGTCTTGTCCCGAGGTGAGCGAGTGTTTCACCTGGTAACAGAGAACTCTTGTTAGTGGAGCACATATTGAAATATGAAAATGCATTACAGGCGGTCCCCAGGTTACAAACAAGATAGGTGTAACGCTGAGCGCTCCGATCCCTGCTCCTGGACCGGAGCGCTCGCGGCGTTCGTCCCAGATCCACTCACCTGTGCCCGCTCCGGCTCTCTCCTCCACTCCTCACTCACGTGGTTCCTGGCGTGCGCGTCCCTGCACCATAGGGCGCGCGCGCGCCGGCTGTTTGAAATATAAAGGGCCTGTGCACCAGTAAATGGTGCCTGGTCCAAACCTCCCTTCCTGTTTCCTGTTCTCTGTTTCCTGTTCTCTGTTTCCTGTTTCCTGTTCTCTGTTTCCTGTTTCATATATAAGTGACCTGCCCCTTCTTGCCCTTGCCGGATCTTTGTTGCCTTGTTGCCTTAGTGAAAGCGTTACCTGTGTTATCCTTTGCCTGTTGCCGAACCCTTTGCTAACGACTACCGCCTCTGAACCCGTGCTGCCTGCCCTGACCTTTGCTACGTCTGACTACGCCTCTGCCTGTCCCTCTTGTACTACGCCTATATCAGCAGTCGGTGAGATTGAGCCGCTACCAGAGGACACGACCTGGTAGTTACCGCCGCAGCAAGCCCATCCCGCCTTGCGGCGGGCTCTGGTGAAAACCAGTAACTACTTAGAACCGATCCTCTGGTACGGTCCACGCCAATCCCCCACTGACACAGCGGATCCACTCCCTGCACCGCTCCTGCTACCAGTCCCGACCCTGACAATAGGGACTGTAGGTTTGTTCTTAAGTCGAATTTGTTTGTAAGTCGGAACAGGTACATTTTTTAAGTGAAGCTCCAGCCAAAATAATCGTTTTAAAGTTTTTTTGGATACCATAGGGAAGGGTTAACACCCCTGTACCATTTATTTTGTTGTCTGTACCCCTGTTCAGAAGATTTTCCATCACTTTCTGTCCCTATGACAATTGGGTTTTGAAAATGTTGGGTTGTTGTGGAAACAAGGATTAGTGATAAAACTTCATTGGAGACACCTTTTTCCCATGAGAACTCTTACAGGAGTGAATTTCCCTTCCTAGGGCTAGATTTCTCCTCACTTCCTGTTGTCTATCTCCGTTTGTAAGTAGGAGTTGTTTGTAAGTCGGATGTTTGTAACCCGGGGACCGCCTGTAGAGCACTTTATGTGTGGACTGTTGGGACTTAATTTATTTACATAATATGTGTTTATGTATTTTTCAATGTATCATTGTTTATAGCACATGAGTTTATTGTTACCCAATATTTATGGAAGTCACTATTTTTTATTTATTTTTTTTCAGTTGATTGGATGATTGATTGTTCACTGTTGGGCAGCGCTATCACAACTTTTTTTTCTTTACCGAGTGCCTAAATATGGCCATGGCATGGATTTATGAAGAACCGATTATGTCAGACAAACCCATTAGCATCCAATGAGGAAGGGAGCTGTAATTTAGATAGAGGAAGGCCAGTGAACATTGTTTATCTCCATTTTGCTCCTCCATCGCTCACTAGAGGGCTGGGCTAAGGAGGGGATGGGAGCAGCTGGCTGTGGCTCTCAGCTCTGCCCTGGGAGGCTGAAACAGCCACAGATCAGGCATCTGGATTAATTCTGACAATATGGTGCTGGAGCGGCTCTGTGATATCTGCCGACATTGGGCTTTAGCCCGCTTCTGGCTAATTAAGGGTCACAGGAGAGCACAAATAAGTGCACTCCTGTGACCCACAGGAGAAATATGGACAAAAAAGCTTTGGCCATAATTCCTTTTTTTTAAAAAAAAAGATATGTAGCACTACCCCGCAGGATTGGGTTTTCTGTTGTTCTACCTTCGATTCTGAGAACAACCTCAGCCCCACTTACACAACAAGGTGTGTTGGTCCTTTATTTCAGACACTTTGCAGTCAGGGCTATCTTACTGAATGGGCACGCTGGGCAGTTGCCCGGGGGGCCCCATCTGCCCAGCAAACCAAGCCAAGTCCCAATTCCCGTGTGCATCCCGCCGCCGAACTTAGCAGGTGGCAAGCGCCTTTCTGCCCTGCGCTGCTGTCAGGCCACTTGGGCCATTGAGGGGGAGCCCACAACTGCAGGAATGCCTGTCCGCCTCCACGGGAACAGGCACACACAGAACAGTCGAGTCTGACTCCCGTCTGTGTGCGTGTTCACCGGACCCAGCCGCTGAACTTGGTAGCTGTTATTAGCCTGGCACTGCTGTACCAATAAATATTGTCTTATCAATAATTTGCATTTTTATTCTCGTGGGTGATTGTGTAGGTAGGGCCCCAGTGCACTGCATTGCCCGGGGGCCTATAATGCACTTAAGATGGCACTGTTTGCAGTTGTATCTGGATGAATAGATGGGTGGTTAAAACAGAACTATCTTGGTAGAAGGCCCTCTGGGACAGTTGGTCCAATGTAGAGTTCTCCCGCAAGGACGATATGATAACTATAACCTCATGTTGCACATTTATACCCAGGCAGGGGAGATGATATGAAACTAAAAAGAGATCAAGGTACACTTTTAGACCCTAATCACACATTTTTCAGCTTTAAGCTCGATGCTTAGAAACACTCAACAAGAAAAATCCTATTTATTTCAATGGCCCTTGTTCACATTTGAGCATTTTGTCACCTGTAGCAAAACGCCTGTCGTTTATAAAGTACATGAGCTACTTTTCAGGCAGATTTGAGTGTTTTTGTCCCCATAGACTTCAATGGAAATTGCCTGGACAGTGAGAAGTTAGTGTTTTTTTCAGGCGATTTCAGCTCAAACAGCAGTTCCCCTCCCCTTTTCTAGCTTTACTCCACACCTTACACAGGTTCCCATTAGCCACAGCAATAATGCCTAAATTAAAAATGCCTAAAAAAAAATGCCTATGATATTTGCAAATCTGCGCAAAAAAATGCCTGAAAAAATGCATGAAAACGCGCAGCTCAATTGTGAATGTAGCTTTACAGTATTCTGTGGATATGCCAATAGAAGACAAAGTTTTATAAGTCTGATATGCCTTATGTAAATTATATCCCATTGCATTAAAAGGTTAAGGTGATTGTAAACGATCAACCCATAAGTTGAAAATAGAAATGAAAGGCACAGCATTTTTGTATAGATATAAAAAAAAACATTATAAATACCTTGTTTTCCCTTTTTTCTAAGTGATCACATTCCCTCTCTTCTCAGCTGCATAAGTGGGAGGAGAAGCAGCACCACACTGAGCTTCCTAGTGAATGGCTGTGCAGCGGGGGCGTGTCAGGACAAGTCTGATCATTGGAGGAAAGCAGGCTAAATTCCCAGCTTAGCTACAAAACTGACCACAGTTTTGAATAGGGAAGCAAGGGAACTAGCAGAAACACCAGGGATTTCTCACAAAGAAAGTAATAGAAAGAGAACAGGATACTTTCTCATGCAAGTATATGGTACAGCAGGCACATATCAGGAATATGAAGTGTTGGGGTAACAAACGCTTTAAATACTGATGTACATACATATAGTACAGTGTCAAGCCCTTGTCTACACCATAACTATATTCTACTGGTTTTTTTTTTTCAATCTATGTTTTGTTAAACTTTAAAAAGTAAGAATTTAAAGAATTTTAAAAAAAAAGGTATTCGCTTAAAATTATAACTTTAGTTCTACCACTTTATAAAATACTGGTTCGGTCTCATCTTGAGTATCAGTTTTCGTTACCAATCCACAGGAAGGATGTTCAGAGAATGGCAGGGACAATAATAAGGGGCTGAAGGAAGTCATGAGGGACAACTACAAAAACTAAACCAATTCTCCCTAGAGAAAAGATGCTTAGAAGTATGGCCGAAGCCTTTTTGGTCATACTTCTGTTGTGGGCCACAGGAGTGCTCTTACTTTTTCTGTCCTGTTACCCAGAGTCTCTCGGATCTTAACCATATGGTCAGGATTCACCCAGCTGCCTGATTGACAGCTGGCTCTAGCGCTCAGCAACTGGGAACTGAAGCCAGCTGCTCCCAGTCCCTCTCCTGCCCGGTGCTGCGGACCGAGAGCTGAAAAACCAGCAGTCATGTGAATGCTCAGTTCTTGGTCTTAGAGCAGATGTTGAACAGGGGTTTTTTTTACTGTCAAGGCAGGAAATATGTGTGAACTTTTCACAGTTATTCGTATCAGCTGAGAGCATAGATAACTTAAAAAAAAAAAACACATTCAGATGAGTTTCTCATTGAACATAATGTAAAAGGGTATGGAAATCCAACCCTCCGAGCGACCGGATTGTGTGAAGGACACCAGATATTCCTAAGGGCTCTTTCACACGGGCGGTCCGATCAGATCCGCCTGTCAGTTTTTTAGGCAGATCTGATCGGATCCTCCATGCAGTTCTATGGGGCAGCGGATGTCAGCGGAGACACCTCCGCTGACACCCCCTGCCATCCGTATCCGATCCTGTCCGTGAAATCTGGACGGATGGAAACCCTATTTTTCCATCCGTTCAGGTATCGGATCGGATCGGATCGGATGAGAGCGGACAGGCGGTCCGCTCTCATCCGATTCCCCATAGAGAGCAGCGGGGGCTGTGACACCTCCCTCTCCACACTGCAAGCGGAGACGGAGCTGTCATCCGCCGGCTCAGCGGGGATCGCGGATCGATCCCCGCTGAGCAGCACGGATCTACCTACGGAGGCGGACCGTGTGAAAGAGCCCTAAGAACAGTCTTTCTCAACCAGGGTTCCTCCAGATCTTACTAGGAATTCCTTCAGCAATAAACAATTTCATTTTATCAGTTGGGAGGGTGAGAGTAAATTCTTCCCAATGACCGCCAATGTAAGGTAACACTTTACCATTGACAACCAATGTTAGGGGGCACTAACTACACTGACTACCAATGTAAGTGGGCATGGGGGCATTTTACCACTGACCACCAAAGTGAGTGGACACTACATTTTTTTTACTATGTATTTCTTTTTTGTCCATTATTATTATTACTATTAATTTTTTTTTCCATATTTTAAAGTTGGGTGTTAAATATTCTAATGCCACAATATTTTTTTTATGAATATTATTAGTATATATTACCCGCCTGTTCACAATATTTTACCATAAGCTGTACATATAGTAACTACTTGCAGGGTTCCCTGATACCTAAAACATGTTTTTTTTTTTCTTTGTTTTAAGTTCATGAAAAACTTATTTATACAATTGTCATGGATTATTTTGAGGCCATCATTTGTGTGATAATACTAAATCCTATATAATGCAACAAAAAATTATTTTAAATGAACACATATGAAGAGTGTTATTATGCAATATGGCCACATGATGGTGCAATTAACTAAAATAGAAAGAGAGGAAATAGTTTAGTTGATTGTACAACTACACTACATACCCAAAAGTTTGTGGACATCGCACCAATATGAGGTTGTTGGACAAAATAGAGTTGATTCCCTCTTTGTCAATATAATATCTTTTTTTAGTGTAATTCTATCCTTGTATTCACTTATATCTTTTGTTACAATGCTATCGAACTTCTGCAGCCTCTTTACAGACACTTCATCTCTACATGCACTCCAGCAATGACAGCAACGTATTTATCAGGATAGTCTTCCTAATGGTGACTAGTAATGAGTCAAACGCCTGGAGTTCAGATTCGGCATACGTTTTCAAACTTAGGGAAAGCCAGGTGCCAAAACCAAATCCATTGAAGTCAACGGGAGCTGAAAAAACATTAATTGCATTTTGGTTAATAGGCAAAGGACTGTCTGTCAGAGTAAGTGCCGCTTCACATTTGTGCGATGCGGGAACGCTGCGAATATACAGCGTGTTCCATATGCGATACGCTGGGGGTGTCAATTAAAAGTTGACGACACCCCCAGATCAGATCGCATATCGCAGTGCGATCTGAAAGTTTGCACAGAATTGGATCGCACTAGTGTGAACCACCATGCGATCCGATTCTGCTGCGGACCAAAAAAAGGGTCCTGTGCGTGTTTCAGTGCTTTTTATGGTACAAATTCAGCCATACAAACTGTATGGCTGAATTTGCACCGCACAGACATCGCATGTCATTTTAGGAGCAGTGCGCTCCAAATTACATGCAATCTCTGTGATCGCACAAATGTGAATCGGCACTAAAAAAAAAAAAAAAAGCAAACTAAATTTGTTTATTCTGTTTAGCAGAAAAAAATGCATAATTCCTTTAAATAAAATACCTTGGGGGGGGGGGGGGGGGTTGTCCTTAATCTGCCTACTGCAGCAAAACTGACATTGCAGAAAAATGCTGTTTAAATTACTGGAAAAAGACAGCTTCCTGTAGCTTTGTTCTCGTTGGTCTCTCTCCTAGATGAGGGTTTGGAATAAATGTTAATGGGGGGCCCATGCAACACAAAAAAAAACATTGTGAGGTTCCCCCTAAAAGTACATACCACGTGCCTATCCTTGATGGAGGTCTGGAATAGATGTCAAAGCTCCTGACACTAAGGGTCTTGGTGCTTAGTGAAGGGAGATTGGGGGTCTTGGTGCTTAGTGGGGGGAGATTGAGGTCTTGGTGCTTAGTGGGAAGAGCTAGGGAGTCTTGGTGCTTAGTGGGGAGAGATGGGGAGTCTTGGTAGTCAGTGGGGGGAGATGGGGGGTCTTGGTGCTTAGCGGGGAGAGATGGGGTTATTGGTGCTTAGTAGGGAGAGATGGGATATTCGTGCTTAGGTGGGAAAGATAGTGGAGTCTTGGTGGGGGGTCTTGGTGCTTAGTGGGGAGAGATGCTCAGTGGGTCTTGGTGCTCAGTGGGGAGAGAAGGGGGAGTGTTGGTGCTCAGTGGAGGGAGATGGGGGTCTTGGTGCTTACTGGGGAGAGATGGGGGTCTTGGTGCTCAGTGGGGGGAGATGGGGAAGTCTTGGTTCTTAGTGGGGGATCTTGGTGCTTAGTGGGGAGAAATGGGGGTCTTGGTGCTCAGTGGGAGGAGATGGGGGGTCTTGGTGCTTAGTGGGGAGAGAGGGGGAGCCTTGGTGCTCAGTGGGGAGAGATGGGGGCCTTGGAGCTTAGTAGGGAGAGATGGGGTCTTGTTGCTTAGTAGGGAAAGATGGGGGTCTTGGTGCTTAGTGGGGAAACATGGGGGGTCTTGGGTTGGGGCAACCAGATGAGGAGTACAAAGAAAAGTGTGTCTTGCCTACAGCCAAGCATGGTGGTGGGAGTGTCGTGGTCTGGTGCTGCATGAGTGCTGCCAGCACTGGGGAGCTACAGTTAATTGAGGGAACCATGAATGCTAATATGTACTGTGACATACTGAAGCAGAGCATGATCCCCTCCCTTCAGAGATTGGGCCGCAGGGTAGTATTCCAACATGATAAAGACCCCAAACACACCTCCAAGATGACCATTGCCTTGCTAAAGAAGCCGAGGGTAAAGGTGATGGCCTGGCCAAGCATGTCTCCAGACCGAAACCCTATTGAGCATCTGTGGGGTATCCTCAAATGGAAGGAGCATCCACCAGCTCCGTGATGTTGTCATTGAGGAGTGGAAGAGAACTCCAGTGGCAACCTGTGAAAATCTGGTGAACTCCATGCCCAAGAGGGTTCAGGCAGTGCTGGAAAATAATGGTGGTCACACAAAATTTTGACACTTTGGGCCCAATTTGGACATTTTCAGTTAGGGGTGTACTCACTTTTGTTGCCAGCAGTTTAGACATTAATGGCTGTGTGTTGAGTTATTTTGAGGGGACAGCAAATTTACACTGTTATACAAGCTGTACACTCACTACTTTACATTGTAGCAAAGTGTAATTTCTTCAGCGTTGTCACATGAAAAGATATAATAAAACATTTACAAAAATGTGAGGGGTGTACTCACTTTTGTGAGATACTGTATAAAGTGCTGCACGTTTTTTGTTTTGGTGTGTTTTCTTTTTTTTTAATTGCAAATTTTATACTAATTCATCCAGACTTGCTATTTTCAGTCTGTGCAAACGCCTTTGGCAATCTCACATGTCTAAAAGGCATCAAGCAAAACGGTTATTATGAAAAGAAAGAGGAACAACAAATCATAAGTATGTATTTTATTTTTTTCCATTTTCGAAGAGCTCAGATGACAGCATTCTGCATCCTCCCAAAAGGGGAACATTCTCTATTATTCTGGAAAACTGAAATCTTTCATGAGAGATTAAGGATAACTTGGCCTTCATATGCTTTTCCGAATATACTGATGTCTGAAGTCAAAGTAGGAAAATAACCAGACAGGTCATTTGTAAATGAAATGCTTTGTTTAAATGCAGCAAAAAAAAACGATCCAAAAACAATCTGTGAAATTGTTCCACAGCAACAGAAAGAATCAAATGAATTACCCACTTCAGTACAGGACATGTTTACCCCCTTCCTGCCCAGACCAATTTTTAGCTTTCAGTGCTCTCACACTTTGAATGACGGTTACTCAGTCATGCTAAACTGTACCCAAACAAAATTGTTTTTTTTTAACATAAATAGTGCTTTCTCTTGGTGGTATTTAATCACCTCTGGGTATTTTATTATTTTGTGATATAAGTGAAGAAAGAGCGAGAATTTAGAAATTTTTTTTAGTTTCTATTATGAAATTTTGCAAGTAGGTAATTTTTCTTTATAAATTTGGGTCAAAATGTATACTGCTACATATCTTTGGTAAAAAAATAACCCAAACTAGTGTATATTATTTAGTCTGTGTGAAAGTTCTAAATTTTCAATGATACATAGCATAGCCTGTAGACTAAAAGCTATGCTATTTATCATTGAAAATTGATCAATCCTGATGTACTGACTATGAAATGTCAGGACAGTACAAATGACCCCCCCCCCCCCCCCATGACCCCTTTTTGGAAAGTAGACAATCCAAGGTATTTAGTAAGAGCCATGGTGAGTTTTTTTAAGTTGTCATTGTTTCCCACAATTCTTGGAAAAATGAAGAAATTATTATTTACTTATTTTTTTTTTTTTACACAAAATTGTCAAAATAACAAGTTATTTCTCACACATAGCATAGGCGTACTTGAAATTACACCCCAAAACACATTCTGCTACCCCAAACGTGTATTCTATGAGGCATTATGAGTCTTTTGAACACAAGGTTTTGGAAAATACGGAAAGCAAATGAAAACTTTTTTTTTTTTACACAAAGTTGTCAATTTCTAATGAATAGCATGTACATAGCAAAAATGACACCCCAAAATACATTCTGCTTCTCCTCCTGAGTATGGCGATACCACATGTGTGAGACTTTTACACAGCCTGGCCACATACGGAGGCTCAACATCCAAGTAGCACCTTCAGGCGTTCTAGGAGCATAAATTACACATCTAATTTCCTGACTACCTATCACACTTTTGAACACCCTGTAGCACCAGGACGATAGAAACGCCCACAAAATGACCCCAATTTGCAAAGCAAACACCCCGACATACACTATATTACCAAATGTATCGGGACGCCTGCCTTTGCAAGCACCTGAACTTTAATGGCATTCCAGTCTTAGTCCGGAGGGTTCAATATTGAGTTGGCCCACCTTTTGCAGCTTTAACAACTTTAACTCTTCTGGGAAGGCTGTCCACAAAGTTTAGGAGTGTGTCTATGGGAATGTTTGACCATTCTTCCAGAAGCGCATTTGTGAGGTTAGGCACTGATGTGGACAAGAAGGCCTGGCTTGCAGTCTCTGCTCTAATTCATCCCAAAGGTGTTCTATCGGGTTGAGGTCAGGACTCTATGCAGGCAAGTCAAGTTCCTCCACCCCAAACTCACTCATCCATGTCTTTATGGACCTTGCTTTGTGTACTGGTGTGCACTTATGTTGGAACAGGAAGGGACCATCCTCAAACTGTTCCCACAAAATTGGGAGCGTGAAACTGTCCAAAATGTCTTAGTATGCTGACGCCTTAAGAGTTTCCTTAACAGAAACTAAGGGGCCAAGCCCAACCCTTGAAAAGCAACCCCACACCATAATCTCCCCTCCACCAATAGATTTGGACCAGTGCTCAAAGCAAGGTCAATGAAGACATGGATGAGCGAGTTTGGGGTGGAGGAACTTGACTGGCCTGAACAGAGTCCTGACCTCAACCCGATAAAACACCTTGGGGATGAATTTGAGACTGTGAGCCAGGCCTTCTTGTCCACATCAGTGCCTAACCTCACAAATGTGCTTCTGGAAGAACATTCCCATAGACACACACCTAAACCTTGTTGACAGCCTTCCCAGAAGAGTTGAAGGTGTTATAGCTGCAAAGGGTGGGCCAACTCAAAATTTAACCCTACAGACTAAGAATGGGGTGCCATTAAAGTTCATGTGTGAAGCTGGAAAGTACGCTCCCAGATAGCGGTGTGCTGGGCGTATGGATAAGGTAGTAAGTGCCACATCCTAAATTAGATCAAAAAATGTGAAGAGAGAAACATGGACTTTGCAGGCACTGGGTATTTTTAAAATCACATACTTTATTGTATAATGCATTTAAAACATCGAAAAAATCAAAAAGAAAGAAAAAACATACAGCAATAATATCCCATATGAGGGAAATATAAAATACAAAGTTGATAAGAGGATGATTACATTGGTGGTAGTAATACACATTAATACAGTCACAAAAATATACCAATAGTATTAATACTTCACATCGGGATGATCATGACCATAGGTGACAGGGGATGGTGCTGTCTTCACGGGGAGATCGAACGGTGTGTATTAACAGTGGATCATACAGTTTCGTTGAGCCATATTGCTCGACATGTTTCGCCTTATGCTTCCTCTTGGAGCTAATGGATCAATATTCTGTGTATTGATAGAAAAAGAATCAATTAAACCAATAATAATGATGGGTGACTGTCCAAATGTAATACATACTTCAGGGCCGCATGTCCTAAAGGGGGAATATACCTATAATCAAAGTTTGCGGCCCACCTATCTGTGTAAGAACATAGATGGTTGAGGTTAACAAAAACAATAACATTATATAGATAAATATGCTACCTACTATGTGAGGTGTGATATAATACAGTTAGTGGTAAAGGAAAATGCTGTCTAGAGTGTGTGGGAGGGAGAACCAGTGGCAGAGGGCTGGTAGGTGGGCTCCAGGGTTGAAGGGTGCGCCCGTGTGGGGACGATGCGGGTGGTCCCAACCAGGTATAGAGCATAAATGATGGTATGGGGGATGCACAGGATATAACCAACCTGTATAGCGGCAGCCAGAGAATGGAGAAGAGGGGGAAAAAAGGGGGGGGGGGGGAAGGAAGAAAATAAAATAAAGAAACTGCCAGAAAAACACCAACTAGGGAAGGATGAAGGGAGTTTGGACGGATATGGAAGGTGAGCATACCCGCCACCAAATGGAACACCAGCACCACAAATTCATGCCACAAAATAAAGATATACACTTACCAATAGAGTATATTTGTATAGAGTGAGATACTCATATACATAGAAAGTATCTGTATTCAAATATGCCTGGTAAGGCCAGAGGAGTATCCCTGCCTGAAGATATAATGACAAGGAGCCAAAAAGAATAAGCACAATGCAATTAAATGTGGCCAGGTGATACACACTAATTGGTGTGTATGCACGTAATCGATAAGAAATCAAGACCAGCGGTATCAGGGGGCACTCACCTTACATAACGCCCGATCCTGCAGCATACATCCTCCCTGGATGGGGAGTGACCACCATAATGAGGAACATAGGATATCCTCTTATGTAGGGCGAGGGCCCCGGGCGGGGCGCCAATGGATGACGTCACCGCCCCGGCCGGTCAGTTGTCATTTGCCGGTGTGCGGAGAGGGCGTGAAGTATGTATTACATTTGGACAGTCACCCATCATTATTATTGGTTTGATTGATTCTTTTTCTATCAATACACAGAATATTGATCCATTAGCTCCGAAAGGAAGCATAAGGCGAAACATGTCGAGCAATATGGCTCAACGAAACTGTATGATCCACTGTTAATACACATCGTTCGATCTTCCCGGGATGACAGCACCATCCCCTGTCACCTGTGGTCATGATCATCCCGATGTGAAGTATTAATACTATTGGTATATTTTTGTGACTGTATTAATGTGTATTACTACCACCAATGTAATTATCCTCTTATCAACTTTGTATTTTATATTTCCCTTATATGGGATATTATTGCTGTAAGCTTTTTCTTTCTTTTTGATTTTTTCGATGTTTTAAATGCATTATACAATAAAGTATGTGATTTTATAATACCCAGTGCCTGCAAAGTCCATGTTTCTCTCTTCGCATTTTTTAAAGTTCGTGTTTGTGTAATGCAAAGGCAGGTGTCCCAATACTTTTGGTAATATAGTGTACAGTAAAACCTTGGTTTACGAGTAACGCGGTTTACAAGCATTTTGAAAGACGGGCAAAGTTTTTTTTTTTTAAATGTTGCCTTGATTTGCGAGAGCTGTCTTGATATACGAGTTATATACAAGCAGTAGTTTTAAGGTAAAAAAAATGAATTTCACTCACAATGTTAAGGAGTCTGCTGCAATTCCAAAGCTGCTGGTGTACAGTATACAGTTCTGTATGTAGCCAGAGGTCCGGGAGCACTTCTTGTAGAACACAGAGACACTCAGAGACACTACCAGCTGGGTGGGCAGATGTAAAGCGTGTTCAGAGCACCCGGAAGTGATGTCAACAGTTCCCGAGTGTCTCCGAGTTCGGCAGGAACCGCTGGGAGCCACCAGCGCCCCCAGACCTCTGGCCATATACAGAACTGTATACTGTACACCAGTGGCTTTACTGTACAGTACAGTACATATACACCAGCGGCTTTGGAATTATTCTAATACATAGCATGTACATAGCAAAAATGACACCCCAAAATACATTCTGTCAGCACAGCCAAAGCATTGGTCCAGGTAGCTGGAAGGAACATGGTCCATAACAGGCAGCAGCCAGATATATGGTCAGCACAGGCAGCCAAAGTATTGGTCCAGGCAGCAGGCAGGAACATCAAATTTACGGGGAAAGAATGGGGTCAGGGTTATAGGCTTCTCCAATCTAAATCTCTTTGAAGTCTCTGGTCTCCAGACTCTGTTCTGGGAATTAGAAAACTCAGAGAAAACCAAAAACTGGTTTTCTCTACTCAGAATACTATTCTGAAGCCCCTCACATATGCGAGACCCCTGTGTTATCTTGCATCCCACTACTACAGTCAGGGCTAGTTTTTTTGGCACCCTAGGCGAAACCTCATTTTGCCACCCCCTGGCTCTGCCCCTGACTCTGCCCTGCCCATGTATACCCCACCTTTTTATTGACTGCTACCATTTTGGGGGTCAGCCACCGGCTTTTGGCAGGTGCTACCACCCACTGAACACTACACATTTAAGTGACTCGTGCTGGTCTGCAACAGTGTGCACTAGTGCGGGATTCAATTAAGTAAATTGGGCGGTGAGGAGATGATAAAACACCTTATTACTGCCTGAATAATGCTCTCTGAAAAGCAATCCAAGTGTTTATTGCTTTCAGAGAGCACAGCTAATGTGAAGGAACCCTAAGGGTTAAAGATGATGCAAGCAGAGGGGGGGATGGACAGAACACACAGATCCTGCATTTTTTTTTCTCCCAGTCAGAGAGTCTTCATGTAGACATACACTGCCTTGCCAAAAAAACTGTTGCCACCTGGAATTAACTAAGCAACTAACTAAACCAAGCATGCAGTAACTATCCTATTGGATAGTTACTGCATGTGCCCAAAGAATGAGGTCAGCTGACTACCTAAATATACTGAATGAATGACCAGGTTATTCCATCAATGGATTTTTTCTTCCCATATGGCACGGGCATATGGGGCAGTAGGCAGGATTTCCTTAACCTTATCTTAAACTATTAAATAAGACACCTTCAGACTTAATTTTGGAATAAAAGAGGCCGCGGCCGTTTATTATTTCACACATTAAAGATCGATAAATCTTTTTAAACTTGAATAAAACAGCAGTATAGAAAACAACCCGGTCCCAACGACCCAGGTTGCCATTAACAAATAAATACATGGAAACATCCAAAAGGCAGGTGGCTCACACCCGCCTGGCACACCCCCAACACGCGGCCTCTTCTATGCAAGTACCCAGGTTGGCATTAAAAGTATCAAGGCCAATATCTGATAAGTGGGTGTCATCAAACCTGTACAGTCCACTAGTACCACCCTCTAACTCCCTATGCCGAAAAGATAAAATACCGACGATGCGCAGCAGCTTTTCTAAAGCCCTGTTGACGCGCTTACGAATTTTTTCGAGTGGTCTCAAGTAACAATGCTTGAACCAAGCGAGTCTAGGGATGACCTCCGAAAAAACCACGGTCATAAAAGGAAACGTCAACTTTAACAATTGTAGGTAATCCCGGATTGCAAAAATCAGATCCAAAGTTCTAGCTCTACCTACATCATTCCCCCCAAGGTGCACTACCAGTATATCCGGGGGGGAAAGAAACTGAAGAAGTCTAAAGATTTCGGGACGAAATTCCGACCACAGCATTCCTCTCTTGCTAAACCACTGAATCCTATAATAATTGGGATCTAAGCCGAGGTTTTCTCCATAAGAACGTCTTCTGGCTCGTGCACGAGCCCAGTGCACGAAAGAGTGTCCGATGATCCATATGTTCAGACATCGTCCTGAAAATTTTAACACACAGTGTCAGGGCGGATATAAGATTGAAAAACATCCGACTTCCATCTACCCAACTTCTTAACAAATTGATCATCAAGACCCAATCTCGCAGCTTCAGTAGTGGCACCAATACAAAAGGAATGGGATGTCAACCTTTCCTTATCCAGCCCCAACTGAACGAGACACTTCCTAAAAACTGCATTAAATTGATAGCCAGTCAATGGCCTACCATCCTGGTGATTGAACAAGAATACGGAACCGGCCGCTCTAATAGCCAAAAATTTATTCAGTAAACGCACCGGACATACTGATGAGTTGCGAAACCTGTGCAATTCAACACGCTTCCCAACACCCAGCTGATCCGTCTTAGAGAAACGTATCAAAATGCTACAGGTCATGTCAGATAAAATTGCATCCGAGAGAAAAAGACCAGAGCTAAGCGTCCTATTTGTCGGCACCAGCTCAGAAATTCTCAGTGCCGCAAAAAACATCAACGAAAAAGCCGCCTGAAAAAGGACCGACTCATAATAAGAAAAGCAAACGGACGACGTAATTGAACATAAATTCGCCAAAAGTGAGACAGTAACGGGCTTCCTAGAATCAGGCAAAAAAGTTGCTTTCCGGTATCCCTTCAGGGCTTGACGTACCGTAAAAAAGGAAGAGCAGGAAGGGAAATTCTTTAACTTAACGAAAAACGATACTCCGGCCAAAATTTTGTTCACGTGAGACCACGCATACTCCTTATGGAACAACGAATTTAAAAATGACAGTACCAAATTTTCAGAAAAACTATCCAGGGATACACCCGATGACTGAAGATGCGACACCCATAGAGACCATGCCGATTGGTATCCTGCCATGGTCGACGGAGCCAAAGAACGCATGACATTCCTTGCTACCAAGTCTAAACTATGTACCATAGGTGGCTCGGGTAATGACAGCTCAGCTCGTCCGCTTCCGGAAACAGCGTAAAAAAGCGCTCCATCTGTAAGCGAGACAAAGCATCCGCCAAACCATTATCTTTGCCCGGGACGAAAGTCGCCTTAATCCAAATATTAAAGGACAAGCATTTAGACACTAGGTAACGCAACAAGGCTATAACAGGAGGGGACTTTGAAGACAAACAATTGATAGCAAACATCACCCCCCTGTTATCGGTCCTAACCATCAGTCTCCTGTTCCGAAAGTGATGGCCCCAAACCTCCAGGGCCACCACAATGGGAAAGAGCTCAAGAAGAACGCTGTTGCGTGTGAAACCCAACTGAACCCATCTCTGACACCAGCGATCGGCGCACCAATGTGTGCGCCAAATGGCGGCGAAGCCAACCGAACCCGCTGAATCAGTGAAAAGACAAAAGTCCTTGTCCAGGATAAATTCTTCCTGCCAAACACTTTTGCCATTAAAATCCGTCAAAAACTGGAACCACACCAACATATCCTCCCTGACCTCCTGAGTTAACCTCACATGAGAATTGGGCGACTTGAGACCCGCAATCGTCGCATACAGTTTCCTGGAACATAGCTTACCCAGGGGAATAACCCTGGAAGCAAATGCCAGCAAACCAAGCAAGGACTGCATCTCCTTAAGACGTACCTTACGCCTCCGGATCAAAGTCAATAGACAAAGCTTGAGTCTAGACACTTTCTCTTGCGGGAGCCTAAATTCCATCACCTCGGAGTCGATTGTGATACCTAAAAATTGAATGCAGGTAGACGGCAGAGCCGTTTTCTCATGAGCCAACGGGATCCCAAAAAGCTCGCACAACTGGACAAAACCATTCAGCAAGAGCAAGCAGTCTGTAGACCCCGCCCGTCCCAAGAACAAAAAATCGTCCAAATAGTGGACGATGTCGGTCGAATCACAAAATGTCGAAACGACCCATTCCAAAAAAGTTGCGAAACATTCGAAATAAAAACATGACAGTGAACATCCCATAGGGAGACATCTGTCAAAGTAAAAGTTACCCGAAAAGAAAAAACCCAGGGAATTAAATGCGTCCCGGTGTACTGGCAGCAGACGAAAAGCCGATTTAATGTCTGCCTTGGCCATCAAAACCCCCCTCCCTAGACCCCTTAATTTAACCAGGGCATCGTCAAATGAGGAATATTGAACCGTAGCTAAATCCTCGCTTATCTCATCATTTAAAGAATCCCCGAAAGGAAACGACAAATGATGAATAAGCCTGTAAGTATTAGGCTCCTTCTTTTGGACAATGCCCAAAGGGGAGATCCTAAAATTCCTAAAGGGGGGGACCGAGAAAGGGCTGGCGAATCTACCCAGTTCAATTTCTTTACTCACCTTTTCCGCCACGACTGATTCCAAACCCTCAACAAACCTAAGATTCTCCACCAACCTACAACCCTGACCATAAAATTTGGGCAGGGGAAAACCATCCATAAAACCCTCAGTTAGGAGGGTGGCTTTCGCCCTGTCTGGGTAGCGCTGAAGCCACGGGAGCATGGCGGTGAGGCTCACTGGGGTTACCGCCTTTTTGCAGAACACCCGTGGCCTGACCCCCCTGCCTCTTGAAGCACTTTGCAATGGGGTGGGCCCCAGAGCAAAAGGCGCATTCGTGCCTGTACTTGCATGAACCCGGCCACTTACAGACGGATTCATTGAAGTTAAAGCACACTCCTTTTCTAAATTGAAAACCCGAGGAGGAGGCTTGGGGCTGCTGGCTCGGAAAGGGCTGCCTGGGAAAAATTGACCTTTGTGGGAGAAAAAGGTCCAGCCAAAGGCTGACGTCTTTTACCCCCCATTTCATAGCAGGCTGCACCGCCAGCTTTTGGCGAAAAGCCACGTCGTACTGAAACCAGGAAGTCCCACCAAAATTTTTGTACGCTTCCAGTATAATATCGGCGTGTTGAAAGAGCCCGATGCTTTTAGCGGGGAAACGTTCACACATAACCGATGAAAAAATAAAAAAGCCCTGCAACCAGTTGTTGAAAGATTTGGAAATAGGGCGCCTCCGCTCATCATAGTCCTTCCTATCCCCTCTAGCAACAAAATCCCTGGCTGAAGGCAACAGTGACAACATATCTATAAAATGTCCCTGCCAAATCCTCTCCTTGACAGACTCAGATAAGTGGAATCCTAACGGGGACATTTCACAGGTGAGAGTTTCCCTAAGGGAAGTCTCCGGCAAATTCTGTGATTGAGCCAGGAGATAAGAAGCCGACATATCAGAATGCAAGCTCTGGGGCCTATGAGGTTCAACCTCCAAATTGCCCATGGGAGGAACCCATACATCCCGAGGTGAAGGGGCAGGCTGAGAAGCCAATATGTCGCCCGATACAGTAGCAGGGGGAGCAGATGTGGCAGCAGGGGATGGTAGCACAGTTGCGGGGGTACACAACCCAGTATCTGTGCTGGTTTCCAATAAGGACTTAAAGTCCTTCAGGAAGTTCTGGAGTAACCCTGACATGGCTGGCAGGGGTGCACTGTCCTGAGCAACAGTGCCCCTGGTGGTGTGTTCCGGTCCTAGCTGCTGTGTCCCGGGGGGGGCCTAGTGACCAGGAAGGGGGCTGGCACAGTATCCACGAAGATCTCCTCACCTGATCTCGCCGGCGCGATCCCCTCCGGACTCCTCGTCCCGCCGAACGATCTTGCCGCCGCCGACTGGGCCCTCGCTCCGTTCCCCGGAGCAGGTCTTCTAGCTTGGCCGCTCCGTGGCGAGTCTCCGCTTCCCCTCCCAGCGTGCCGGACATCCGCCGGAGGGGAGAAACGATTGCACGGAGTGCGCCGTCTCTTCACCGGCCCGATCCCCTGGCCGGCTCTTCCGGGTGTGACGCGCCTGCTCACACCGCTTCCCGTGACGTCTTCTCCGCCCGGCGTCGCCGATGATGACGCTCTTCCGTCCGGGACCGTCACGTCACCCGATCCACGTCCGACTTCACTTCCGGCGGCCGCCCTTGATGCCGGTCCCGCTCCATCTTCGCCCGCCGCTCCACCTGATTCCGCGACGAGCGGCAGCTCGAGACACCGCCGGAGCCAATCTTCGCCGCCAGCTTCACCCGCCCGCTCGATCAGTCTTCTCATGAGGCTCATGTCTTCTGAGGTAAGCGGAACCGCCTGTCTCCTCTTCTTCTGTCTTCAGCTAGGAACCGCTCCGGAAGCCGCCTTCTTCCACCCGAAACCGCTGGGCTAGTACTGCTTCAAAAGGAGGGAAGCCGCTGCCCACCGACGATGACCCTTCTTGAAAGCCGCTGCGCCGTCCGCTTCTTCCGTCTGGGAACCGCTGGGCTGACTTCTTTCTTCTCCTCTTGACCGGCGAAGTGACGACTCATCTGTGAGGGGACCCTTAAATAGGACCTCTTGAACTCCTTTGGCCAATCATCTTCAAACCTTTCAGGCGGGAGAAACCGGCTTAAACAGGTGAGGGGCTTATTCTCCCTGGATACTCGGGTAAACTAGCTATCACCCCATAGCCAATCAGCTTAAGTGACATCTGACAGGCTCTAAACTGCCTGACAACTAACTCTGCCTATTCCTTACTCTAAGCTATCCTCACCTGCCACTTCCCCATAAATAAAAGAGGCCATTCGTCCCCTTTTCTTTTTATTCCAAAAAGACAATGCCAGGATTAATTGGGCTCAAATTGTGAAAGAGTGGTTCAGAGAGCATGAGACATCATTTGGTGGATTGGCCACCACAGAGTTCAGAACTTAACCCCATTGAGAATCTTTGGGATGTGCTGGAGAAGGAAAATTAATGCAACACTGGACGGAAATAAATCTTGTGACATTGCAGAAGCTTATCGAAACAATGCCACAGCAAATGCGTGCCGTAACAAAAGCCAACTAAATATTAGAGGTTTATCTTTTTGGTGCCAACTTTTTGGCCAGGCAGTGTGTATCATATAGGAAATATGATTTCTTCTGGGAGAAAGGAATACTTGGTGTCTGTGTTCCCCTTGACACTGTCCCTGAGGATTTTAACAACAACCTTGATGAGGAAAAGGGAAGCAGCCATTTTTTTTTTTTTCAAATATTTACTTATGATTATCAAACATGGATTTATGATTAAGCAGATATATTGGATATATATTGTGTGAGAAGTCCTTTTGTGTAACAGCTGTTGTATTCAAAAGCAATTTACAGCTCCAGCTGTTAATGATTGCTATCTCAACATTTGAAGACCCGTTTAGCCAACAAGTTTTGGAAGTGACACATTTATGTTAAATTTCCATTTTGCATATCAAAGAATGTCATCAAAGACTGAGATGTTACTTTAAAGAAGTTAGATAGCTAGGTTCCACCCACTTTAGTGTATAAAAGTGTATTAGAAACCCTAGCCAGTTAGAGCAATGTTCATTTAAGCCAACAGAATGTAATGTGATTGACTTGCTCTCCAAACATGGCTTCCTATCTACATGTTTGTCTAAATAAATATAATTTTCAATCTGGCTTCAACAGTCAAAATGTTACTGAAACCCGTGAGTGTTGGGTTTACCCTTACAGCCTCTTGGTGTGTAAATAAACAGAACTTTTATAGAGAATGCTTTCCTCTGCTCCCTCCACTGCTTGCACTAAAACAAGGAACTGTGACTGTCCAGGGCAGGCTGCTACACAACATTATTACAACAATGTACAGTAAAAAAAGACTCATGAGAACTTGAGAGCTGAGGGGTCTTCTTCTTGCTCCCCTCTCCCTTTGTAGGTCAGGACAGTGAAATGGTATCGTCCAGCCCTGTGTCTGACTTGTTTGCAGTTCTCTAAGCCCAACCTTGCACAGATAAGAGATCTGTTTTGCACACATGGGGGGGGGGGCGATGTTCTGCCGAAAAGCCAACTTCCCAAGAATGGTGGACAGGACATTCCTCTTGTCCCTCCACTTCACGGCAAACACTTCCTTGTTCCCCTAGACTTGCGGCTTTCCCCCTTTGTAGCCTTGTTGTCACTAAATTTTGTGGGAAGACCTTCCTGTTTCTTCTGGTGGTACCACAGCCCATGTTTTTTTTTTTTTATGGTACAGGTGGCGGAAAATTGAAAAACTGGTATAATAATTGTCTAGGTACATGTGATAACCTTTTTTAAACAGTGGGTATGCCAGGTCCCAGACAATTTTTTTTGCTTGTTTCCAATGTACGTTGGGCACTCAGGGGGCTAGAGCTGGGAGTCTTTGCCTTCGTACACACAGAAGGCATACACATCTTGTGTCTCTTCACAAAGTTTGTTAAGTTTCAATCTATACCTGGCCCTCTTCCTGGGAATGAATTGTTTGAATTGCAGCCGACCAGTGAAGTGGACAAGGGATTCGTCCACACAAACGTTTTGGTCTGGGACATAAATTTCTACAAATCGCTTAGAAAAATAATTTATTAGTGGGTGTATTTTATGTAATTTATCATAGTTGGGGATCTCGGGGAGGGCATCGTGAGTCATTGAAATGTAGGAAGCACATAATCAAGTTAGCGTGTCCTGGACATGACAGCAGAATAAACTGGCATGTGATATACAGGGTCAGTAGACCAGTAGGCATGCAATTCATGTTTCTTTGAAAGCCCCATATTAAACGTAAGGCACAAAAACTATTTTATCTCCTGCACTGTGAGACATCGCCAATAAACATATGGGCAAAGAATGAATTGGGGTTGGTGGCAATATATTGCTCTGCAAAAAGCTTAGTTAGGTCCATGATGTATTGCAGTACATTTTCAGGGAAAAACAAATAAAAAATAAATTTCAGAAAGATTATGAGTGTTGAGCTGCACACCTGGCTGTGCATTGAAAGGGGAGATTGTAGCTGAGCTGGAAGACAGCCATAATGGGCTTGCCAGGGCATCTAGAAGATAGGTTTGGGCCCGGATTCTTTGAGTCTAGTGCGTTAATCCAGTGCTGGTACTAGGCGTTTCTTGCTGCGGTCTAGCTCCGTTGGTGTTGGTGCTGTTGGGATGTATGGCGCTGCTGGTGGTAGGCAGGTCTTCTAATATTTTTATCCTTTAGAGAGGAGAGTTTCCTCCTCCAATTTGGTCCCTGATCCACTGCTCTCTACTGGCTCTTATTCTGAATCAGAATCGAATGGTGAGAGCTCCCCGCTGCTCTCATCATCCGACATACTAAGGAATTTTAATGCTTTCTCAGAAGTAAAATATCTTTTAGACATGGCTGCTGATGTGAAGCTGTGTGGAGAAACACTGCTGATGGGCGGCAGTGATGTTGGCTCTGTGACAGGTGACACTGATTCACCTGCATTATTGGGCTGCCCTGACAGATCCACTGGTGGCGGCACTAATGGGTTGCGCTGACATATCCACTTACGGGGCTGTGTGACAGATCAACTGACAGGGCTGTGTGACAGATCAACTGACGGGGCTGTGTGACAGATCAACTGACGGGGCAGTGTGAAAGATCCACTGATGGGCAGTGTGAAAGATCCACTGATGGGCTGTGTGAAAGATCCACTGATGGGCTGTGTGAAAGATCCACTGATGGGCTGTGTGAAAGATCCACTGATGGGCTGTGTGACAGATCCACTGATGGGCTGTGTGACAGATCCACTGATGGGCTGTGTGACAGATCCACTGATGGGCTGTGTGACAGATCCATTGATCTGACAGGTTCTATCTATTTGGGGGGTGCATGGTACACAGTAGTGTGTGCAGAAATCTCACAGAATCTCACAGTAACAGTTAACTAACAGTTCCTCGGTTCTCCTCTTCACACGATTGGTGTAAGGAGAAGAAGCCGGAAACAGTGAGTAACTGCTGTATGTTTATAATTGTGACCAGCTGTGATTGGACACAGACAATTTTTTTTACCCTGATCTGGATGCGCTGTGTCCTAGTGGCACATCCTGATGGATGTCATATAATGGCCACCCAGGATAACTGAACTACCACACAGCCATTATTTTTCTATTGGCTGGGCAGGAACTGGTTAAAGGTGAACTCCAAGATATGCAAACATTGTCTAAATATAAGAGTCGTGTATTTTTACTTGAACCTTGGTGTGCTTTATATATTTCTTCCAGATCTGAGCAGTAAACTGTGACACTTTACCTCTGTATGGAAGCTTCCTGTAATGAAGACCGGTCACTGCTGCTCTCTCTTTTTGTGTAGGGTGACTGGTCTTGTAGACTCCCCTCCTGTAGTGTTCTGCAGGCAGCTTGTAGTGAGTGGGGTCTGCTGGGCCTCTCCTACAGTTCTGCTCTCTGCACACCTGCCTAGCACAGTGATGATGTCACAGCAATTGTTAGAAGGTAATATCGGGATTGGGAAAGGTGTTTCATGCACACAAAGTGGATATATATCCTTGGTGGCTATTGAGCAATATATTAAAAATGTTTTTATGCCTAGAGTTTAGCTTTAAGATTTCAGGACATACTTGTAACTTTAAAAAGGGAATATTAATTTTATTATGACGACCAAGAAATATAAAAAGGTAACACTTCAGAGGTGCAATACTCTAGGAATCTCAGGAGGTTAGAGTGAAGGTGAGGCCTACAAACTTTTTTTTATTGAAAGTATATTGAAGGTTAAAACATTTATTTTGGTTTGGTTAGAGTATGGAAGAGTTCAAACCCTGTAAAGTTTATTTGCCCTTGGTGTGCCAATGGGGAGAGTTTTCTTCATTTCCTGTCCCAGAGAAACCACAGAAAGTAAGAGAAAATCCCCAAACATTGAGGGGAGATTTCCTCTCAGACAAGTATCTCTACTGGAAGATTTTCCCTTTATTCCTGTCCTGGTGAGCACTCAAAGTTTTGGATTTCTATAGACCATTGTTACTAAGTAAGAAAGTAATCGGGAATTTATAATTTTACAGTGGTCTGTGGCCAGGGCCCCGTGTGCAGGGCGAGTGTGTCCCTTCCACAGATCACTGTAAAATGTTAAAGCCCGTAATGTAGGAACTGCCTTAATGTTAGACTTTCACATGACTGCAGCCCCTGTCTGGTCCCGGGGAATTGGTAAGTGCATTCATGGCAGAAGGTACCCCTAGTACCTTTGGCCATGAACACTCTCACCATTCCCCGGGACTAAGCGGAGGCTGCGGTCATGTAAAAGTCTAAAATTAAGGCAGTTCCCTGACTTAGAGATGAGCAGTAACACTGTATGCAATAGAAAAATACAATGGTCTTCTGAAAGTGCTTTCCTATATTACTAAACACTGTCACTTGATGTATGTTGCATTAGGAGGGACGTGCTGAGCACGCGTCCTCTCCACCAGTCCAGCGTACCTCTGTTACCTCACTCCCAGTAACACAATTGGGTCCCGCCATGCACCTAGCACAGACCACATATAGTATCTCACAAAAGTGAGTGCACCCCCACATTTTTGTATATATTTTATTATATCTTTTCATTTGAAAGACCATACAGCGGTTTAACAGGACAGGTTCCACTCAGAACAGGCCTCACCATGGTCGACCAAAGAAGTTGTGTGCAAGTGCTCAGCGTCATAAGCAGAGGTTGTCTTTGAGAGATAGATGTATAGATGCATTGCTGCAGAGGTTTAAGGGGTGGGGGTCAGTCTGTCAGTGCTCGGACCATACACCGCACACTGCATCAAATTGGTCTGCATGGCTGTTGTCCCGGAAGGAAGCCTCGTCTAAAGAGATGATGCACAAGAAAGCCTGCAAACAGTTTGCTGAAGACAAGCAGACTAAGAACATGGATTGCTGGAACCATGTCCTGTGGTCTGATGAGACCAAGATAAACTTATTTGGTTCAGATGGTGTCAAGCGTGTGTGGTGGCATCCAGGTAAGGAGTACAAAGACAAGTGTGTCTTGCCTACAGTCAAGCATGGTGGTGGGAGTGTCATGGTCTAGAGCTGTATGATTGCTGGGGAGCTACAGTTCATAGAGGGAATCATGAATGCCAACATGTACTGTGACATACTGAAGCAGAGCATGATTCCCTCCCTTCGGAGACTGGGCCGCAAGTCAGTATTCCAACATGATAACATGATAACGACCCCAAATACACCTCCGAGATGACCAGTGCCTTGCTAAAGAAGCTGAGGGTAAAGGTGATGGACTGGCCAAGCATGTCTCCAGACCTAAACTCTATTAAGCATCTGTGGGGCATTCTCAAACGCAAGGTAGAGGAGCGCAAGGTCTGTAACATCCACCATCTCCATGATGTCATCATGGAGGAGCGGAAGAGGATTCCAGTGGCAACCTGTGAAGCTCTCGTGAACTTCATGCCCAAGAGGGTGAAGGCAGTGCTGGAAAATAATGGTGGCCCCACAAAATATTGACACTTTTGGCCCTATTTGGACATTTTACTTTAGGTGTGTACTCACTTTTGTTGTCAGAGGTTTAGACATTAATGGCTGTGTGTTGAGTTATTTTGAGGTGACAGAAAATTTACACAGTTATACAAGCTGTACACTTACTACTTTACATTATAGCAAAGTGTAATTTCTTCAGTGCTGTCACATGAAAAGATATAATAAAATATTTACAAAATGTGAGGGGTGTACTCACTTTTGTGAGATATTGTACATGCACTTGTTAACCACTTGCCGACCGCTCACATTGGTGCTACTGCGGCAAAGTGGCTCGATTCCGTCCAGCGACGTAGACCTACGTCGCTGGACTCCTCCCCTTGTGGGCGGCGCACCGCCGGTGGCTCGCTCCCGCTGTATTCAGTCACAGCGGGAGTCGGGACAGGGGAGGAGAGGCGGTGATCACCGCTACTCTTCCCCGATCGTCGGGGATCGAGTGTGGAGATCCGCCCGCTTGTGTAAACAAAGCGGGCGGATCTCCTAAGTGACAGACAGGGTCAGATTGCAGGATTCAGCATAGCTGAACCTGCGATCTGTCCCTGTGTCACACAGTCCCCTCCCCCCACACAAGTCAGTAAGCACCAGGCATACATTAACCCCTTGATCACCAATAAAAATTAACCCCTTCCCTGCCAGTGTAATTTTTACAGTAACAGTGCATATTTATAGCACTGATTATTGTAGTAATGTCACTGGTACCCCCAAAAGTGTCAAAAATGTCAGTCAAGGGTCCGATCTGTCCGCCGCAATGTCGCAGTCCCGCAAAGAAAAAAATCGCAGATCGCCGCCATTACTAGTTTAAAAAAAAAACAATAAAAATGACATAAATTTCCCATAGTTAGTAGCTGCGATAACTTTTGCGCAAACCAATCAAAATACGCTTATTGCGATTTTTTTTACCAAAAATATGTAGCAGAAAACAAATTGGCAAAAAAAGTTAAATTTTGATTTTTACATTTTTTTGGGGGGGAATTTCATATAAAAAAAATGTGAAAAATATTGTTATTTTTTCAAAATTGTTGCTCTTTTTTTGTATATAGCGCAAAAAGTAAAAATCGCACAGGTGATCAAATACCACCAAAAGAAAGCTCTATTTGTGGGAAAAAAGGACAAAATTTAATTTGGGTACAGCATCGCACAACGGCGCAAATGTCTGTTAAAGTAACGCAGTGCCGAATCGCAAAATATGGCCTAGTCAGGAAGGGGGTAAAATTTTCCGGTCTTAAAGCGGTTAAAAATACGCTTATTGACAATTTTTTTGTCAAAGACATGTAGCTAAATACATTTTGGTCTAAATATATGACAAAAATTTAATATATTGGATATTTTTTAACTGTCAAAGTAGAAAAATATTGTTATTTTTTCAAAATTTTCGCATTTTTTTATTAATATTGCAAAAATTAAAAAGCGCAGAGGTGATCAAATACCACCAAAAGAAAGCTCTGTTTGTGGAAAAAAAAAGGACGTAAATTTCGTTTGGGTACGGCGTTGCATGACTGCGCAATTGTCAGTTAAATTCGCACAGTGCCGAATCGACGTAAGACAGCAAAATCCTCCGGTGGTAAAGTGGTTAACTTCCTTCCCAAACCATGTGACTAGGTCATGGATATCCATAACATGGGTTCGGTTCCAGATGCTACTAGCAACCGACCACTAGGGAGGGAGTTAGAATATTGACCTTTTTGCTACCAGAGGACATTTCTCTTTTTACCTAGGCCTTTTGTAGCAGCTGAGCCTCATACCCCACATGGGCTTTATAGACCCTGGTTCTTTTGATACACCAGAACAAACATGCACCCTTTGACTAACTTCATACTAGGCTCAGAACAGTTGATGCCACTTTACAGCCACTGTACTGTACTTAGTACAGTACAACATGAACAGTAATATCAGATTCCTAAATACCTCCAACCTGGCTGCCCAGGCCAGAAAAGTAATAGTACATTTTGGCATTCTCAAGGTCTTGGTTGTTCTCCATAACCCCAGGTGCCTTTGACGGACTGCAAGGCACAGCAGTCCACAGCAGCTATGGCATGTCCTTTTTGATGTAGCCGATCTGAACCGGCGAGAGAGACCTGAACCCAGCCTTCTCCCATATTTATATCACTAATGAGTAGGCTGGATCCAGAAAGCCCAGGAACTAAAGCACACACATTAACTCTTTCCTCCCTCAGCCTGGGCCAGCCACTAACTATCTAATACACCTGTGAGCAACCTGCCTACATGTCATCAGAACAGAAGTTTTGACTTTAGATACAGGTTATTGAGGCCAGTGATGGGGGAGGGGTGGTACAGAGCCTGGGGACAGCTCTGTTGTATTGCTTCACTTCAAAGATGTCAACGATAAACATTTACTAAGCATGACCCTTGTGGCTCCCCTGTGTCCAAGCTGCAACTCCAGCCACTCCTGGTTCCATCCTATTCCATATCTGTGTTGCACAGTCCAGTTCACCCTGATAAGGCCTTGGTGGGTTTTAGTGATATGTCGAACTGCCCTGGGTTTGAGCAGGATTAAATTATATTGAAATCAGGCTAATAGGCAAGGGGGGTAAAAAAAAAAAGCATTGCGGGGTGGGTATTGCCCTGGGGAACATTTACAAATGCAAAAATAAATAAATAGAATAAAGTCTATGCAGTGTGGAGCTATGATTTTTTTAAAGCACTGATATTTACTAAAGAAGCCCCCAACCAAACAACCCCCCACAACCACCTACTATTAGTCCCCGTTCACACTGGGGCAACCTGTGAGGCGACCTGGTCGCCTCACAGGTCGTCGTAGGTCGCCTTCCATAGGGAAGCTGCGGACCCGTTCTAATAGGAGCGACACAAGTCGCTCCGACTTAGAAAAAGGGTCCGGAGCTTCTTTGGGGCGACCCGGAGCGACCGTCATAGACTTCAATGTTATGAAGTCCGTGCCGGCCGCTCCGAGGTCGCGGCGCGCTGCTCGCACCGCGACCTTGGAGGTCGCCCTGGGAAGTCGGATCGCCCCAGTGTGAACGGGG
>NC_138771.1:492986327-493101327 GCF_965119305.1 Pelophylax lessonae
GATAAAAATTTTATAGCCTGCACATCAGGATTTTTTCAGCCGAAAAGTCAGCTGTCGAAAGCACCATACTAACAATCCGAAAATCGGCAGATCAGTCGTTGGACGAAATTTCCCTTCAGATTTTTCTTATCGTGTGTACGGGCCTTTAGGCTCGTACACACTTGACAAAAATCGGACGAAATATCCTCTGATTTTTCTCTCTCATGCTCAGCGGTCATTACCGTTTTTAGTTGACAGTGCATAATACAGTGCATAATAGTTTTACAAAATTTCTCGTCCAATTTTTTTTTTCTTTTTAGGACGTTTGTTCCTAGACTTCCAGGTCATCAGCAACTTCAGATCATGTGCGGTCTTTCGTATCCGAGTTTTTGCGGACGTACTGCATATACATTAAATGAAAATTGGTCGTGCTGGGGACGGACGATAAACATTTTGGTGTTTGTCCCTTCGTTTTATTTCGTTGAAAATGTCGGCATCGGCTGCTGAAAGTTGTGTACACACTAGCCGAAAATCGTACGATTTTACCTCGGACGGGAATTTTCTGCAGATTTTCTACTAGTGTGTACCGCACTTAAAAGTATGGAGTTCCCCAAGCATAGACCTTTAAGTACAGACCCCTTTGGTAATTTTTGTAGAGTTTATTTACTTTAAATATTCTGGCTGATTGCTGCAAGGGTCAAGTTCTGTGGGACTTCCTCTGCAGATTAGTCATTTCCTTTGTGTTTTGAGGAATGACCTCAGGGTGTGGGGTGGGGGTTCAGACATGGGAAGTGTCAGTTGGGACCTGGTGCAGTACGGTAGTTCTTTTGCTTCCTAATTGCTTCTACTTCAATGGGCTCATTTTCCATGGAAACCAAGTTTCATGGACTTTGTTGCTAAGGACAGTCCCATCTCAGGTTTGGGCCACACTATGTTCTCTTTACATCTATTATCTGTGATACTGCCAGGGACAGTGTACCAATTCATCAGCACAGCCAAACTACCTCTACCAGATTGCTTTGCCAATTTGTATGCAATCATCTGTACTTGTATTTGAAGAATGCTGTACACTGTTACTGGGAGAATCATTTAGGTAAAGAACAAATGTAACCAGGATGTATCACAAGAACAGTCTCCTTGGAAGTTAAAGCCATCTAACCCTCAGGGTTAAACAGCTTTGTGCTGTTGTAGAACATTTGTACCAGCCCAGGGCAATCCCTGTGCTTAAGAACTTTGGAGTGGCCGCACATTTTACCCTTCAAGGCTGGGACACATTACAATATATAGCAGTCAGCTTGAGTAGGTAGTAGATGGATGACTGTGTCGTATGATGGCAACCCTGGTTGTTGGGGGGGAAACCAGTGTGCTTCATATCCCTCACCTTGTGGCTCAGGCTCCATATTGGAGCCTGCTGCGGCCCAAGATTGGCCTAAGGACCTGGACTGGAAAGTCACAAGAGCAAGGCATTGCATGAGAAAAAGCATGGTAGCTGCCTGTGGTGTATGCCTATAAGGCAAAGTGAATTAAATTAGTAATGTTCAAGGGACATGTGTCAAGGGAGGACAGGAGTGGCTGGTGAGGAATGGGTAATGTTCTGCATCACCCTCCTAAAATCCCTTATTTATTCCAAGAGAGAGAGATTGGAGCCTCAGTGTCTGTTGGTTCTAGAGATAAAGTGGTTAAATGCCTTGGGAACAGAAGTGTTGAGAATTACTTTATTGGATTGTGGTTTCTTACCTGCCCTCTAGGGGGCAAGCTTCCATTCATTGGTTCAACACCCCAACTACTGTCAAGAGAGGAGAGAGCTATGACATGGTTTTGCTTGGGACCTGACTCTGAATGTGCTATCAAGCTCAGAGGCTCATTGCCAAGTCAATAGAGAATATTTATGGAAAAGAAAAACCCCACAAGTATACATTTAAAATATTTGATTTTCCTTTTACATACATTATTTTGAGTTGTGACAAGGTCTCTTTAAACTGTGGCACAATATCTAAAAAGTGATTTCTATTTTAATTCGTTTCTCTCACAGCTATTTGCTCAGTTCCGGTCCTGTGGCCCAAAGTAATTCTGGCCCAGCATCTGGGCTAATTGATGTTGCAGTGCACTAGAACTGGGCAGGGAGGGCCCCCTGATGGTTATTTCCCCCGTTGGTTCACACAAGAAATTACAGACCTAGGGAACTCTTTCTTATGTCAGTGCTGTGTCAGTGTTGACTGCTGAATCACCATCTTCTGACTTTGGAAACTCTGACTGGCTTGGAGGGTGACATCTGCAAGTCAACACAGTGATCATCACACTGTGAGCTGAGGTGAATTCAGTACAGCACATACCCCTGAGTACAGACTCTTCACTCCCAGCACAGACCTCTTAGTACAGACGCATGCCTCCCCAGCCCCCACCCTGTGCACAAATCTTGGCCCCCAGAACAGACCTCTCAGTACAGACCCCCCCCCAATACAGACACCACAAACTTTGCAGTACAGACTCCCCTTACTCCAGAATAGACCACTCAGTACAGACCCACCTTAGCACAGACCTCTTTGTAGACAACCTCATCCAGCACAGACCCCTGAATAGAGAAAACCTCATCCAGCACAGACCCCTGAAAAGAGAAAACCTCATCCAGCACAGACCTCTGAAGAGAGAAAGCCTCATCCAGCACAAACCCCTGAAAAGAGAAAACCTCATCAAGCACAGACCCCTGAAAAGAGAAAACCTCATCCAGCACAGACCCCTGAAAAGAGAAAACCTCATCCAGCACAGACCCCTGAAGAGAGAAAACCTCATCAAGCACAGACCCCTGAATAGAGAAATCCTCATCCAGCACAGACCCCTGAAAAGAGAAAACCTCATCCAGCACAGACCCCTGAATAGAGAAAACCTCATCAAGCACAGACCCCTGAAAAGAGAAAGCCTCATCCAGCACAGACCCCTGAAAAGAGAAAACCTCATCCAGCACAAACCCCTGAAAAGAGAAAACCTCATCAAGCACAGACCCCTGAAAAGAGAAAACCTCATCCAGCACAGACCCCTGAAGAGAGAAAACCTCATCAAGCACAGACCCCTGAATAGAGAAAACCTCATCCAGCACAGACCCCTGAAAAGAGAAAACCTCATCCAGCACAGAACCCTGAAGAGAGAAAACCTCATCAAGCACAGACCCCTGAATAGAGAAAACATCATCAAGCACAGACCCCTGAAAAGAGAAAACCTCATCCAGCACAGACCCCTGAAAAGAGAAAACCTCATCCAGCACAGACCCCTGAAAAGAGAAAACCTCATCCAGCACAGACCCCTGAAAAGAGAAAACCTCATCCAGCACAGACCCCTGAAAAGAGAAAACCTCATCCAGCACAGACCCCTGAAGAGAGAAAACCTCATCAAGCACAGACCCCTGAATAGAGAAAACCTCATCCGGCACAGACCCCTGAATAGAGAAAACCTCATGTAGCACAGACCCCTGAATTGAGAAAACCTCATCTAGCACAGACCCCTGAATAGAGAAAACCTCATCCAGCACAGACCCCTGAATAGAGAAAAACTCATCTAGCACAGACCCCTGAAGAGAGAAAACCTCATCAAGCACAGACCCCTGAAAAGAGAAAACCTCATCCTGCACAGACCCCTGAAGAGAGAAAACCTAATCAAGCACAGACCCCTGAATAGAGAAAACCTCATCCAGCACACACCCCTGAAGAGAGAAAACCTAATCAAGCACAGACCCCTGAATAGAGAAAACCTCATCCAGCACAGACCCCTGAAGAGAGAAAACCTCATCAAGCACAGACCCCTGAATAGAGAAAACCTCATGTAGCACAGACCCCTGAAAAGAGAAAACCTCATCCAGCACAGACCCCTGAAAAGAGAAAACCTCATCCAGCACAGACCCCTGAATAGAGAAAACCTCATCCAGCACAGACCCCTGAATAGAGAAAACCTCATCCAGCACAGACCCCTGAAGAGAGAAAACCTCATCCAGCACAGACCCCTGAATAGAGAAAACCTCATCCAGCACAGACCCCTGAAGAGAGAAAACCTCATCCAGCACAGACCCCTGAATAGAGAAAACCTCATCCAGCACAGACCCCTGAATAGAGAAAACCTCATGAAGCACAGACCCCTGAATAGAGAAAACCTCATCCAGCACAGACCCCTGAAGAGAGAAAACCTCATCCAGCACAGACCCCTGAAGAGAGAAAACCTCATCAAGCACAGACCCCTGAATTGAGAAAACCTCATCTAGCACAGACCCCTGAATAGAGAAAACCTCATCCAGCACAGACCCCTGAAAAGAGAAAACCTCATCCAGCACAGACCCCTGAAAAGAGAAAACCTCATCCAGTACAGACCCCTGAATAGAGAAAACCTCATCCAGCACAGACCCCTGAAGAGAGAAAACCTAATCAAGCACAGACCCCTGAATAGAGAAAACCTCATCAAGCACAGACCCCTGAATAGAGAAAACCTCATCAAGCACAGACCCCTGAAGAGAGAAAACCTCATGAAGCACAGACCCCTGAAAAGAGAAAACCTCATCAAGCACAGACCCCTGAATAGAGAAAACCTCATCAAGCACAGACCCCTGAATAGAGAAAACCTCATCAAGCACAGACCCCTGAAGAGAGAAAACCTCATCCAGCACAGACCCCTGAATAGAGAAAACCTCATCCAGCACAGGACCTCTCAGTAAAGACAACCCTAGCCAGCACAGACCCCACTTTAGGACAAATCTCCCTTAAATGTACTCATCAGATTCAGTTCAGAGGGGAAATCTTCCCCTCTGCAGTGTTTTGTTACTGGTGCAGGGAAGGAGCCTTCTCTTGGCCCAGAAATGCCTCTGTTGGGGAAGCAGAAGTGGTGCTGCAGTGTAGCATCATGACAAAACAACACAAACGCAACAAACCAGGATGGCGCAGCGAAGTGTAGTAGAAACTGCTTTATTAGAATGAAAAAAATATATAAAAACTTGCCACTCACAAAACATGAGGGAGTGAAGCTCATGTCAACACCAGATTAGTTGCCACCTTATCCCTTTAAAACCGAACACATTTGAATTACACAGGTTCTGAGGCTAATTTATTCAGGCAAGGCAACAAGTTAAAGCAGAATTCCACCCCCCTTAAAAAAATTAAAAGTCAGCAGCTGCAAATACTGTAGCTTCTGACTTTTAAATAGTAGAACTTACCTGTGCCGGGTGCCCGCGATGTCAGGACCCAAAGCCGATTTACGTATCGGCTCTCTGGTGCCGCCGCCGCAATCCAAGGTAAGGGTTCCCTACTGCGCATGAGCAAAGTGCAGCACGCTTTCTAATCGGCCCAGCGGCGGAGGAAAAAGGAGGGGGCCGAACGCTGACATCCGACGCCCCATACAGATGCATGGGGCATCTGTTCAGATCTAAATGGTCCACTAGTGTATAAGGGGGCTTAAAGGTGCCAAATGGGGCACCGGAGGGGGGGGGGAGCAGATCAGCGGAGTGGAACTCCGCTTTAAGTGAGATTAATTACCACCATATTTCAGTCACAGAACCTGTATAATTAATATGTGTTTAAAGGGATGAGGTGGCAACCCTACACCAGATGCTTTTATAGTACACCAAGCCCAGCACAGGAGATGAAGGTATCTGGCATTCTACATTGCTCTGTGGTGGTTTTGTATACACTCAATCTAGCAACATACAGCGAGGAAAGCCAAAAACTAAATCCTTATTCCATAAGGTACATAAAACAGTATATATGTATTTTCAACAAGTATCTTCTATAGTAATACTGTCTTAAAGTGCTGATGTGACTAATGATCTACATAGAGGGTGAGCAAAGTGCCTTTTGTGCTACACAGTGATTAGTGTGCTTCAAATAATATGAATATTTATAAATAATGAACTTCCTGAGGAAGTCATGTTACATTCGTGACGTAACGCGTAGGAGGAGTAAATATCCGGAAGTGACGTTACGGAGCGAGACGGAGATCCCCAAACACGCAGATAGGAGCAGTTTTATATGTGAGTTTCTATATATTTATCCCAAATAAAGTTTTATATACTGCACAATGATGGCCCCCTTATTTATTTTAGCAGCATTAGGGTGAGTAGTGAGACCCTTCCAAGATAGCGCAGGAACCACATTTTACATATTCATACCTCCAGAGTATTGGCACCCAGTGCAAACCTCACTCCCCACTGGTTCTCCCTATATCCAGGGGCTGGCTGAGGCAGAGACAGAAGAGACATCCACTTTGGGCAAGGCACAGCTGTCCTCTGGTCTCTCCAGCAATCACAGCATTTCTTGAATGGGACTCACCAGACCTCGGCCTTTCCCTGTCTAAATAACAAATCGTAAGGCAACCTGCCTACAGTCACATTTTCCTGATAAACAGAGTACAACACCTGGCTGTCCTGAAGCTCCTGTGATTACAAAGGGAGGGCTACGATCTCCAGTTCAACAGAGCACAGCACCCAGCTGTTACAGAACTCCTATAATTACACAGGGAGAGCCACATTCTCCTTATAAAGAGAGCACAGCATCCAGCTGTCAGAGAACTCCTATGATTACAAAGAGAGAGCAGCATTCTCCTTATAAACAGAGCACAGCACCCAGCTGTTAGGCTGCATTCACATGTCAGGGTTTGGATCGCGGGCAGAACCGCTGCGGTTCCGCCCGCGATCCAAAGATTATTGCAAATCGCGGGACGCCTAGCGTTGCCCGTTGATTTGCAATAGCCCCCCAAACGCTGAGCGATGTTGCCGCGATTTCCACCTGCCGAATCGCGGTAACATCGCGCAAACAAAATCGCGGGACGCAATACGCTCCAAAGAAGCTCTTGTACTTTTTTGGAGCGTATTGCGTCCCGCGATTTTGTTTGCGCGATGTTACCGCGATTCGGCAGGCGGAAATCGCGGCAACATCGCTCAGCGTTTGGGGGGCTATTGCAAATCAACGGGCAACGCTAGGCGTCCCGCGATTTGCAATAGTCTCCGGATCGCGGGCGGAACCGCGGCGGTTCTGCACCCGCGATCCAAATGCTGACATGTGAATGCAGCCTTACAGAACTTCTATGATTACACAGGGAGAGCCACATTCTCCTTATAAAGAGAGCACAGTGCCCAGCTGTCACAGAACTTCTATGATTACACAGGGAGAGCCACATTCTCCTTATAAACAGAGCACAGCACCCAGCTGTCACAGAACTTCTATGATTACACAGGGAGAGCCACATTCTCCTTATAAACAGAGCACAGCACCCAGCTGTTACAGAACTTCTATGATTACACAGGGAGAGCCACATTCTCCTTATAAACAGAGCACAGCACCCAGCTGTTACAGAACTTCTATGATTACACAGGGAGAGCCACATTCTCCTTATAAAGAGAGCACAGTGCCCAGCTGTCACAGAACTCCTATGATTACACAGGGAGAGCCACATTCTCCTTATAAAGAGAGCACAGCACCCAGCTGTCACAGAACTCCTATGATTACACAGGGAGAGCCACATTCTCCTTATAAAGAGAGCACAGCACCCAGCTGTCACAGAACTCCTATGATTACACAGGGAGAGCCACATTCTCCTTATAAAGAGAGCACAGCACCCAGCTGTCACAGCACTCCTATGATTACACAGGGAGAGCTACTTTCTCGCGAAAAACAGAGCACAGCGCCCGGGTGTCACAGAGCTCCAATGATTCCCCAAGGAGAGTCAAATTCTCTATTTGAAATCTAAAGGACTGAGCTATCATTTGTCAGTTTGGGTCCTGCAGGGTTACTATGATTATGATTCGAATGCCTTTATGTAAGGCCGCATTCACAGCTGAGTGACATGACGTGTTGCACATTTGTCACGTGACAGCATAGGGTAGTCCATTCACTTGAAGAGACAAGTGTGCTAAAATAGTTCCTGCGCCTTCTTTTTTTGGCTGTGAGCCAAGCATGGTTTGGGATGTGCATTTTGGTGCGTTTTTCGAATGACAAATGTGTGACAAAACACAAGACCTACTAGTTGTGTTTTAGTGTCAATAGGAAATAATGGCATCACAAGTGTGATGCGCGTTTTCGCACTTTTTGTGCGTTTCCAAAAACACAGGCAGGAACACGCTTTTCCACAAAAACCAGGAACGCTTGGGTGTGAATGCAGACTAAGGGACACAATTTTCTAGTTTCTGTACAGTAGCACCAAATTGAAGATTGTTTTAATTGATTTTAATTATACAGGATCAGAGTTCTGATCATGTGATGTGGTGATTGTGTTTACTGTTATTTTATTATCTCTATACAGATCCTGGTTATTTTTGTTTACAAATTTTGATACTTTGTATTTCAATGACCCGGAGTTTTCCCTGAAGGAACATTGTGGGGTTTTTTTTTTATTTCTCAGTACACAATTATCTCACCAGTAATACAAACCTTCTCTGTGTTACATCATACCGGAGGGTACAAAAGATTTTTCAGTTGCAGCAAATGAGCATAAATTGAGGCATGTGTTTTTTCTCCGTTTTTAGAAGGGGCTTTCCAAATTCCCTAAATATATCTACACATCCTATTGTTACATCTAATGCCCATCTTTTGTAACTCCCTCCTATGGTTACAAATATAGACTGCTCAAAAAAAATTAAAGGAAACTATTTTTAATCAGAGTATAGCATTAAGTCATTTAAACTCCTGGGACATTGATCTGGTCAGTTAAGTAGCAGAGGGGTATGGTAATCAGTTTAAGCTGCTTTGGTGTTAACGAAATTATCAACAGGTGCACTAGATGGGCAACAATGAGACAACCTCCAAAACAGGAATGGTTTTACAGGTGGAGGCCACTGACATTTTTTCCCTGCTCATCTTTTCTGAATGTTTTCCACTAGTTTTGCATTAGGGTAGGGTCAGTGTCACTATTGGTAGCATGAGGCGATACCTGGACCCTATGGAGGTTGCACAGGCAGTCCAACTTCTCCAGGATGGCACATCAATACGTGCCAGGTTTGCTGTCTCAAGAGCATGGAGAAGATTCCAGGAGACAGGCAGTTACGCACCCCAAATTCACCACTACTGTACCATGGTGAATTTGGGGGAGATCACATATTGGTGGGGGTGTCAGTGGATCTGGCATTTAGTTGGGCTTCCCTTGAACAAAACATGTACTGTACCATTATCTACTTAGAGAAATTACCTACCTGTGGACCAGTGGCGGCTGGTGCTCAAAATTTTTGGGGGGGCGCAAACAGAAAAATGTAATAGGCATTGCTTTGCAGCAAAAAACGCTGTAAAAAATTGCATGACTTTGAGGTCACAAAAGTGTGAAAGGGGCCTTCAGTAATTAAGGCATAGTGTGCCCCCTTCAATGCAGAGTGACCACAGCGTGCCCCCTTTCAATGCAGAGAGACCAGCGTGCCCCCTTCAATGCAGAGAGACCAGCGTGCCCCCTTTCAATGCAGAGACAAGCGTGCCCCTTTCAATGCAGAGACCAGCGTGCCCCCTTCAATGCAGAGACCAGCATGCCCCCTTCAATGCAGAGATCATCGTGCCCCCTTTCAATGCAGAGTGACCAGCGTGCGTGCCAAGCCCCCCCTCCCCAAAACCAGTGCACTTACCTTCAGCGGCGGCTTCTCCTCAGTCCCCGCGTCTTCTCGAGTCCTCAGTCCTCCCGCCTCCTCCTCGGCCAATGGCATGGTGTTTGCCTCTCGGCCAATCAAGAAGCGGGTCTCGGACCTGCTTCCTGATTGGCCAGGAGGAGGATCCGTGTGACAAAAGCGAATTTCCATTCGCTATTGTAACACAATGGGTGGGCTCGGGGCGCACTGCTCTGCGCCCCGGGTCCACCCTCTGCTGAAGCCTATTAGAGCCTCTTCCTCTAATCAGGTGATTAAAAAAAAAAACCCCATTGAACTCCATGTGTCCTGCGCCCCCAACGCACCGGCCGCCACTGCTGTGGACATCGTGACATTGACCCGACGTGCCCCCGCTCACTGAGGACACAATGGAAACCCCAGCCGGGCCCCTGCTCCCACAGAAGCAGCGCCAGCCGCATGGCCCCTCCTCTCACCTCAATACCGATGGCCGCCGGGCCCCTCCTCTACTCCCACTTCCAGAGCGCAGGCAGCCGGGCCCCCGATAGCCCGATGTTGTCTCTGAGACAACATTGGGTGAATTAATGCTGTAGTGGGCGGCGGGTCCCTTTCCCGACCGGGCCCCCCTTCCCAGCCAGGCCCTCGGACCACGTCCGAAGTGCCCGACCCCTCAGTCCGCCCCTGGCTATAGAGCCGCTGGTGGTAAATGGCATGTGCGGTGACCCGATGCAGGGGAGCCAGGGGAGTATGAGGAGTCGCTGCTCCTCGTATGGTTGTCCTGACAACTTTTCAATGTTCCATTTACTACATTGGCATGATTCATGACTATTATTGCTGCCATCAGTAATCATCATTGGTAGGTTCATGTAGCGCTTATATCTGGTTAACCCTTGTGTGACTAATACTTTTGAATATCCCTCCTGGTGTGTTTTGTTCCCACACATCTGCTACTTGACTCCCAGGTCTTATGCCAATAATTATGGAGAGGGCGCTGGTCCTGTCATACTAACGCCAGATTTATTTGTGTTTTTTTAGTGCTCCCTAATCAGGCTAAGTCCGAGGCCATTATGAACAAGGGATATAAAGCTGGCGGGAGCGGGTGGTGGGTGTTAACAACAGTGTATTCACAAGTAACAGGAAAAAACGGAATCAGATGCAGCGGGCCAAGATGGATCATCATTTTGAGTATAAGTCATTCAAAACAGTAGCATATATATATATATATATATAAGGATGTATAAAATTATTGATAAAAAAACTAATATGGCACACGTGGAGTCCCGCAGCGTTAAAAGATCCAGAGATCCCAGGGGTCCTGAGCAGCGCTCGGGGATTCACGGGAGCCACAACAATAGATTTTTCCAAATTACCGGTGGGGCTGTATTAAAGCGGCCTCCGTGGGTCAGACTTTGGACATGTCTGCACTAGGGTAATGTACCTATATCAGAGCAAACCACAACACATGGCAATGCACTACTGATTTATTGCATTGTCTTGCATTAAAAGCATGGGGAAGGATTAGAATCCCTGTCATGTTTTTAATGTTGTGTGCCCTTTCGGTGGATTCACCCTATTTTTCATGCTGACCATTGTGGGGAAATCCAAAATTTTAGAGTTGTGACCAGAACAGGAAGTGAAGAGAGATCTTCCAATGGCGACACCTGTTCTGAGGATGGTGTTTTAAGAGATGATTCCCTCCTTAATTTGGAATTTCAGAGAGACTTTCTTTCACTTCCTGTTGGGTCCAGTACAGGAAGTGAAGGAATTACCCTTCAAGGGAACACAAGATGCAAACAAAAAATAAAACCATGGCAGGGATCATAACCCTTCTCTACTATATGTAGCACTACTCCCTTGGGAGCTGCTGGTTACAGGTTCCCCTGGGTTACCCTTAGCAACGACATGACAGCTCAGCATTTTCAAAGTGCTTTGACTCAGTCAGGAAACAGTCTAGGAGTTTTGGTTTTTGTGGTTTTATTGAGAACTTGGATAGGAGAAGGGAATGAGTGAGATACTCTACCTTGAATAAACTATGCACAGTTTGCTGGGACGACAAGATGTTGCTGAGTGCAGCAAGGCCGCTGCTTCACCTTGTCACTAGCGGTGAAGAAGTAATTAATGAACTGCTTTAGATAAGCTGTACTGTACCGCAGAACACTTTTCAGGGCCTTTTCTGGCACCCCCTTTGTTCCTGTTCTTCAGGGTTTTCCACATGGCACCCCCTTTACTATAACACTCTCTGTGTGAGCTAGCGCCATGATCCCCTGACTTCACTAAAGTGGTCCCCCTTCCTGGGCAGACCCTTAGGCAAATTCTCCTGGTACTCACGGACACTGTTTTTCCAGAGAGACTCTGCCAGCAGCCTCACTGTCAGCTCTACTGGATCTTCTGCAGCTCAGCTCCACACCTGGTTCAATAGGCCGACCGCCCAAGACCACCTTCCTGACACACTGCAGGAGGAGAGACAGCCGTCAGCCTCCTCCTGGGACTCTGCTTCCCACCAAAGACGCCCTGTCACATGTCCCCTCAGTATTTATGATCAATCCCAGGATGCATTGCAGGAATGCCCTCCCACTGGGACTACCATAAAACCTGATGTGTCACTGGCTGGGTTTCCTCCACTGTCCAACAAGCTCCCTCATTGGATGCAGTGGGGACACTCCCTCAGACCCAGTGAATCACACCTGGAGACATGCAACAGGCAACCTAAAAGATCAGGCTCCCCTGATAAGCAGAAGGAGCAAATAGATGCATGTTCCTAGCACCTACCTAGGAGGGTGCTATAATAAAAATAAAAAAAAAATTTTTTTTAGATATACCTTAACCACTTACCGACCGCCCCACGCAAATTTACTGCAGCAGGCAAGGACGGACTGGGCCAGGATGCATTTTCCCTCCAGGCCACTCCTATTCCCATAAAAAAGGCTGCTGTACCGCCAGCTAGGAACTGCACATGTGCAGTTCGGGAGCTGGCCGAATCTAATGTTCAGGCGGTGTCGGAGGGGTGCAGGAACGCTCGTGCCTGTGACAGGGAAGTTGGCTGCACTTATCACAGGGCTGAGAGTCTGTGTTCCATTCACAGCACAGCCCCCTCCACATAAATGGGAGAGGCTGGCTGGATAGGTTCTGCCTCCTCCCGCTACTCTCTCCCTGTGCCCGCCCACACTCCAGGAAGGCCGTGTCTCTGTGCGTAACGAATATTGTGTGGGTGGGAAAGTTTGAACTGAACAGCCGGCCGCCACATCCTAAACATGAAGCCATGCATTGCCTGAGCCAGTGAGCCTCCCTGGGACCTTTTCCAGTAAGTTAGCTGTGACAGGCCTCTCTCCCGAATTCCTCTCCCTTCTCCTATTTCCTTATCTGCAGCTAAGGAGTTGTATTTCAGCAGCCTGAGCAGTATCTGCCAGTGGTGTATTTTGGTTTTGTGCTGCCCTAGGCAAGACTAAAATTGGGCACCCCCCTTCCCCCTCCTATGTAAATTTTCCCCACTCCTTCCTTTTTAACGGATGTGACTCCCTCCAAAATTGAAGGACTCCAAGCCCCAGCATGAACCCCTGAGATCTCACGAGAGAGGGGGATGAGAGAGGAGGGGTTGAGAGAAAGGGGGTGAGAGAGAGAGAGGAGGGGGGATGAGAGAGAGAGGGGGGGGGAGAAAGGGGGGTGAGAGAGAGAGAGAGAGAGAGAGGGGGTGGGTGATGGAGGGAGAGAGAGAGGGGGGTGGGTGAGGGAGGGAGAGAGAGAGGGGGGTGGATGAGATAGGGAAAGAGAGAGGGGGGATGAGAGAGAGGGGGGAGAGAGAGGGGGTGGAGGAGGGAGAGAGAGAGGGGATGAGAGAGAGGGTGGGTGAGAGAGAGGGGGAGGGAGAGAGGGGAGGGTGAGAGAGAGGGGGGTGAGAGAGAGGGGATGAGAGAGAGAGAGGGGGTGGGGGGAGGGAGAGAGAGAGGGGATGAGAGAGGGGGGAGAGAGGGGGGGTGAGAGAGGGGGAGGGAGAGAGAGATGGGGGATTAGAGAGAGGGTGGTGAGAGGGAGGATGAGAGAGAGAGAGAGAGGGGGGATGAAAGGGGGAGAGAGAGGGGGTGAGAGAGAGAGGAGGATGAGAGAGGAGGGGTTGAGAGAAAGGGGGTGAAAGAGAGAGAGAGGGGGGTGAGAGAGAAAGAGAGGTGGGAGAGGCAGCTCTAGCAACCAGTGGGCAAAAGAGTTTCAGGGGGAAGGGGCTGCATTTTTGCTGCCCCCCTGCAAAGTGCCGTCCTAGGCCTTGTCGGCCTAGGCCAAAATACAGCACTGGTATCTGCTCCTATGTAGTGCAGTTTGGCTGCAGTGCTGGTGTACTCGCAGTCTTGCTGCATGTTACCCCCAGTCCCGGACTTCAATTAGGTTGTACATGTAACCTCTTGCTTATCAGCTGCCGCAATTTGGCTCTATTACGCGAAACTACGTACCTGTACATCGTTTCGTGTAATAGACAGCAGCCCATTGTCCAGAGGGAAAGCCAATCACCAGGTACAGTGGACGGGATGTCCGCCGGCAACCCGCGATTGCTCCCCATGGAGACTGAATGGAGGTCTGTAAACAATGCAGACCGCCATTCTGTATCAGATGAACACAGGGATCCTGTGTTCCTGATATTTAGGAACACAGATCTCTGTGTTCATCTAGTGAGTCCATCCCCCACACAGAAAGCAACCCCTAGGGACACATTTAACCCTTTGACCGCCCCTGGTGTTAACCCCTTCCCTGCCAATGTCATTAGTACAGTAACAGTGCAAATGTTTTAGCACTGATTACTGTAGTAATGTCACTCTTCCCTCAAAAGTGTCAGGAGTCTGATCTGTCCACCGCTATGTCGCAGTCCGCTAAAAATCACTGATCGCCGCCAAACTAGTAAAAAAAAAAATAAAATAAATAAAAATGACATAAATCTTTCCCCTAGTTTGTAGACGGGATAACTGTTGCTCAAACCAAACAAGTTTTGTCGGTTCGTGGTGCCTCAAGTCAGGTATGGGATTTTAAGGGCAGGAGTAAAGCGAGTAAACAGTAGTTGTACAGTTTATAGATAAAATTTATTCACATGTATAATTATATACAGAAATTTGAGTGAATTGATGGGTAAAGTCCCATTGTGATGGTGAAGAGAAAGTAGTAGGTGTGTTTACACGTGAAAACGGTGACTTAAACAAGAAGGTAGATGGTCCTGCTCTGCTGTTCCTCATATCAAAGAATGGGAAATGGTTGCAGAGAGGGGCCTGATCGGTATTCCGACATGTTTCGGCCTGTAGCGGCCTTTATCAAGGATGTTACCGATTCTAGGAATAAGTACAATGGATTTGTCAGTGATAATAATATATAGTTGTTCAGATTAGATTATATATAAGATTGTAATGTAACATACATATTTTTTGTCCACTTTCTGGAGTATTGCTTTCCCAGATTTTCTCCGGGAGCTGCAGGAACAATGCTGTATTGGGTGAAAAAGGTGTGGTTTGGTTGTAATTTGAGCCACAAATAAAAAACATGGAGAAATTGCAATGATCCAGCCAACTTCCAATTGGAAGCCGATGCACTCACCTCCCGATTTCTAGAAAGAGGTTATACCAAAACCTCACTACGCAAGGCATTTAATCGGGCCAACAACAAAGACAGAGAAACGCTTCTCTTCAAAAACAAGCAACCCACCAAAACTGGAGCTGATACTCGCATTATCATCAGATTCACCAACGAACACCAGGAAATCAGAAATATCTTCACAAAGAATTGGCCCATCCTCATGGAAGAACCCAGCACCTCTAAGTTCCTACCACATCATCCACCTATTACTTTTAGGAAAGCAGGCTCCCTCCAACAACAACTAGTACGCAGTGAATTCCAGGAAGGATCTAAAAGAGACCCATGCAAAAACAAAGGCACCTTCCCATGCGGAGACTGCGCCCAATGCCCTGTCATCCGTCAAATAACTAATACTATTTTACCGAATGGAGACCCATTCCAACCAAAACACTTTTGCAACTGCAAAACCAGAGGAATAATATACATGATGACCTGCGAATGCGGGTCCTTCTATATAGGAAAGACCCGACAGGAATTTGGGAAAAGGGTCAATCAACACCTCCAGACCATGCACATTGGCAATTTCTATGTGCCACTAGGCAGACACGTGAGGGACGACCACAACTATAAAATGCCAAAAATTAACTTCATGGCCCTGGACAGGATCCATATCCCACTACGTGGCGGGGACTGGAACAAAACGTTGCTACAATTAGAAATGCGCTGGATTACACTTCTCAAGGCTACTACCCCACCAGGGCTAAATGAAGCTCAAAGTTATCGTCCATTCCTGCCAGGATTTTCTTCCGGCAAAAAAGACTAAACTCATCACCAACAGAACCCACTACTACTTGGATCAACCTCACATTTGGCCATCCAACCTTCCAATACATCGCAAAACATGATGCGGGGATGCCTGACCATAATAAAACCCCCCCACCCCCCCACCCCCCCCACCCTGACCCGATCCAGACCGTCTCACATCCCCTCTCCTCCCACTATTATTTTGCTGCACTAAGACACTATTTATATACCATGCCTTGTTTATTTTATTTATTTTTTCCTTATATGTACTTAACTGGTGTTTACACTTCTGTACAGTGTATCACCTCGAATATATCACATATATTGTCATGATACTGTTCGTCCACTTCTTTTGCTCATTTCCAGAACTCCAGGAACTCCCGGCACGGAAAGCCCCGAATCCCCTTTTGGATCGGGGCATTTTTAAGCCGACTGGTTGGTCCTGTACCCTCCACTATCCCCCTTGGGGATTGCGGCTTTCAGTCCGTGTCGGCGGCCGTAGGGGCACGTCCGCACGGCTACAAGGGATGCCGCATCTGCCGCACGCAGACGCATCTCTCGTCACACCACGGACACCGCCCATAGGCGTCACACAGCGCATCACTGCGCATGTGCGACAGCCTTTAAAAGGCCGGGGAACACCTCCAGGTCCTTAGTCTCTCCCGGATCGCAGGAGGACAGGACCTGGAGGCAACATGCTGTGATACTACACCGATACTCTTCTACAAAGCGTAAGCATAGACCTGGAAAAGATGTGCAAACATCTTCCAACCAAGTCCAAATTCTTTATACATTTCCAAAAACTTTTAATATTTGTACTTCAACCCAGGATGTTTTACTTTACTTAAAACCACATCCTTTACCTTTACTATGTACTACACCTTATATCCAGACAGGAAGTTCCGGGTGATAGGTGAGTCGGGAGGAAGTAGAGAGAAGAAATTGCTGGAAGTGGCAGTAGAGGAGGAGCACGAACCATACACTGATCTGTTACATGCCTCTTGAGAAGTGGTCTACTTGCATCGATTAAGCATTCCTCTAACACTAGATCTTCAGTGGTGTTGATTAACAGCTGGGAGAGGCTGACTCATTAAGTTGAGCAGCCAAGGAAATCTGGTAAGCTGCTTAATATATCCCATCACCGAGGTGTTCCCTTCCTTCACATACCCTGGGTGTCACGGGTGGAATCACCTTTTGCAATTTTGTGCACGTGGATTTATGAGTTTATTTTATATCATCTATATTGGGACTCATTCATTTGGACACTTTTCTTTTGTTATACACATTATTGTGATTAGTAGTTTTTTCCATTCATTTGGACACTATTTGTCAATTTTGTGATTATCAATACTTTTAGCGCTACACTTTTATGTTTCATCACTACACCTTATATACCCCGCACCACAGATGATCTCCATCAATGTGCAAACACCACAGATGATCTCTATCAATGTGGAAATCTGTATATCATAGCCACATTGAACCATTTGGACCAGAAAAACGTGGCCCAAGAAGTAATTATTATTATACTTTATATTACTTACTACAAACAACCCTCCATGTTTTTTATTTGTGGCTCAAATTACAACCAAACCACACCTTTTTCACCCAATACAGCATTGTTCCTGCAGCTCCCGGAGAAAATCTGGGAAAGCAATACTCCAGAAAGTGGACAAAAAATATGTATGTTACATTACAATCTTATATATAATCTAATCTGAACAACTATATATTATTATCACTGACAAATCCATTGTACTTATTCCTAGAATCGGTAACATCCTTGATAAAGGCCGCTACAGGCCGAAACATGTCGGAATACCGATCAGGCCCCTCTCTGCAACCATTTCCCATTCTTTGATATGAGGAACAGCAGAGCAGGACCATCTACCTTCTTGTTTAAGTCACCGTTTTCACGTGCAAACACACCTACTACTTTCTCTTCACCATCACAATGGGACTTTACCCATCAATTCACTCAAATTTCTGTATATAATTATACATGTGAATAAATTTTATCTATAAACTGTACAACTACTGTTTACTCGCTTTACTCCTGCCCTTAAAATCCCATACCTGACTTGAGGCACCACGAACCGACAAAACTATACTCTCGGGATGGTGGCAGAAACTATTACTTTCCCTTCCAGTTAAGATCCAAAAACATTTCTTCAACTAATACCCCGGATGGATAACACATCCACAGCCTCTCGGATCTCTGGAAATACTCAATTCTTATACAATTTATCTTATGGTCGCTAAGCAGCAATAGCACCAAACCTATTATTCCCAGGCAAACATAGCTTGCGCTGTGGCACTTTCCACAGTCTCAGCAAAGCCCTGTTGATTGCCTGTTCCAAAAGCAACATCCTTCTCCTAGCTAGTAAGGATGACTGAAGAAGAAGGAGAAAAAGATGTGGGAGACCTGGTTGGTGATGAATGGGAGACTCTTATGTCAGGCATCCACACCAGCTTCAAAGCCAAAGAACAAACGGAATCCGATATCTTGGCACTATTCAGAACACTCCAAAAACACTTGGAGAGGAAGTCGGCACTACACTGGCACATCAAGACATTTGAACGCTACATTAGCGAGAAGATCAACCCTGTAGGATTAAGAATCCAAATCTTTCCCACTATGGAAAATGTTACAACCCAACTTAAGAAAGAATGGGAAAACCAACTTAATGAATGTTCAAGGAACTTAATGATTCTTCTACAAGAAGAATATCTGAGACAAATAAAAACCTTAGACCTTGACATCAAAAAAACCTACGAACAACTAGCCCCTCTCAAAAAAGCCCAATTATATAGTGAACAGGAAAACAAACTCAAATCGCACCTTGAAGAATATGGAAAAGACATCCTACGAAAAAAAGAAAGAAAATACTGGCGCGACAAGAATGCTTTCGCCCAAGGCAGAGCTTATAAATGGGCAAACCAACGGACCAACTGCAGAACCCAATATGGCAGACCCTCAGATAAAACAGGACAACATTACTACTCATCGGATTCATCCTCATACAACTCTGGCCCTGATTATTATAAAAATAGAAGAGGACCACCTCCAAAACAACAAGAACCCCGACGCAGAACAGATGAGGAAAATACTCAGGAAACTGAACCTCAATTCCAAGGAACTAATATGGCAGACGAACAAGCCACGCAATCGGGGAACATGGACCAACCCCCCAAAGCCTACAACATGTTCACAAGATCGAAGGTCGATCAAAAACAACAGGGTGTTTTTTTAGGGAAAACGAACCCCAAACCCCCCAGAAAACATCAATCGGAGAAGAAACAGGAGGAAGAAAAACGGTAATAAACCTATCATCCCACACACTAACCAAGGAACAAAAAGAAGTGCTATCTTTAGGACTCTCCTTTTGTCCTAATACATGCCTAGACAAATTTGAAACTATCAAGGACGTCAACTTATTTGCCAGAAATTTGCTACTCAAAACTCTTTATCATAAACAACCCCAACCACAAGCCACACCCACACTTACAGCGGCTGAGTTCAGAGCCATCCGGGACCTCAACCTACTACTTCAAGAAAGTGACCTAGATGATTGGGATGATCCAAGTGAACCAGACCAAGACTCTGACAACGATGAGCCAGAAGCAACTTCAGACATACCTACGTTTAAAAAGAAATCAAACAAATTCCCCTCCTTCAATACCAATCCAGCAATCGCACTGTTCGTGCGACAAACCACTAAGGACATAGAAGCAATCAGAGAGAAAAAACATATGTCCAATTTGACCAACAAACAAAAACGAGCCCTTCAAGAACTCAAAAATAATGATACAATTATCATTAAGCCATCTGATAAAGGAGGTAATGTAGTTGTTATGAGCAAAGAAAAATACAAAAATATGTGCCATACAATACTCTCCAACACCAAATGCTACAAACAGATCGCCCCAATTATGATCAAATCATACGATCAAATTTTCTATACCAAAGTGGATAACGCATTCCGGGAAGGTACCATCTCCCAGAACCTATGGGAATACATAAGGACACCACACCCTAAAACAACCACATTATATGCATTACCTAAACTGCATAAAAACATAGATGACCCACCCGGAAGACCGATTATATCCGGAAACGGAAGCATCTCAGAGTCCATGAGTAAAGTTATTGACCGATACCTACGCCCTCATGTTAAAGAACTGCCCTCCTACACCCAAGACACCCTTCATCTTCTCAGAATACTCAATGACATCTCCATACCAGAAGAAACATATTTAATTACGATTGATGTGGAATCTCTATACAATAACATACCCCATACCAAAGGAATACAAATAATCGAAAAAACGCTTCGCTGTCACAATCAACGTGACCAAAACTTCAATCATTTCATCACAGACATGCTACAATACATACTCAATTATAATGTCTTCACATTTGGTGGCAACTACTATATCCAAACGTGTGGGGTTGCGATGGGAACCAGCTGCGCCCCCTCTTACGCCAATATTTACTTAGGCTCATGGGAGCAAGAATTCCTATCAAATGAAGAAAACACCATCTATACTGACAAGATTCTCATATGGCAAAGATATATTGACGATATATTGATTATATGGAACGGACCAGAACACATGATACTTGACTTACTAACTAAGATGAACCAAAACGAACATAACATGTTTTTTACAATGTCGTACAACAAACATCAAATATCGTTTCTTGATACCCTAATATACAAAGACCCCACAGGAAAAATCTCCACCACTCTCTACAGAAAGGAGACAGCAGGCAATTCCATTCTCCATGCCTCAAGCTTTCATCCACAACCTCTCATTCATTCTATACCCTACAGCCAATACCTCAGAATCAAGAGAAATTGCAATGACCCAGCCAACTTCCAATTGGAAGCCGATGCACTCACCTCCCGATTTCTAGAAAGAGGTTATACCAAAACCTCACTACGCAAGGCATTTAATCGGGCCAACAACAAAGACAGAGAAACGCTTCTCTTCAAAAACAAGCAACCCACCAAAACTGAAGCTGATACTCGCATTATCATCAGATTCACCAACGAACACCAGGAAATCAGAAATATCTTCACAAAGAATTGGCCCATCCTCATGGAAGAACCCAGCACCTCTAAGTTCCTACCACATCATCCACCTATTACTTTTAGGAAAGCAGGCTCCCTCCAACAACAACTAGTACGCAGTGAATTCCAGGAAGGATCTAAAAGAGACCCATGCAAAAACAAAGGCACCTTCCCATGCGGAGACTGCGCCCAATGCCCTGTCATCCGTCAAATAACTAATACTATTTTACCGAATGGAGACCCATTCCAACCAAAACACTTTTGCAACTGCAAAACCAGAGGAATAATATACATGATGACCTGCGAATGCGGGTCCTTCTATATAGGAAAGACCCGACAGGAATTTGGGAAAAGGGTCAATCAACACCTCCAGACCATGCACATTGGCAATTTCTATGTGCCACTAGGCAGACACGTGAGGGACGACCACAACTATAAAATGCCAAAAATTAACTTCACGGCCCTGGACAGGATCCATATCCCACTACGTGGCGGGGACTGGAACAAAACGTTGCTACAATTAGAAATGCGCTGGATTACACTTCTCAAGGCTACTACCCCACCAGGGCTAAATGAAGCTCAAAGTTATCGTCCATTCCTCCCAGGATTTTCTTCCGGCAAAAAAGACTAAACTCATCACCAACAGAACCCACTACTACTTGGATCAACCTCACATTTGGCCATCCAACCTTCCAATACATCGCAAAACATGATGCGGGGATGCCTGACCATAATAAAACCCCCCCACCCCCCCCCACCCTGACCCGATCCAGACCGTCTCACATCCCCTCTCCTCCCACTATTATTTTGCTGCACTAAGACACTATTTATATACCATGCCTTGTTTATTTTATTTATTTTTTCCTTATATGTACTTAACTGGTGTTTACACTTCTGTACAGTGTATCACCTCGAATATATCACATATATTGTCATGATACTGTTCGTCCACTTCTTTTGCTCATTTCCAGAACTCCAGGAACTCCCGGCACGGAAAGCCCCGAATCCCCTTTTGGATCGGGGCATTTTTAAGCCGACTGGTTGGTCCTGTACCCTCCACTATCCCCCTTGGGGATTGCGGCTTTCAGTCCGTGTCGGCGGCCGTAGGGGCACGTCCGCACGGCTACAAGGGATGCCGCATCTGCCGCACGCAGACGCATCTCTCGTCACACCACGGACACCGCCCATAGGCGTCACACAGCGCATCACTGCGCATGTGCGACAGCCTTTAAAAGGCCGGGGAACACCTCCAGGTCCTCAGTCTCTCCCGGATCGCAGGAGGACAGGACCTGGAGGCAACATGCTGTGATACTACACCGATACTCTTCTACAAAGCGTAAGCATAGACCTGGAAAAGATGTGCAAACATCTTCCAACCAAGTCCAAATTCTTTATACATTTCCAAAAACTTTTAATATTTGTACTTCAACCCAGGATGTTTTACTTTACTTAAAACCACATCCTTTACCTTTACTATGTACTACACCTTATATACCCCGCACCACAGATGATCTCCATCAATGTGCAAACACCACAGATGATCTCTATCAATGTGGAAATCTGTATATCATAGCCACATTGAACCATTTGGACCAGAAAAACGTGGCCCAAGAAGTAATTATTATTATACTTTATATTACTTACTACAAACAACCCTCCATGTTTTTTATTTGTGGCTCAAATTACAACCAAACCACACCTTTTTCACCCAATACAGCATTGTTCCTGCAGCTCCCGGAGAAAATCTGGGAAAGCAATACTCCAGAAAGTGGACAAAAAATATGTATGTTACATTACAATCTTATATATAATCTAATCTGAACAACTATATATTATTATCACTGACAAATCCATTGTACTTATTCCTAGAATCGGTAACATCCTTGATAAAGGCCGCTACAGGCCGAAACATGTCGGAATACCGGAATACCGATCAGGCCCCTCTCTGCAACCATTTCCCATTCTTTGATATGAGGAACAGCAGAGCAGGACCATCTACCTTCTTGTTTAAGTCACCGTTTTCACGTGTAAACACACCTACTACTTTCTCTTCACCATCACAATGGGACTTTACCCATCAATTCACTCAAATTTCTGTATATAATTATACATGTGAATAAATTTTATCACTCAAGTGACACTCAATAGGATTCCCCTTCGCTTCTCCTCCAATCAATACATAGAAGGTTATGTAGGAAGGTGGGGGTTGGAGAAGATGGGCCAGCACAGACAGTAATCAAACACTCCCACAAGAGAAGAGGGCTATGACATGCAAGGATGGAGGTGTAGGGGGGGATAGAGGAGGAGCTAGACCAGCACAGAGTAAATAGACATGTAGGCCGGAGCAGGGCCCCACATGGGTGCTACATAAATCCTGTATAATAATAATAAATAATTATAATTTAAATCAACGCACATTTTTCCCTTTAAGGCTTGGACACATTACATTATATAGCAGCCAGCTTGAGTAGGAAGTGGATGACTGTGCTATATGATGGCAACCATAGTTGTTGGGGAGGGGAAAGGTGCGTTTCATATCCCTCACCTTGTGGCTCATTCTCCATATTGGAGCCTGCTGCGGGCCAGGGTTGGCCTAAGAACCTGGACTGCTGGAAAGTCACAAGAGCAAGGCCTTGAATGAGAAGAAGCATGCTAGCCTCATGTGGTGGCAAAGTGAATTAAATTAACAGAGTAATGTTCAAGGGACATGTGTGAAGGGAGGACACCAGTGGCTGGTGAAGAATAGGTCATGTTCTGCATCACCCTCCTAAAAGCGCTAACTTTTTCCAAGAGAGAGAGATTGGAGCCTCAGTGTCTGTTGGTTATGGGGATCAAGTAGTTTATGCCTTGGGAACAGAAGTGTGGAGAATTACTTGAATGGCTTGTGGTTTCAGACCTGCCTTCCAGGGTGCAAACTCCCATTCATTGGTTCAACACCCCAACTACTCTCAAGAAATGAGAAGGAAATGGCATGCCTTTGCTTGAGACTTGACTCTGAATTTTCTAGCAAGTTCAGAGTGTAAATTTACTGTCCCCCTTAAAATAACTCTACACACAGCCATTAATGTCTAAACCGCTGGCAACAAAAGTGAGTACACCCCTAAGTTAAAATGTCCAAATTGGGCCCAAAGTGGCAATTTTTTGTGTGGCCACCATTATTTTCTGGCACTGCCTTAAACTTCTTGGGCACGGAGTTCACCAGAGCTTTACAGGTTGCCACTAGAGTCGTTTTCCACTCCTTCATGACGACATCACGGAGCTGGTGGATGTTAGAGACCTTGCACTCCTCCATCTTCCATTTGAGGATGCCCCACAGATGCTCACCAGGGTTTAGGTCTGGAGACATGCTTGGCCAGTCCATCACCTTTACCCTCAGCTTCTTTAGCAAGGCAGTGGTCATCTTGGAGGTGTGTTTGGGGTCATTATCCTGTTGGAATACTGCCCTGCGGCCCAGTCTCTGAAGAAATGGGATAATGCTCTGCTTCAGTATGTCACAGTACATGTTGTCATTCATGGTTCCCTCAATGAACTGTAGCTCCCAGTGAAGGCAGCATTCATGCAGCCCCAGACCATGACACTCCCACCACCATGCTTGACTGTAGGTCTTTGTACTCCTCACCTGGTTGCCGCCACACGTGCTTGACACCATCTGAACCAAATAAGTTTATCTTGGTCTCATCAGACCACAGGACATGGTTCCAGTAATGCATGTCCTTAGTCTGCTTGTCTTCAGCAAACTGTTTGCGGGCTTTCTTGTGCATCATCTTTTAGAAGAGGCTTTCCTCTGGGATGAGAGCCATGAAGACCAATTTGATGCAGAGTGAGGTGTATTGTCTGAGCACTGACACGCTGACCCCCCACCCCTTCAACCTCTGCAGCAAAGCTGGCAGCACTCATACTCATATTCCCCAAAGACAACCTCTGGATATGACGCTGAGCACGTGCACTCAACTTCTTTGGTCAACCATGGCGAGGCCTGTTCTAAATGGATGATGTACCAAAATATTTAGCATTTTTTATCCAGTTGCACTAACCGTCATTGTAATTAGCACTATTGCACTTTATATTTGCGGTCATTCATTGCAGCAATTACAGTATTTCTATTTAGCACCATTTCACTTTAGGATCAACATTTTATTGGTGATCCTTATTTTCATTAACTATATTTTTTGCAAGCGCTGTTTTTTTGGTACATCATCTTTTCTAAGTTTAGACTTAGCAAACAGCAGCTGCAAAAAAAAATATTATTCACATTATTTTTTTGCACATTGTTGTTCCTAGCGCGGGTTTAATCAATCATTTACCACTGTATGGTCTTGGCCACTGTGCTGCAGCTCAGTTTAAGGGTCTTGGCAATCTTCTTATAGCCTAGGCCATCTTTATGTATTTTTTACAGATCCTCAGAGAGTTCTTTGCCATGAGGTGCCATGTTGAACTTCCAGTGACCAGTATGAAAGAGTGAGAGTAATAACACCAAATTGAACGCACCTGCTCCCCATTGACACCTGGGACCTTGTAACACTAACGAGTCACATGACACCAGGGAGGGAAAAGGGCTAATTGGGCCCAATTTGGACATTTTCACTTAGGGGTGTACTCACTTTTGTTACTAGTAGTTTAGACATTAAAGGCTGTGTGCAGGGGCGGACCCAGAGTCTAATCTTGGGAGGGGCACTGCTAGAAAATAAGGTGTTGCTTACAGAACTGAATGTAGAACTGTGTTACCGCTCACTCACTGGTTGCTAGAGGTTACAGCACATCATTAGTGCTTACTAATTGGTTGCTAGAGGTTACAGTGCATTATTACTGCTCACTGATTGGTTGCTAGAGGTTACAGCACATCATTACTGCTCACTGAGCAATGGAGCAATCCCAATTAATTGAGCAAAGTAGTACAGTAGACGTCAGAGACTGCAGAAATAGTACAGGAGATGGTCAGAGGCTGCGGACATACTGGAGGAGACTGTCAGAGGCTGCGGGCATACTACAGGAGACTTCAGAGGCTGCGGACATACTACAGGAGATGGTCAGAGGCTGCGGACCCACCACAGGAGACTGTCAGAGACTGAAGACACAGTACAAGAGACGGTCAGAGGCTGCGGACACACTACAGGAGATGGCCAGAGGCTCCAGACACAGTACAGGAGACGGTCAGAGACAGCGGACATACTATGGCAGACTTCAGAGACTGCAGACACAGTACAGGAGACGGTCAGAGGCTGCGGACACACTACAGGGGATGGTCAGAGGCTGCGGACACACTACAGGAGACTGTCAGAGACTGAAGATATAGCACTTTTAGAGGTCCAGGGGCGGGGCATCCACTTAAATCTCCTCTAATTCTACAGCCTCTCCATCCAGAGTACACAGGCTGCAAGGGGCGGGGTCAGAGCATTAGTGGAGCTCATGGCCCTGCCCCCTCTTTGCTGGCTGGGGAATGCAGAGATCCGGGGGTGGGGCTCTTGGCTCCTACTACAACGGCTCCTTACTGAGTGCACAGGCTGCATTGGCGGGGTCAGAGCGTCAGTGGAGCTGCTGGCTGCAGAATACAGCGCTGTTTCCCATGTCCCCAGCGCGCTCTGTGGTGCCATCGTCGGTGCCCCAATTTCCAGACAGAGTGGGGCAAGCAGAGCAGCTCCTTTGGATGTGTGGGGGGGGGCAATTGCCCTGTTGCCCCCTCCCCCCCGTATCTGCCCCTGGCTGTGTGTTGAGTTATTTTGAGGGGACAGCAAATTTACACTGTTACTGTTACATTGTCACTGTTACACTCACTACATTACATTGTAGCAAAGTGTCATTTCTTCAGTGTTATTACATGAAAAGATATACTAAAATATTTACAAAAATGTGAGGGGTGTACTCACTTTCAAGAGATACTGTATATACATTTCAAATATTTGATTTTCCTGTGCTTTTACATACATTTTATTTGAATTGGTGACAAGGTCTCTTAAGCTGTGGCACAATATCTTGTAAGTGATTTCTATAATTTTAGTTAGTTTCTCTCACAGCTATTTGCCCAGTTCCTGTCCTCTTGCCAGGAATAATTCTGGCCCAGTGCCATAGCACACAGGGCTGATTGATGTTGCGGTGCAGTAGAACTAGGCAGGGAGGGCCTTTGAAGGGACCCTTAAGGTGTTTTCCCCGTTGGCTTGTACAGAATTGCAGAGCTATGGAACTCTTTCTTATGTCAGTGCTCTGTCGACTGCTGACTCACCATCTTCTGACTTTGGAAACTCCCACTGGGCTGGAGGGTGACACAAGTACATCTGCAAGTCAAACACTGTAGTCGTCGTCACACTCTGAGCTGTTGGGCGAACTCAGTGCACGATTCATTCTGGGGGGAAAAGAAAACTTACTTTTTTTTTAACAGATTTAACTTGTCGCAGCTTTTGCCGTACAAAACGTTTCAAACTTTTCTTGATCTGCTGGAAGGAGAAAAGACGGTCTACGTATACAGGAAGCAGGTAAAGAATAAATGTTTTGTGTACATTTGTGTATAGGGAAGAGTTTCCAGACTGCTCTGATACTGGATCTTAAATTGGGGTGTGTCACTTTAACCGTCATTTGTCCTGAATCTAAGCACCATTTTACATCTGGCAACTTCTGATTTGGAAAGAATCCGGAAGCGTGTGTGGTAAGAATACTAAGCACACAAAAATTTTTATTTCAAAATCACATGCCTGTATATAAGTTACATTTTTTATTCAAATTTCCCCTTCAATAATTGAGTTTAAAGTCACTGGAGCAGTTGTACAATTGACAGGATAAAATTATTTTGATGGTAAGCATTCAAATTTCAGTTTGTAGAAATATTTTAATGGATTAAAATGTATCAAAAACTAAAATTTTTATTTTGGGAGTGTGGAATGGTTAGACCTTTTGCCTTTTATTAAAGCTGGGAAAATTCACCCTTTCTATATGCTGATGGTCATTGTCACCGAGGCATGAGTTGATAAGAAAATCCAAAATTCAAAGCTGGATTCACCAGCCACTTAGGTCAGCCATACACGGTTCTAATTTCAGCTGGTTCAACAGGAACAGGGCAGGCTGAATGTACCAAGATGATCGATTGATTGACTTGGGTACAACCAGCCTGCTTGATTCGCTTGGGAATATCGCAAGCGGCTGTTATAGCTGATAGCGATAATCTCTGTCTTCTCTCTGGGGGGGGGGGGGGGTGATCCTCCTCCCTTCATTGATCCTCCGCTGGGAGAAGACAATGGCCCAACAGAAGGGATTCCTGCATCAACACTGCCTTGATGTGTGTTGGAAACAGAAATTCCCTCCATGTATCGCCGGCCTATGAAGTAACAATGAAATTAAAAAAAGAAGTAAGGGGTAGGTGATCTACATTTTAATTACAAAGACCTACAACCTAATGTTCCCAGAAAGTACTCATATCAGGCTGAGTGCAGTGACTTTTCACTGACAGTAAGTCAAGGGGACAAGAATGTTGTCCCCTCAGTATCAGAACTTTGTCCTTGTCCATATGTGGGAACGTTTTACATTTCTGCATGTAGGAATAATGCAATTGATTCTTCTTTAGTTATAATTTTTATGTGGGCTGAACTGCACAATGCGAAAAGTCTGCAAACAGAAATGATTTTTGGAATAGAGGTTGTAAAATGTATTTGCACTTTGACCAGAAATTTTATTTTGGCTTGGTTTGTGCTTCCAAATCTGTTCACTTTATAGACCCTTAAAATTCCTTTTCTGTGCGTTTAACTAATAATATAATAATGTATAGTCTATCAATGGGAAAGAGGGAGCGAACTTCTTCCTGAAAATTAGGTATACAAAACACGTTTTCTTGTACAGGGTGGATCCCTCACACATGATCATGTGCGCATTGCGCAATCTCCAGCATTTCGCAGGCATACACCCTCTGGGTCTGAAGGTGAGTCTTAGGGAATAGATGAATGATAAAGGATTTGTTTCCAACTTGCATTATTATAAAAGAAACGAATCATATATTCAATCATGTTGGGGGTGTAGTGTTCTATGTATAAAGTGTAATAAAACTGTTATTATTATATCCAATGGTCAGTCATATAGGGGGTGTAGTGTTCTATGTACAGAATGTATTAGATTGTATTATGATCATATTCAGTAGTCGGTCATGTTGGGGTTGTAGTGTTCTATGTAGAGTGTAGAAGAATAATATTGTGATCCTATCCAGTGGTTGGTCATGTTAAGGTTGTAGCTTTCTATATAGAGTGTATTAGAATTATATTGTGATCATATCCAGTAGGCAGTTATGTTGGGATTGTGGTGTTCTAGGTAGAGTGTTGCGGATTGGTATAATCATATCCAGTGATCGTCCATGTTGGAGGTGTGGTGGTTTATGTATAGAGTGTAATAGAATAGTATTGAGATCCTGCCCAATGGTCAGTCTTGTTGGAGGAGTAATGTTCTATGTACAGAGTATAGTGGATATGCATTATGATCATATCCAGTAGTCGGTCATGTTGGGGTTGTAGTGTTCTATATAGAGTGTATTAGAATTATATTGTGATCATATCCAGTAGGTGGTTATGTTGGGATTGTGGTGTTCTATGTAGAGTGTGGCAGATTGGTATTTATAGTCATATCCAGTGATCGTCCATGTTGGAGGTGTAGTGGTTTATGTATAGAGTGTAATAGAATAGTATTGAGATCCTGCCCAATGGTCAGTCTTGTTGGAGGAGTAATGTTCTATGTACAGAGTATAGTGGATATGCATTATGATCATATCCAGTAGTCGGTCATGTTGGGTTTGTAGAGTCCTATATAAAGTGTAATTGAATTGTATTATGGTCGTGCCCAGTAGCTGGTCATTTTGAGGGTGAAGAATTCTATATAGAGTGTATTAGAATTGTATTTTGATCATATACAGTAGTCGGTCATGTTCAAGGTGTAGTGTGCCATATAGGGTGTAATAGAATTGCATTATGATCATATAAAGTGGTCGGCCATGTTGGAGGTGTAGTGTGCCATATAGGGTGTAATAGAATTGCATTATGATCATATACAGTGGTCGGCCATGTTGGAGGTGTAGTGTGCCATATAGGGTGTAATAGAATTGCATTATGATCATATACAGTGGTCGGCCATGTTGGAGGTGTAGTGTGCCATATAGGGTGTAATAGAATTGCATTATGATCATATACAGTGTGGTTTGTCATGTTGGAGTAGTGTTTTATGTATAGAGTGTAATAGAACCATTTTATGATTGTATCCATCAGTTGGTCTTGTTGGAGATATAGTAGTCCATATATACATTGTAAAAGATTTGTATTATGATTACGTCTAGTGGTCGGTCATGTTGGAGGTGTGTAGTGTTTTATAGAGCGTAACAGAAATATTTTATGATTGTGTCCAGTGGTCAGTCATGTTGGAGGTGAAGTGTTTTATGCATGGAGTCTAATAGATTTTGTATTATGATCATATACAGTACAGTGTTTATCCTGGAGAAGCACGACTCATGTTCAGTGATTCATACTGGGGATGTATTACAGTATAACCTACCAATGGTTAATTGCTAAAGGTTAAAGTAGAACTATAGGCAAAACTTTTTTTTTTCAGTTTGGATAGAGTAAGAGAGGGTTATAACCCCAGTCAGATTTTTTTTTTCACCATTTGTGTCCCACTGTGGATATTTTCCTTCACATCCTGTCTCATAGCCAAACAGCAAGTGAGAGGAAATCCCTGAAAATAAAGGGAATTACTTTGGGACCCCCAGGTCCACCCCATTGGAAGATTTCCCCTCTATTACTTTTCTGGGGACAACCTAAAATGTGGGATTTTCTTTTACTTTCACTTTCAATGATAATGGTATACAGGACAAATAGAGAGAGTGAATCTCTAATAACAGGGGCACAGGCAGCAATAAAAACTTACAGGTGTCAAAAACAAACAAAAAGTTTTGCCTTTAGTTATACTTTCAACAATGTATATGGAAATATTTTGGCAATAACATATTTTTCTATTATACATAATAACTGTGAGACCTTAGGCATCTCTGTGTATAAGATTCTCTGTGGATAATCGAGAACTGCTTGGAATGTTTATGAACTCGTTAGAAGAAATACTACAGTTATCTTTTCAGACCTGCATCTCATTCATGTTTCATTTTCCCTTATGGTCAGGTGTTGATTCCTCAACCTGCAGGCTAACGTGGTATAACCAAAGTCGAATCTTTGGGTATTATTAAAGCTTGTAGACTTCACCTCCTCAACATCTCTAAAATTCGCCCCTTTTTAACAACTGAAACCAACAAGCTACTCATTCACTCCCTTGTTATTTCTCGCCTCGACTATTGCAACTCCCTTCTCATAGGCCTACCACTTCATAGGCTATCCCTTCTTCAGTCTATCATGAACGCTGCTGCCAGGCTTATCCACCTTACCAACCACTCAGCGTCTGCCTCCCCTCTCTGCCAATCCCTACACTGGCTCCCGATTGCCCAGCGAATTAAATTCAAAATACTAACCGTAACATACAAAGCCATTCACAACTCTTCCCCGAGCTACATCACCAATCTTGTCTCCAAATATCACCCAAACCGTCCTCTCCGCTCCTCTCAAGACCTCCTACTCTCAAGCTCCCTTGTCTCCTCCTCTCATGCTCGTCTCCAGGATTTCTCCAGGGCCTCTCCCATCCTCTGGAACGCTCTACCTCAACCTGTACGGCTATCTCCTTCTCTAGCTGCTTTCAGGCGATCCCTGAAAACTCATCTCTTCAGGGAAGCCTATCACACCACCAACTAATGTCTACTGTCTACTGTCTCCACTGCAGGTAGCGCTAAACCACAGAGGGAGAGGAAGTCATGAGGAACATGGTTCCTGTATGGTTTCCTGGGTCACTGAGGCAGCGACTTGATTGGATGCTGGCCGCTCATGTGACTCTGGTGGCCATCTTGAGTATTTAAGACCCAGGCCCAGGGTTTGGCCCAATTTACGTGAGTGGGTAGTGCAGGAAAAGTTACCCCGCCTGTTTGGGACAGTAGTAATAGGGAAAGGTTCCTGATGAGGAGTGAAAGCGTAGGGTCGCTACTCTTCTGGACATCTTTCCGATTGGGTACAAGGCAGCAGGCCGCATTCTGCCCCTTTCCACAGACGCTCTCAGTCCAGCTAGCAACCTCTCTGTCTACGTTGGTGATAACCATGAGTGAGCCTGGTTGGGCAGCCTGCTCCCTGGGTTTGTTGTGAACCATTGCTGCATTACTTCAATACAAGTTTCTATCACACCTGTCTGTGTGAATTATTGCCTCCGCACCATGCTGCACCCCACCTACAAGATGGCCCCTTTTGCAAGCCTCTATAAACACCTAATAAATCAATGGCTGGCCATACAAATTATAATCCAATTGCACAATCTTCTATAGATGTACCAACTACTATGTAGTACAAGAGTCTGTCTGACTGAATTTTACATTGAATGTAATGGATGGCTTGGATGACCCTCATAATTGATAGTTTCATTAGATCTAATGGAAATGGTACAGAAATTGTACAATCATGCTCAGAAAAATTACATAGATGGTGCAAATCTCATTTCTTGTGTGGGCTCAGGAATTTTAATTACCGTGAACTCTGTCAGCAGCTCTCTTCATCAAAATTTATTCTACATTACCTTCGTTTCTTTTTTAAGTCAGACTGTCATAACGGTAGTTATTAATAAAATTTAACAGGACATAATATTAATATCTACTGGTTAATAATGTGATTTAACAGTATTTAAATTTTTTTAACTCAGTTTGAACAACAGTTACCTGTTGATGTATTTTTTGGAACAAGAAGTGATCTTTTTTTTGTATCATCAGTATACTTTAATGGAATAAACGAATGAGCAGTGAATATTACACGGAGAGTGATAACTCTGGCAGGTAAATATCAGAGCAGGTAAAAGGGTAATACAGCTTGTTGTTTACACATCAGGAAGTGTTGGGAGAGGGGTGAGTTGTCTATCCGGCTCTTCCACATTCCAATGACAATCCCCAGAAGACGGTTCAGGAAATACTGACATTCACGTAGTCAAATAAACGGAAGACCTTTTATTTTTTTGGTTGGAGGTCCGTCTAACTTTCTCAAAATGATTATGGTGTGGTGTGGTGTGGTTTGGTGTGCAGCGTAGCACCAGCTACATGTCTTCAGCAAATACTGCAGATTAATGGAAATAGGGGACTCGGCATGCCAGTCAGTTTATTCTCCTGCTGGAAAGACCTGGTTATTGCTGTTGAAAAGCTTTGCCTCCTAAGTGGGGCACGCACCCACTTAAACAAAAAAAAAAAAACTCCTTAAACCCATAAGTATTTGTTTAATCACCACACTATCATTATACCTTTTTGTTTTTCCAAACAAAAAAATGCAATAATATTTAGGTTGATCAAAAAACCATGGCCACCCTGTCACTGGTGATGAATGGCTTTATTTTTATACAAAGTCATGTGATTCCTATGGCAGAGCTGTCACAGTAATCATATGGTAGAGCTGTCACAGTAATCACATGGCAGAGCTGTCACAGTAATCACATGGCAGAGCTGTCACAGTAATCACATGTCTTTTTTTGCTAAAACCAACGGTCACCAGTCCATACTCTTAGAGCCGGTTCACACTACCACAACCAGAAAGTCGCCCCATGAAGAAGCTGCTTTTTAGCAGAGACTTGTAAGAGACTTGTAAGAGACTTAAATGATAGGCGACTTTGTCTGTGGGGAATGCCTGGCTAATCTTTTTCTTCTTCCTGGAAAGTCTGATCACAGTCGCTTGAAAATAGATAAGGATCCGACTTAGAGGCGACTCCCATTGAAGTCTATGTGCACAAGTCGGATAGAGGTCGCCTTGAAGTAGTACATGAAACTTTTCTGAAGTCGGAGCGACTTCAGTAGTGCATATTAAGACGGCTCTCATTCATTTACATTGAATTTGTAATGACAAGAGACTTGGAGCGACTTGAGGGCACACAAGTCGCGTTCCAAGTCGGAGTAGTGTGAACCGGCTCTTACTCTTCTCTTTGCTGCCTTTGATACAGTTGGCCACCTGCTCCTCTCCCTTGGCATCCATGATCCTGCTCTTTGCTGGTGCTCCTCCTACCTGTCCTACTACATCTACAGTGTCACTTAGACCTCTACCTCCCCCATCCTGTGTTCCCCAAGTTTCTGTCTTCAGACCTCTTCTAATCTCTATCTACACCTCCTACCTGGGTCAGCAGATAGCCTTCCATACCATTTCCGTCAATAAAAAATAGATGCGCTATCCTTTTAAGTTAATCAACATTTTTTGTTTTTTTTTAAATGCCATTTTGATGCTGATGACACCCAAATCTATCTCTCTACCCCTATGCTCACCCCATCTGTCTCCTCGTACATCCCTAATCAGTATAGATGTGTTTCCAAAACTGAGCTCATAATACTTTCTTTCCTTTAGGGAAACCTATCCCACCTCTAGCTAATAAACAGTATTTTTACTTTTCCATCAGCTGATTTCTAAAATTTTTTACCTTTTTGTATCACCTGATCTTCCCTTTTAGATTGATAGCTCCCATGAGCAGGGCCCTCTGAACTCTCATATTGGATTGGATTGTAACTGTACTGTCACCGTCCATTTTGTAAAGTGCTGTGCAAATTGTTGGCACTATACACTGATCAGCCATAACAGTAGGACCACTGACAGGTGAAGGGAATATCTCCTAACAATGGCATCTGAAAATTGGTGCAATATATTAGGCAGCAAGTGAACATGTTGTCTATGAAGTTGATGTGGTGAAAGCAGAAAAAAATGGGCATCGCAGTTTGTTGTGTATGGGGCTGTGAAGCCCATGGTGACCCATGTCCACAGCCAAAAGCTTCAATAATGGTCACATGAACATCAGACTACGTAGCAATAGAAGAAGGTGGCCTGGTCTGATAAATCGCATTTTCTTTTACATTATGTGGATGGCCGAGTGTGGGTGCATCACCTGGGGAAGAGATGGCACCAGAATGCGGTATAAGAAGGCAAGTCGGCAGAGGCAGTGGGATGCTTTGGGCAATGTTCTGCTGGGAAACCTTGGGTCATTCATGCGGATGTTACTTTTGTGTCAATGCCTCAATGGGTCAGGGATTTATAGGAAAAAGCGGCCATACTCAGTATTATTTGGGTGGTCATAATGTTATGGCTGATCAGTGTATACGTTCTGTATAAGAATAATAATAATAATGATAAACAGTTAACATTAGTGCTAGGGATAGGGTTACTATTAGGGCTAGAGTTAGAATTTAGGTTACTGGCAGGGTTAGGGTTATATAGGCTACAAAAAAAAAAAAAATGATTTATTTTGCCTTCCCTATTTTCTCCAATGAATTTCACTAAATAGGGAAATACAGGAATCACCCTGACAATTTGCTCCACCAGGTATGAATCACCACCAACAAAAACGAAAAAGCTAACAATCTCTCAATACTTTCTCTGTTCAGGCTGCCCAAGGCATGAACCATACAGCAATTTAGGTGCTTTTCATAGTAGTATGGCCTAAGGGCTCATGTACACTACAGCTTCTAAAGTTAAGTTTAGGAGCTTTTGGCGTTTTTTTGCCAAAACTCCTAAACTCAACCCTATAAAAGCCTGTGTGTCCTACTGTATGTATATGTATATATATATATATATATATGTATATATATATATATATATATATATATACACAGTAAAACCTTGGTTTGAGAGTAACTTGATATACAAGCGATGTCTTGATATACAAGTAGCGTCATGTCACAACTGAGTATAAAAGAGAAGAGAGGTCCCTCTAAGTGTAGCAATATTGTTACATTTAATGAAGGTTCAATATTTAGCAGCTCACATGGTTGATGATTTAAAGAGGCACATCTAAGTATGGAAGCATCCAGGGTAAAGCTGTCCACATAGACCATCTTCTGCACTGCCATCTTCATCACACCCTTCCACACTGCGCTCCACAAGCGATTCAAAGTCTCGCTTTCAGATCACTCTACTGCAGGGTAGTCTTCCCAATCACAAGTGCAGACTGACATCGGTGAGAGCCAGTGGTTCAGAAGATGGTCTATGTGGACAGCTTTACCCCGGATGCCGGCATACTTAGATGTGCCTGTTTATTCATCAACCATGTGAGTTGCTAAATGTTGTACCTTCATTAAATGTCCCCATACTGCTACACTTAGAGGCGCCTCTCTTCTCTTTTATACTCTGTAGCTCCTGCTGGATTTTGCTTCTAATCCCCTTGTGGAGGCACCATTTATAGATGGACATTCTATAGTTACACAACCTATCACATTGCTATAATCTTTGTATATAGACTATAAACTGAAAGACTTATGAATAAATGGTTGTGGAACAAATCATCTGAGTTTCCATTATTTCTTATGGGAAAATTCGCTTTGATATGAGTGCTTTGGATTACAAGCATGTTTCCAGAACGAATTATGCTCGCAATCCAAGGTTTTAATGTATATATATATATATATATATATATATATATATAGAGAGAGAGAGAGAGAGAGATATGTGTGTGTGTGTGTGTGTATATATATATATATATATATATATATATATATATATCTCTATATAATATATAGATATATATATATATATATATATATATATATATATATATATATATATATATATATATATTATATGCACAGGCATAGCAGCCCATTGATTTGAATGGGCTGCTATGCCTGCATTTTCGGCTGAAAAAAGGTGCATGCAGAATTTAAAAAAATGCAGTGGCCGTGAAATCCATCCTGCTTTAGCACCATGCGACTTACCTGCAGTTCCTGCACATGCAAACTGTGTTTTTAAATGCTGGGCCCACGTATATAAAAATGCAGAAAGCTTGCCAGTGCAGGAACTGCAGGTAAGTCGCATGGTGCAAAAGCAGGATGGATTTCAAGGCCACTGCATTTTTTTAATATCATGATAATACTGTATACCGTGACAAAACCTTAATTAATCGCAGCATGGAAATCTGATACCGTCACATGCCTAGTTTAGATTAATGGTCATATGTTTACTTATTCTAGTTCGAAAACTAACTGCTCAGAACTGGTTGTCCCATGTCCCACCATTTCTTCAATTGCATAATATGGTTCAAAAAACTCTTGGAAGAGAAAAATTAGCATAGCAACATAGGGGTTGTGTACAAAAATTCTAAAAATATGGTCCCCTTGGCGTGCTGTTCATCCATTGCTGGTTTATTCCATTACCTAATTTTATGACATTATATTTGTGTTACTACTCATACAGATGTGTTTCTGGAGCTCTTTTTTTTCTATTTATTTTTGTGTAATGCTGTTTGTTTTGGTGTTCTGGCATTTGAAGCTGAACTGACATACTTTGTTAATTATCTTACATGCATTACTGAGATATGTTTATGGAACGTACTGTTTTGTCTTTTTTTTCTGCTTTTCTTTTCTTTGTTATTGTTGTTTTGTATAATAAACGCTAAAAAAAACAAAAAATCAATAAAAATTGATTGATAAAAAAAAAAGAAAAAAAAAAAGCTGAACTCAAGGCAAACCACTATATACACAGATAATATACATACAGTATATGGGAGCTGTCCTACCTGACAAAGGATATGGATTTCAGTCCATCCAGTCTTGAAATTTACACAGCTCTGCCAAACAATACTGCCCTGTCTGGTATGGCAGGAGATCTGAGTTTTCTCTGACACAGTTTATTGGCACAGGTCTTGTCCCTACCTGTGATTGGTCAGTGAGAGGACAAACGGCAGACTGAAGAACTCTCTTTAACACTCTGCTCCTATCAGCATGTTTTTGTTAGCACAGGAGCACTGCAAAACACTGCATGAGCACTGCAACAAAATTGGCTGCTTTGGTCCTGCAGCCTCATAGGACAGTCAGAGTAGAATGAAAACTCTTCCTACAAGCTTTAACCAGACACTGATAGAAGTCACAAGACTGCTATATACTGCTGATGAGAAAAGGCATTTAGCAGTTTATATTACTAAAATAATTGCCTTTCCATGTTCTGTGTACTGTGGGAGACCAGATTAATGGCGCTTTTCCACTGCATGGAACCGAACGGTTCGGCTCGCTTTTGTGCTTTTCCACTGCTGGTACCGCATGGTATAGTGTAGGAACGGTTTGGTACGGTACGGTACGGCGGCGCTTTTCCACTGCATGGAACCGAACGGTACGGCTCTCAAAAACAGTACCTACTCGATTGTGGTTCCAAGAGGTACCATACCCGCTACCATATCCCACAATCCTTTGCATGCAGCCACTACTAGCCACTGATTGGTCAGAGAATCCCACCCACCCCGTTGTTATCCCACCCAGTTAACTTTAGTACTACTTTAGTGGAAAAGCAAACCATACCGTACCGTACCGAACGGTTCCAACACCGTACCATGCGGTACCAGCAGTGGAAAAGCAAACGGGGCCAAGCAGGGCCGAGTAGAGCCGAGCCGGTACTTGCAGTGGAAAAGTGCCAATAGTGAATACAGGGTCCTTGGTTTAGTAACAATGTAAGGGTCCATTCAGACCAGCCTCTGCATAACACAGCAGCTGGTTTGCGGTGTGGTCCAGCTGGCTCATCACACTGTTCACTTTTTTTTTCAACAAACTTTATTGAAATGTGACACAGACAGTTTATAAAGTTTAATTGGCTGTCATGTGGTGCGAAGCGGTAGATTGCCTCGTGCTGTGCTGAGAAAAAAGTAGTACATGCAGAACATTTTTTACGCACCGTGCCCACACACCACCACATCACTGGTGTGAAAAGGGCACACAGGAGACATTTGGCTTGTCATGTGGTGGGGACTGTGCTGGAATAGCCACCCACACAGTTCCACGGCAACTGTGTGAATCGGCAGGTAATGATGTGGTAATAAATACAGAGCTGTGTTTGTGTCTTTTATATCTGCCTGGAGAATACATATGTATAATGAGTGCCATTAGTGAGTGGGTACATCATTAAAATTCTGTTTTGTCATGACAGCGTCAGAATGGTGTCGGTTCCAGATCACACGATGGAGGAGGTTCCCCTCCAGGAGGAAGAAGAGGTCACCATGGAGTACCGGGTGTTGATGGCCTATGCCCAGCGCTCACTTTCTGAAAGCAAATTCTTGGATCTGCAGAGGGCGGTATCCGCCCAGGGGGGGCACACAACCATCAGTAATGGGAAGGAGGAAAAAGTTAATGGAGAAACCAAAATAGCAAAAAGGAAACCCAAAAAGAAGCGCTGGCCAAAAACACTGACCCCTGCATGCCTCCGACCGCCAAAAAGCCAGAAGAAAACCACAAATGATTCTCTGGAAAAAGGTAGGTTAAATAAAAGGTATATAGCTGGCTTACTCCTCGCCATAGGTGTACACTCATTCAGGTCTGTTCCTCCACATGTTTTACCATAGGTGTGCACAGCCTATTGCATTAGGGTGTGCACCTCAAAGATCAAACACATACATGTGTATATGTAGTGTTGGTGTCAGTAGAGCAGTGGACGCTGTCAGTAGGGCAGAGAGTGGTGTCAGGGCAGTGGATGGTGTCAGTAGTTTTGTTTTTTATTATATCTTACAATTTTAGTATTTTTTATAAAATTGTAGGGGGCTTTGCTGAAATATCAGGGGCTCAAACAGGGGGAATCTGCTCCACACAGGGTTATTAGGGTGTGCCCAGGCACACCTGGCACACCCTGTGCGCACGCCTATGTGTTTTACCCCACTAGGGGGGAATAGCATTAAGGACCTTCATGACTAAATCTCAACTGACATGAAACAGGTCAGAGGTGGAGGAGAATGACTGGAAGAGAGTGCTGTGATTCAGTATGGATTTGTGAAATTGCTCAGTTAGCAACAAGCTTGTTGGATACAGAGAAAAGTGGGCCTTTTATGTTTGAATTTGGGTAAAATGTTGTGGTTGCAGGGAACCCTAACAAGACAAAATATCTGTGTGATAAGGCTCTGCTGGAGGTAGCCTTAAGCACACCTAAGCATACACATGCAAGTTAACCACTTGCCGACCGCTTAGCGCATATTTACTGTGGCAGTGTGGCTCTCCCAGGCAAACTGATGTAGGTCGTCGGTCGCTTAGTGGTAGCTAGGGGGCGAGCGTGTGCCACTGGCGGCGCACTCCCGCTCCCGATCGTCAGCGATTGCCGCCTGACACCCCGCTGAGAGAGAAGATTGGTCAAAATACGCTTATTGCGATTTTCTTTTTTTACCAAAATATATAGTAGAAAACAAATTGGCCTAAAATGTTAAAAAATTTTGATTGTAAAAAAAATTTTTTTGGGAATGTCAAATAGCAGAATGTGAAAAATATTGTTCTTTTTTCAGAATTGTCCCCATTTTTTTGTTTATAGCGCAAAAAATAGAAATCGCACAGGTGATCAAATACCACCAAAAGAAAGCTCTACTTGTAGGAAAAAAAGGACGTAAATTTAGTTTGGCTACAGCATTGCATGAACGCGCAATTATCACGCAGTGCTAACTTGAAAAAAGTGGCCTGGTCAGTAAGGGGGCAAATCCGGTCTAAAATTAGTTAAGGGACAATCAGAATAATGGTGGCCACACATGCTTTGATAAATGATTAATTTAATTTCCATTTGATTTCGACTGATAGAAATAATTGATTTTTAGTCAACAATCTATTTGATCGATTATGCAACACACAAGGAAGTTGATTTTGATCAATTGTTATCGATTGTATACCTGTTTCCACCATGTAATCTCATAATCTGACTGATCCAAGTACGATCCCATTCATGAACATACAACAGTATCTTGGTGCTGCAGATTGATGCAAAATGACTGATAACTTTCTGCCCCGGCCCCTCGACTCAGTTTGAATAAGATCTAAAATGAGTCTAAATGAAAGGGAAGTTATGCTATTCAATTGTTTGTGGATTTAATTTGCTCAGTTCGCACATCAATATATCCACCGTCAGCCTTTTCACCAAGTAAAGATGTGGCAGCTCCCATTAAGGACCCTCTCACACTTGTGCAACCTGAAAGTTGCGCAAATTTGACGCGACTTTGCAGCGCGACTTGAAGCAATGCCTGTGTGATCTTGAGGTCTGTGGATCTCAAGTCGCATCAAAGTCGGACCAAAGTAGTGCAGGGGCTACTTTGAAGTCGCTGCAACTTGAAGTTGCACAGATATTTTGGAAATCATGGGATAAAATTTGTCATGCGACTTTGCAGTCCCAAGTCGCAGGACAAGTCACAAAAGTGTGAAAGGGGCCTAAAGCCTAATCACACAGGTGTCTAATTTTTTGCAAATGTGTATGTACAGTGACCACTATTTTTTTGTACAAAAACACAGAAAAGCGCTCTAAGTGCAGACAGAATTTATTATGGTGTATTAAACAACTGTAGCAACTCACAAGAAGCCACGGCATGAAAGGCTGTAGTGTTAGTATTTAGGCAGGACTCCTCTGGGTGGTGCCATCCATTCACATATAGGACAAGACTGAGTCCAAACGTCCGTCACAGGAGAGGAGGTGCCGGCTGTCTCCCGTTATCGTCCAGGTCCCGAGACAGCCGGCACCTCCTCTCCTGTGACGGACGTTTGGACTCGGTCTTGTCCTATATGTGAATGGATGGCACCACCCAGAGGAGTCCAGCCTAAATACTGATACTACAGCCTTTCATGCCGTGGCTTCTTGTGAGTTGCTACAGTTGTTTAATACACCATAATAAATTCTGTCTGCACTTAGAGCGCTTTTCTGTGTTTTTGTACAAAAAAATAGTTGTAAACACAGCCGACTGTCCTTCTCCCTGCAATGACCATAAAGACCATAGAGCCCATGTGATCCTTCTATATAGGATCACATGTCTCTATGGTCATTTCACAAGCCATGCCCCCCACAGTTAGAATTACTCCCCTAGGCTTCCATTTAACCCCTTGATCACCCACAGGGTTAACCCCTTCCCTGCCAGTGTCATTATTACAGTAACAGTGCATATTTTTAGCACTGATTACTGGAGTAATGTCACTGGTCCCCTCAAAAGTGTCAAAAAAGTCAGTTAGGGGTCCGATCTGTCAGCCGCAGTGTCTCAGTCCCGCAAAAAATCGCAGATCGCCGCCATTACTAGTAAAAAAAAAAAAATGACATAAATCTTTCCCATAGTTAGTAGACGCCATAACTTTTGCGCAAACCAATCACAATACGCTCATTGCGATTTTTTTTTTACCAAAAATATGTAGCAGAAAACAAATTGGCCTAATGTCATATAGCAGAATGTGAAAAATATTGTTTTTTTTTCAAAATTGTCGCCCCTTTTTTTTTTATAGCGCAAAAATTAAAAATCGCCTAGGTGATCAAATACCACCAAAAGAAAACACTATTTGTGGGGGCAAATCCTTCCGGTCTTAAAGTGGTTAAAGCCAGTTTTCCTTTGATAATAATAATTTTTAAAAAATCAGGAGATATTTACCACCAAATGAAAGCCCAATTTGTCCTGAAAAAAAAAACGCAGTATAATCTACCTGGATGCAAAAAGTAGTTGTGATGATTTGTATAGTTTTACTAACACATGTCAAAATTGCAAAATTGTGCTTAGGCATTAAGATTTGTTTTACCCTTAGGCATGAATGGGGTTAATGTCTCTAATGCAATTTTTGATGAAATCTTAGCAAAGCGAAAACAATTGATTTTTCTTATTCCCACTAGTGTTTCACCTATGTTCATGTTCTTTTTGGTAACAGCGAAGGACCCAGAGGAAGAGAAAGCCAAGAGTATTGTCAGCCAGTTGCAGCGCATTGTACAGAGGATTAAAAAGCAAGAAAAGGAAAGCGGCTACCGGACGTTTAGGCGCGTTTCCAGCATCCAGCAGGATGGTGATGGTAAGCGGGAGAATTATACAATTACATAGAGAGCAGTGTAAGGAAAGCAGTTTGCCCTAGCAACCAGCCAGAATACACATTTCATTGATCTGGATTCAGGTGGACTGTTGTGGGGTGCTGAACATTGTTTTATTCATAACCTTGTCTGTCATTTTTTGGTAAGAAAGAATGTTCTAACGAGAATTTTCATAGGAACGTTTCTCTGGAATTCTACTAGCATATGGCTAGTGAGCTTCCAAAGGAAACAGCAGCGTCCCCCAGCAGCGCTAAGTTTTTCAAGAGAGGAGAGTTAGATAGAGGAAGGAGCAGAGTTCTCCAGTCGTGCAGAGTATTTCAGGAGAGGAGAGTTAGATAGAGGAAGGAGCAGAGTCCTTCAGCAGTGCAGAGTATTTCTGGAGAGGAGAGTTAGATAGAGGAAGGAGCAGAGTTCTCCAGCAGTGCAGAGTATTTCAGGGGAGGAGAGTTTGATAGAGGAAGGAGCAGAGTCCTTCAGCAGTGCAGAGTATTTAAAGAGAGGAGAGTTAGATAGAGGAAGGAGCAGAGTTCTCCAGCAGTGCAGAGTATTTCAGGGGAGGAGAGTTTGATAGAGGAAGGAGCAGAGTCCTTCAGCAGTGCAGAGTATTTAAAGAGAGGAGAGTTAGATAGAGGAAGGAGCAGAGTCCTCCAGCAGTGTAGAGTATTTCAGGAGAGGAGAGTTAGATAGAGGAAGGAACAGAGTTCTCCAGCAGTACAGAGTATTTCAGGAGAGGAGAGTTAGATAGAGGAAGGAGCAGTCCTCCAGCAGTGCAGAGTATTTAAAGAGAGGAGAGTTAGATAGAGGAAGGAGCAGAGTTCTCCAGCAGTGCAGAGTATTTCTGGGGAGGAGAGTTAGCTAGAGGAAGGAGCAGAGTTCTTCAGCAGTGCAGAGTATTTCAGGGGAGGAGAGTTTGATAGAGGAAGGAGCAGAGTCCTCCAGCAGTGCAGAGTATTTCAGGAGAGGAGAGTTAGATAGAGGAAGGAGCAGAGTTCTCCAGCAGTGCAGAGTATTTCAGGGGAGGAGAGTTTGATAGAGGAAGGAGCAGAGTGCTCTAGGAGTGAGAATTATTTCAACATAGGAGAGTTAGAGTACCAGGGTCCTCCAGCAGCACATAGTGGGCCCTATAATTATTCCTGTTATAAGACCTACTGTACTTTTAGGAGAATCATGGACACTCACTTTATATTCTTTCGCAGATGAAGATGAATTAATTGCCAACATCGTCCAGATTCTTAGAGCAACAGGAGACAAACTGAATGATAAGGTGAGAATTACTGTACATCATACTTTAGTTATGATCCCTACAGCAATTTAGCCACTTCCCGCAAACTGACGTACCTGCAGCCAGAGGCATCACCCCGATACTATTTTCTAGAGCCGGCGGTCAGCTTTCTAGTGATAACAACTGATGTGGCTCAGTAGCCGATCAGCTGTTCTCACAAGGAACGCTGCCTTCTGCCGCTCCGCCTGGGTCTCCTGTCCCACCGGGAGACCCAAGCCACCAGCCGGCACGTCAGCGGGCTGGCTGGAGTCTTGAATGAAGGCGGATTCGTCTTCAATTGGGTTACAACGTCGTTTTTAATACTTTTAGGTAACTTTTACATGGCAGCAATAAAAGTGATCATATTTTTTTTTAAAAGGGACAGTGAAAAAAAAAAAATTAAAATAAACAGGAAAAAATATTTTTTTTTCAAGCGCCCCCGTCCCGCGTGCTCGCACACCAAAGAAAACACATACGTAAGTCGTGCCCGCAAATGTAAACGGTGTTCAAATCACACAAGTGAGGTATCGCTGTAATCGGAGAGGGAACAATAATTCTAGCAAAACACCTCCTCTGTAACTCTAAACTGGTAGGCGTTAAAACTTTTTAAAACATCGCCTATGGAGATTTTTAAGTAGCGTCGTTTGTCGCCATTCCACGAGTGCGCACATTTAAACCGTAACATGTTAGGTATCTATTTACTCAGTGTGACATCATCTTTCACAATATACAAAAATTGGGCTAACTTTACGGTTTAGTTTTTTTATTTTTAATTCAGTAAAGTGTATTTTTTCCAAATAAATTGCGTTTGAAAGACCGCCGCACAAATACAGTGTGACATAAAATAGTGCAACGACTGCCATTTTATTCCCCAGAGTCTTTGCTAATAAATATATATATAAAATGTTTGGGGGTTCTAAGTAATTTTTTAGCAAAAAATACTGCTTTCTTGGTGTTACCACATGAGGTGCAGCAGTAATCCACAGTCTGTAGGTGGAGTGGCAGGTGGAGTGGCAGCGGCACCATTTATTGTCGAACTCAACAGATTGAGTATGCAAACTGTTGAGGGATTAGATTTCTTATTGGGTTAGTTGGTAGTAGGTATCCTTTAAACCCCACAGTCTATTTTCATAGATGGTTATCACAATTCAATTCTGCTGATAACAAAAAACGCACCTCAACAGATTAGAAAAAATACCCTAATTCATCTAAAATGTGTAAGAGTAGATATAAACCCAAGAACTTAAAGCGGAGCTCCAGCCTCCCCTCTCCCCCTCCAAAAATTACTAAACAAAATACTACCAAAAAATACTGTAGCTGCTGACTTTTAATATTAGGACACTTACCTGTCCTGGAGTCCAGTGATGTTAGCACTGCAGCCGATGTTTCCATCGGCCGTCGGGTGCTGCCGCCCTGCAGGTCCCTAATGCGCATGCGCAAATCGGCTGGGGGAAGGAGGAGGGGGCCAAACGTCCGAGGGGACAGCACCGTGGTGCCGTCTCTCGGAAGTGGGGAAGGGTACCTGTCAAAAACAGGTACCCGTTCCCCCTCCCCCTGAAAGGTGCCAAATGTGGCACCGGAAGGGGGGAGGAAGCAAATGAGCGGATGTTCCACTTTTGGGTGGGACTCGGCTTTAAATATCACAAAAGCATTAACTCATTAATAGATTTAAAAAATAAATTTTCAATATTTTAAAATCTGCTGCATTCAATAAAATATTCCCTTGTGAACCTGCCCTGAATCCTTCCCTTTGATGGGGCGAGAATACAGAGTTGTCATCCTTGTAGTGACTGTAGGTACTTGTATGCTAGCACTGTTGATAGCCCTATCAGTGAATAGCCACATATAGCTCTGCTCCCTTTAGCTTGATAGTACATTGCTCTATTTGCATGAGCTTAGGGAAATGAAGCTTCCAGCAACATTTATGATTTAAAAAAAAAAAGAAAGGTCAGTTACATTTCTTTTAAAGACATAAACCATGCCTACTTGCAGTGAAAATGTTTATCACTCTAAAAGGAAAGAATTAGAGTTTCGGTGGACCTTATTACAAGGTTCGTTCCTTCTATTGTGCGTACAGTGCATGCTGGATTTTATTATTAGAAAGCCCAGCACTAGAACTTTCAGCAGGTTATTTGTAGCCTGTTATGCTTAGCTGGAGTTCTGCTTTAGGTGTCTGTGTTTTTATATCTGCCTAGAGTCACATTTTAGGAGCTTAGCGTCTATTAAACAGATAAATGCAAAGGCATTTTTAAGCAGTTTTTCTCTTTTTTTCAGATAACGGAGGAAAGAACTCTCATGGAGAGAATTAAAGGGCTGTGGTCATACAGCTTTTACAAGAAAGTGACAGACTGTTTTCTTTCGGAAGTGGTCCCCACCTCCGAGGCAGAGGAAAATGACCAAACCAGTAAGATCGCCATGTGCCTCCACGCCACCACTGCCCTCACCACACTAGAAAGTCTACCAATGAATAAGAGCCTTGGGTTCGGTGCTCGCTATCTCCAAGACAACTACTCCCCCTGGATTCAGAGCAGAGGAGGATGGGTAAGATAAAGCGAAAAATCAATGTTTTCATTATATAAGAATGCAAGAGTTTTGTCACTCTTACTTTGCTCTGTAACTTTTTGTAAAAGCGGATTCATTTTATGGCTGCAAATCCTAAACAGCAAGCTTTTTCTTTTGCTGAAAGACATTTAAAAGCAAAAATGGAAGAGTAAAAGTTGCAAGAAATCTTCAGAACTTCACATAAATTACACTTGTTCTTCCTGCCTGGCCCCTCCTAAGTAACCTCCCTTCCCATGGTAGATGCATAGTTAGCTGGACCCAAGGCCATAACCTGCTGCACTCTTCACATCCCGCAGTTGAAAACCTCTGTCCATTGTCCATGCCTCTGCAGTTGCTCCCTATAGACCATTAAAGGGCTGTCTCCGGATTGTCTCCTTGTTGGTTCCATTCTATAGGTGGCACTGTGTTGCTGTGCAGATAGAGTAGAAGTTAGAAGGAATGTTGTTCCTCTGCAGACTCCATAGGTGTCACCAAGGGAGCAGTGGTTCAATTTAAAAATTCAACACTGAGTGACCTTGGCAGGCTTCTTTAGCATGGGAGTTGTTAATAAATATCAGCATGCATTTGTGAGTGTCTAGAGTAGGGAGAGGAACCACTCCAGTCAGGGACAGTGAATTTGCCTTAGGCTGGCCATACATGTTCAATCTTCTTGTACAATTTTCCTTTAGATTTACCTTAAAATATGTAGTGCAAGGGCCTGCCTAATTGGTTATAATTGAAAGTTGTTTAGTTTTGTTTATTAAATGGTTTTTGGAAAAATGTACAAGAAAATTTAACATGTATGGCCAACCAAAGAGAAAGGTTCCTGCTTGAGAAGGGAGATATTAGGAACACCACTGTATGCCCTGCTATTTACCAGTCCCTGGAATTACTGCCTAGGACCTTTACCGCTAGTTTGTAATGTTCCAGTACCTTTGGTACCCTAAATTACTCTTTTTACAAGTGTATGCGCCCCACCATTCTCTTTTGGAAAGGTGCGCATACACCTTTAAGACTGAAGCTGTCATCACTCAGCGCCGGACTAGATGGCTATTTAAATCGCCGGTTCTCACTCACATGTGTTCGTTCAAACACCCTTACCTGGATGCTAACTTGGCTTGAAGCTTTCGTGCTTGCAAGCATACCTCGCTGACGGAACCTCGCTGCGCTGATCCCTGTATCCCGCTTCCGGATCATCCGCTCCTCCTGAACCAACCTTCGGCTGTATTGCTATTAGTGCTAAGTACCCCGCAGGGGAACCCTCTATAAACTTATACTAAGCTTACACTATCTAGCTCTGCATAGTAAAGACTATTTATCACATCTGCATATCTAGATTGCTAGCTCTTAAGACTACTGCTACTTATTCCTGCACTGGGTTGATCTCTCTTGTATGTCCACCTGCTACTCTGTCATCTGCTACCATACATGATTGCTAAACCTACCTGCATCCATCTGCTACTGTCTTACCTTCAAGTGTCTGTCACCTACCACCTCCACTCAACCTGTCTCTTAAATCTTCATCACTGTGTTACTACATACATAAAGCCACTCTAGGAACCAGCTTGTTGAGTGTGTGTATTTACTAGCTGAATTAAGACCTTCCACACATGATGAGTCATTGAGGTTGGGAATGGTATCTCAGCATCTCTCTTACATGACTACTGAAGTGGAATATTTCTGCAGCTGAAAATCCACACCATACATGAAACGCAGGAGCGTTACATAGTTGAGTCATAAAGCCTTGTTTCTACATCAGTTATGGCCTTTTGACTGCAATATTTCCATAAAGATCACTTCTGGCTAGATTTCTCTGGACAATAGCTGGATGTATCTGGGTCCCACTGGTTACCAGTCACAGTTTTTGACTGATGGCGCTGCTGGACATCTTCTGATGTGAAGGGAGGGAAGTAAGCATGATGAGTTTTTCATCTGCTGCATTATGTTTCCTTGGCCAACCACTGCATCTACAGTCATCAACGTTGCCCCTTTCTTTGTGCTTTTTCAAAAGAGCTTGAACAGCACATCTCAAAACCCCAGTCTGCTTTGAAATCTTTGACTGGGAGAGACCTTGCTGATACAGTATTGCTATTGTGTGTCTAGTTGCTGTGCTTAGTCGTGTCATGGTGTATGACCTTTGACATGAAACTGTCTTCAGCAACCTTACCTTAGTAGCAGAGTTTGGCTGTTCCTCACACAATGTAAATCCTTCTACACAGCTGTTTCTGTTTCAGTTAATGACTGTGTTTCAACCTACATATGAAATTGATGATCATTAGCACCTGCTTGGTAAAAGTGGTTTATCAGACACCTGACTCTGATCCTACAAAATTATCCTTGGCTTTGTGCAAGTGTAAAAAATTGATGCTGGTTTGAAGCCAAATAGTGGTCACACTAAATATTGATTTTATTTAGATTTTTCTTCTGTTCGCGGACTCTGCATTTTGTAAATTTATAAACATAAACAATTCAAATATATATTTTTGAAAGCATTCTTACTATACAGCATTTCGTCACACCTGCCTAAAACTTTTGCACATTACTGTATCTTGGGGTGCTGAAGCTATACCGTTGTACTTCCAGCAGTATGGAGCTTGCTACTACTAGAGCGCCTGGAACTGTTACTTCAAGTGTTCTGCTGCAGTTGGTACAGCTATATTACTAGTGCTAGCAATTGTAGATCGCTGTTTACCTTATTTGTTTTACCTGAAACATATCAATACAATAACTGTTCAACATTTTCCAGACTTTGTGTGTCATTCCTTCAACTTGGGTAACAACCTCCTGGCCCCACCCACATCCTATATAAGGAAACAGCCCCATAGAAGCCTAAAGTAGGACTGGGCATGGTCAGCAGAAAGGAGGTTTTAGCCATAAGATCCATGTCAATATGTACCTGAAGGGGACGCAGGGGATCAGCTATGCTTTATAGCCCATGCATAGGTTTGCATGCAGTGAAGCATTATGTGTTCAAACAGCCTATTCATTTTGAATGGGTTGTTAATAGGGCTTAAATGCATATAATTAGAAAAAAAACAATGCAATGCACCAAAAAAAACATTCAATTTAAATGACACCCCAACTCACTATACTATACAGTAGTGGCCAAATAATCCATGAAGGGATGAGGCAGCGCTATCTGGATGGGATGGTAAACACTATATCCTTGTTAAATGTAAGGAGCAAATGGAAAGTCTTAATGCAGTTTTATTGTGAACAAGTACGTTAAAATCCTTGCATTATATAAATGAATATAGTACCAGGCCAGTGGGTCCAGATGTAGAAAGGTTAATATCCACTATTCGGTAAAGCAAGATGGAAAGAGACCGCCGTGGTGTGCAGGCAGGCGATTGCTGACATGAAGAAAGAAAAAATAGACACAATATAGCCGAGAGCACTATGAAGATTTATAATTTATCTTCACACTCCCTCACAGGAGCTGAGCTTGCTTTATTATTGAAAGGTCTAAGTTTTCCCCCTCCACCAGACCAGATACATTTGTTCTCTTCAAGGGCCTTAACCGATTTATAAGGTCACTCACCATCAAGAGACACTATGCTGATGGTAATAAAATCAAGAATGTCCAACTCTGAGTTAGCGATACCGAATGAGTCTATCCATTCAGAAGAAAATATGCTTCAACTACTACAGGAACTATGGTCAGAGGGTAAACCCGATCCTGGGTATTCTTAGACCCTGACGTTATACATACCAATTTTAAACCAAAGTCGAATTTTAATCATGTTAATTCCAAGGGACCCTATATAGGGACATATTATCAGGCAGTCTCTAGAGAAATGGTGAAACTATGCGATGCTCCAAGCACCAAGACCCATGGCAACATGACAAAGTCTGAACAACTAGCCCTAAAACATCTGACAGCTAATAAAACAGTCAAGCAGGCAGATAAGGGTGGAAGTTTGGTGGTCCAAAATAGGAAAGACTATATTCAGGAGCTACATCGACTTTTAGCAGATATAAACACAAAAATTATTGCCATCTGATCCCCTTCCATGCTTTCAGTTAGAACTAAAAACCTTGGTCGATGAGGCATGGAGGGATAGGGTGCTTGATAGGAAAGAAAGATCGTTCTTGCTTCCTCTGTTATGCAGCACCCCATACGTCTACCACCTCCCCAAGGTGCACAAATCTTTAGACAATCCCCCGGGAAGGCCGATAGTGGCTAGTATGGACAGTTTTACCAGTGGCCTGTCAATATATATTGACTATTTCCTTCAACCCATAGTTTATCACCTACCACCTTACAACAGGGATTTACGACATGTCATTGAGATGCTCAAGGGATATTCCTAGGACGAAAATTATATGTGGGCATCTTTAGATGTCTCCTCTCTGTATATGTCAATTTCCCACGACATAGGCCTTAGGGCTGTATAATAATTTTTAACCACAAGTGGTGACATTAACTCAAGACAGGCAAACTTTTTGGTAGACAGTGTAGAATTTTGTTTAATCACTTCAGCTCCGGACGGTTTTACCCCCTTAATTAGAAGGCCATTTTTGCAATACGGCACTGCATTGCTTTAACTGACAATTGCGCGGCCCTGCGAGGTTGTACCCAATTAAAATTGGTGTCCATTTTTTTCCCACAAATAGAGCTTTCTTTTGGTGATATGTGATCACTCACCTCTGCGGTTTTTATTTTTTGCGCTATATACAAAAAAAGATCGACAATTTTGAAAAAAACAAAACAATATTTTTTACTTTCTGCTATAAAACATAGCCAATAAAAAAATCTAATTTCTTTATCAGTTTAGACTAATTTGTATTCTGCTACATATTTTTAGTAAAAAAAATCCCAAAAAGCGTCACATACAGGTACCTGATTTTGCCCTGCTGCAGTAAATGTATGTGGGGTGGTTCTTAAGTAGTTGACACAAAACCATTTTACTTTTCTGGACCAATTATATTTTCAGCTGAAACAAATAAACCAATACACATATGTATTTAACTATTATCAATATCAATACATATTTATTTATTTTTTAGTATCCGATATATCTTGATATTTTTATCTCTCATCCCATTGGTTTATTTTTTTCAGTTGATTTTATGTGGCCTTTTCCATCCATGAGGTCAATGTGGGGTTCCCTTTCCCTGTCCTTTTTTCTTTCCTTTTGTGCCTTTAATATGTTTTGGTTTCCATGGTTTTTTGCTCTGTCCACTCCCCGCCCTTCTCGTTGCCTTTAAATAGCTTCAGGTTGCTGATTGCCATGACTTGACAAAGCGCATGCGCGCGAAACATGTAGTCACGGCAACCTGAAGCTTGAGTTCCATGCCGGTCCGCTCCTTGTCCTGGCCTCGGCTCTCTGTTTCCTGTGACGCTGTACGGTAGGAGGATCCCGGAAGTGACGTGAGGTCCGGCGCCTGCTTGTGTGTTACGGCTGACACACATGATGGGCTGACTTCCTTCCCCATCTATGCGACCCTTCGGATCCCATTCCTGGTCCTTCCCTGGATTTGGAGTAGTGCCATTCAATTAGACTGAGCGGGACCCCCACAATGTCCTCACGTGATGCCGAAGACCGTGTGACCAGTTTGTGGATTTTATTGTTCTTTCCAATAAACTTTCCTATTTATCACCGTCCACTGGTTGTCCTTCCCCCAGGGTTACCAATTTCATATAACATTGCTATTCCCCATCCTTCCTTCTAGCCCTTTCATGCTTTGGATCCTTAGCAGTTCCTTTCCTTCTCCATACTCTTCTCTTCTCATCACTCTGGTACAAGTTGATCTTGGTCTCATCTGTCCATAGAATGTTGTTCCAGAACTGTGAAGGCTTTTTTAGATGTTTTTTGGCAAACTCTAATCTGGCCTTCCTGTTTTTGAGGCTCACCAATGGTTTACATCTTGTGGTGAACCCTCTGTATTCACTCTGGTGAAGTCTTCTCTTGATTGTTGACTTTGACACACATACACCTACCTCCTAGAGAGTGTTCTTGATCTGGCCAACTGTTGTGAAGGGTGTCTTCTTCACCAGGGAAAGAATTCTTCAGTCATCCACCACAGTTGTTTTCTGTGGTCTTCCAGGACTTTTGGCATCACTGAGCTCACCGGTGCGTTCTTTCTTTTTAAGGATGTTCCAAACAGTTGATTTGGCCACACCTAATGTTTTTGCTATCTCTCTGCTGGGTTTGTTTTGTTTTTTTCAGCCTAATGATGGCTTGCTTCACTGATAGTGACAGCTCTTTGGATCTCATATTGAGAGTTGACAGCAACAGATTCCAAATGCATATAGCACACTTTAAATGAGCTCTGGACCTTTTATCTGCACCTTGTAAATGGGATAATGAGGGAATAACACACACCTGGCCATGGAACAGCTGAGCAGCCAATTGTCCCATTACTTTTGGTCCCTTAAAAAGTGGGAGGCACATATACAAACTGTTGTAATTCCTACACCTTTCACCTGATTTGGATGTAAATACCCTCAAATTAAAGCTGAAAGTCTGCAGTTTAAGAACATCTTGTTTGTTTCATTTCAAATCCATTATAGAGCCAAAAAGATTAGAATTGTGTCGATGTCCCAATATTCATGGATCTGACTGTATTTAAACGCTCTTCAAACCACACATGTAAGGTATCGTTAGAGCAAGAGCAATAATTTGAGCCCTAGACCTCCTCTGTAACTCTAAACGGGTAACCTGTAGAAATGTTTAAAATGTCTTCTATGGGGATTTTTAAGTACCAATGTTTGTAGCCATTCCACGAGCGTGCGCAATTTTGAAGCATGACATGTTTGGTATCTATTTACTCGGCTTAACATTATCTTGCACACTATAGAATCTTATCTTATCTTTTTATTTAAAAAAAGTGAATTTTTTCCATAGAAATTGCGTTTGTAAGATCGCTGCGCAAATACGGCGTGATAAAAAATATTGCAACAATCTCCATTTTATTCTGTCGGGTCTCTGCTAAAAAACATATCTAATGTTTGGAGGTTCTAAGTAATTTTCTAGCAAAAAAAAAAAAAAATGATTTTAACTTGTAAACAACAAGTATCAGAAAAAGGCCCGGTCCAGAAGTGGTTAAACTCACTTAATGCTTTATCTACAATAAATTAGCCTCAGGACCTGCATAGTTCAGACATGTCCTGGTTTAAAGGGATGAGGTGGCAACCCTACTAGGCATCTAGGCTGCTTCTACAAACATTTATGAAAGAATGGGTCGCTCTCTGGAGCTCAGTGAATTCAAGCATGGTACCATGATAGGTTTCCACCAGTGCAATAAGTCCATCCGTGAAATTTCTTTGCTACTAAATATTCCACGGTCAACTGTTAGTGGTTATTTAACAAAGTGGAAGTAACTGGGAACAACAGCAACTCAACCAAGAAGTGGTAAGCCACATAAAATGATAGAGTGAGGTCAGCGCATGCTGAAGCTCACAGTTTGCAGAAGTCACTAACTGTCAATAGCTACAGACCTCCAAACTTCGTGTTCCCTTCAGATTAGCACAACAACAGTGCGTAGAGAGCTTCATGGAATGGGTTTCCAAGCAGCTAAATCCAAGCCTTACATCACCAAGTGCTATGCAAGGCATTGGATGGAGTGGTGTAAAGCACGCCATCACTGGACTCTAGAGCAGTGGAGACATGGTCTCTGGAGTGACAAATCATGCTTCACTGTCTAGCAAAAAGGTGGATTTGTCTGGGTTTGGTGGTTGCCAGGAAAACAGTACTGGTCTGACTGCATTGTGCCAAGTGCAAATTTTGGTGGAGAGGGGATTATGGTGTGGGGTTGTTTTTCAGGGACTGAGCTTGGGCCCTTAGTTCCAGTGAAGGGAACACTTAGGGTGTCGGCATACCAAGATATTGTAGACAATTTTATGCTCCCAACATTGTGGGAACAGTTTGGGGATGGTTCCTTCCTGTTACAACATGACTGCGCACCAGTGCACAAAGCAAGGTCTATAAAGACATGGATGAGCAAGTTTTGGGGTGGAGGAACTTGACTGGCCTGCACACAGTCCTGACCTCATTCCAACAGAACACCCTTTGAATGAATTAGAGTCGAGACTGTGAGCAAGGCCTTCTCGTCCAACCTCAGTCATGCGCTTCTGAAAGAATGGTTAACCACTTAAGCCCCGGAGGATTTGGCTGCTAAAAAAACAGGGGTTTTTTTGCGATTTTTTTACTGCGTGACTTTAACGGACAATTGCGCGGTCGTGCGACGCTGTACCTAAACTAATTTGACGTCCTTTTTTTCCCACAAACAGCTTTCTTTTGGTGGTATTTGATCACCTGTGCGATTTTTTGATCATGCGCTATAAACAAAAAAAGAGCGTCAATTTTGCAAAAATAACAATATTTTTCACATTTTTTTTATATGAAATTCCCCCCCAAAAAAATGTAAAAATCAAAATTTTTTAACATTTTCGGCCACTTTGTTTTATGCTACATATGTTTGGTAAAAAAAAAAAATCGCAAAAAGCGTATTTTGATTGGTTTGCGCAAAAGTTATCGCGTTTACTAACAAAGGGAAAGATTTTTGTCATTTTTGGTGTTTTTTTTTTTAACGTGTAATGGCGGCGATCTGTGATTTTTTTTTTTCGGTACTGCGACATTGCGGCGGACAGATCGGACCCTTGACTGACATTTTTGACACTTTTGGGGTTACCAGTGACATTACTGCAGTAATCAGTGCTATACATATGCACTATTACTGCAAAAATGACACTGGCAGGGAAGGGGTTAACTGTATTGAAGAGGGAGGGGTTAAGTGTGTCCTAGGGGTGTGATTCTAACTGTATAGGGACATGGCTATTGGTGTAAAAACAAAGATCAACGGTCCTACATAGTAGAACCATCTGATCTTCATTTTTACACCAGGGAGAATGACGGGCGGCTTGTTTACATAAGCCGCTCCGCCTTTCTCCCTTCACCGGAGCGATCGTAGTGTGACCGGCGGACATCGGGTCCGCCGGTCACACGCACTGACTTGTCAGTGAACGAGCCGCGGCGGGCGCGCGCCCGCCCGCAATTGGCTCTCAAGTCAGTGACAGGCGAGTGACGTACCCATACGTCACTCTGTCTGGCCGGGGCTGCCCGCCGCAGTATATAGTCATGCGGCGGTCGGCAACCGGTTAAACATTCCCATAGGCACACTCCTAAACCTTGTGGACAGCCTTCCCAGAAGAGTTGAAGCTGTTAAAGCTGCAAAGGGTGGGCCAACTCAATATTGAATCCTATTGATTAAGACTGGGATTCCTTTAAAGTTCATGTGCGTGTAAAGGCAGGTATCCCAATACGTTTGCAAAATAGTGTATATATATATATATATGATATATGTAGCGGTGCGGTGGTTACTTTACATAAAAGCTCTGTAAATGGCAGAGAGGGCAGATATTGGTGGGTGAGTGGTGCAAGTTTCCTCTGTAGCAGCTGCTGCTGCTCATCTTCATAGCACCAGGAGACATCTATTTAGCTGTTACGGAGTCACTGCATGGATGACTTTTAGCTGAAGCAGCTGCCTTGTGGTAATTTAATATCATTACACTCCCATACCTTATGTGTTTGGTGCTGTATCTCCAAAAAGTACTCTAAAAACTTCAGCTTTTCTTTTTTTTTTCTTAGGTAATTTTTGTATTGTATTTTAGTGCATTAAAAAAAAAAAAAAATGGGGCAAGATACTTGTGGTAAGAATCATTCCATGCAACATCTAAATAATTTTCTCTAATTTCAGGAAAACTTTATGGGAATCCAAACTGTTGCTGAGGAAGAGATAGAATGAAACTAGGAAACCCATATTGGACCTATACCACTACAAGATGACAGACAGATGCCTGCCACAAGGCCTTTTGAGGAGTACAGGCCATGGATGCCTTTAATTGTTGATTAGAATGAAGATGTGGCCCGCTCGAAAGGAGCTGTCTAACCTCTCATACCAGAAAACAAGCTTATGAGGTTGTTGTGTCTTTAAACCAATGGCTACAGACTTGGTGGTTAGATGCGTAGGCACCTTCCAAGCAACAAATCTTTTCTATTTTAAAGACAATTGCTTAAATGTGCCTGGTCGTATCCCTGGTGTGTGTATGGATATATACCTGGGAACTTGCAGGAGATGACTTCGCTTGGCCAGAATTTAATTTCTGCAAATCTCCAATCAGGCAAATGCTGCTCCATTGCTGTTGGGTCTGCCCACACTAAAAATGCCCTTGGGTGCTGTGTACCTACCTTATCAAGGCTATGCATGGTGGTATAAGTTGTTAAGCTCCAGGCTTCCACCCACATCACCGGCTGCCTGCAACATAACAACCAATGATGCTAGATTGCCGGGTGGCAGGTGAATCAGAAGAAGCATGCTGGGGAGGGCACAGCTCAAGTATGAACCTCCCCTGCCCTGCATCACTCAGCTGCAAAGCATTGGACTAAACATTTACACACCTCCCCTGTGCTCTTCTCTACTGTATAAAATCTTACTTCTATCATTCCATACCCTCTACCTTCCTTCCAGTATTGTACCCTCCCCTGTTCCTCTCTCTCTGGATGGTTATCTATCCCTTTTTCATAGAGCCATCTTAGTGCTCACCTGTCACTCAGAATCAACCTTTAGTTTGGTCCCGGTCCTTCCCCATCATTATTCTAAAGCAACTTAAACTTGCTACAACAAGGTGTGTCAGTGTTTTTGCTGTCCCACTGACCCTGGATATGCTTAAAAGTAGTGTTAAACTCTGTTTTTTTTTTTTTAGCATAACACATTAGGCACAATACAGTAAACTTTCCCCAGTAAACTATTTGTTAAAGCGGTTGTAATCCCGAAAACGAAAAAAAAAAACCTGCAAGACAAAAGGCATAATGAGCTAGTATGCATCGCATACTAGCTCATTATGTATTACTTACCTTAGAACGAAGCCCCGACACGGACCCCCGGACTTCGCTGCGGGCGCCGCCATGATCCCTCGGCGTCTCTTCCGGGTTCGGCGGCTCCAGCGCTGTGATTGGCCGGAGCTTCGATGACGTCACGATCATGATTTTCCGGCAAGCTCCCGGCAAGGAAAACTGGAGGTCCCCCCGGACCTTCAGAGCGCATGCGCTGCTCGCGTGAAAGGCTGCATGCACTGCAAATATCTCCTAAACCGTGCCGGTTTAGGAGATATTAATTGTACCTACAGGTAAGCCTTATTATAGGCTTACCTGTAGGTAAAAGTGTCAAAAAGCGGGATACTACCGCTTTAAGATTCTTACCCCAGCACTTGCTATTTACAACTTTCAGCTATGCTGGCTCCTGCTCTCTCGCTGAGGCTTTCCTTAAAGTGTAAGTCAAGGCAAAAACGGAACGCTAAACCTGCTCTCTGCCACATTCTAATCTAGCTAACCCTATAAAGCAAAAATCGCTGTACTTACCTATTCTGCAGCCACTCCGGTCCGGTCTCCAGCGATGAAAGGTCTGTGCAGGAGAGGACCGACAACGGCTGTGAAATGCCTGGAAAGTGACTTTACCCATAAAGTTGTTACTATGGGACTTCCATTGTCGGTTGCCTCTCCTGCACCCCCTTCCACGATGAAGCCGCTGCTGACAGCTCAGCGTGGGACCGGACGGGGTCAGCTGCAAAATAGGCAAGTATAGCGATTTTGCTTTACAGAATTAGGTAGATTAGGTTTGGAATGTAGCAGAGAGCAGGTTTAGCGCTAGTTAGGTTTTGCCTGAACTTCTACTTTGACTTCAAGTCTTCACAGGAAAAAGTTAACAATAGACAGTAGACTTGAGCAAGTCTGGTAGCTCAGAGAAAGGTGGGAGTAGCAGCAGAGTGCCTTGCCAACCTTTGCTACAAGACGGCTGTGTGTTTCAATGATGGTTTCATAGGACATTTCAAGAATAGGAAGCCAACCTGAAACAGGAAACCTTGGGCAGCAATTATGACACCAGCCTTAACTGGAACATAGGCAAGGAATTAAATATAAAGCTGCTGCATATTCAGTTAGAACTGAGTTTAATGTCACTCTAACTTCTTTACTACAAGTCACACTTTGTTCAACAGTTGTTTTCCCTTTTTTTTATCCCGGTCATGCTGTATTCAATTCATTTATTTCACTTAAGCCAGCCATACATGGATCGAAATTTGGCTGGTTTTGCAGGCACTGATCGAATCTTGATCCATGTATGAGAAAGTTGGTTGTACAGAAGTCGATCTACTGATCGACTTCTGTATAACAACCCTAAAACTTTTTTTTTTTCAAATCGATCAATGCCGCCAGTAGCGCTGATCAGTGTATTCTGATGGCGGGAAAGACTCCCTGCTGTCAGAATGCAGTAACTCCGCAGAAGGGATTCCTCCATCCACATCCATGTGTGAATGGGCTTCCTTTGATTAATCTTGGTACATTTGTCATCCCTGAATCCTCTTCATTATTTTATTTTAGTTAACAACACCTAATAAAAGTGTTATTTGACATATTTAGAAACAATCCTTTAAGCCTCTCGGTTTTAGTGCAATTTGGGCACTCCCACTATTTGGCGCAGCATGCATCATGCACTGCGATTAGCCCCACTGACCGCTCCACACCTATACTCTCCTCTCGTTTTCAAAAGTTCCCAGCTATGTGTACACCTGTGTAAATGTCAGCCTACACAGCCCTGAAAAAACAGCCTGGCTTGCTCTATAAATCGATCAGGTCATACAAACCTCAGTCAAGTAATCGACAATCATATCTCTACAAATTTTGTTAGCAACAGAAATTCCAAAAACGATATGGATATCTTGGCTAACAGGGTCAAGTTTGGAGAGCACTGGCTTGGAGGAAGCCAATAGTTGATATATTCATTTTTTATAATGCTTAAAATCTATTTTCACAAATGTCATATTCTTCTTCAGGAAGGTATTGCACATCATTTGCAATTAGTGACTGCATCATGTAGTAATGGGTATGATTAGATGTGATTTGTTTAAGTGTTTCCGATTTTTATGTGTTATTTATGAATTAGTACAAAAAAGTAAAAAAAAAAAAAAAAAAAGACCTAGTTAATGCTGGAATTGTTTCACATTTCTTTCTTCTAACATGGAGGATTGCAAAGAAAATGACAACAGATCACCTGGTCTACCAATACACTGCACACAGTACAAAGGCTCTGTTCTAAAGAGAAAAACATACAAAGATTATTTTATTGCAAAAATCTGAATATTGTTATTGGGGGTATTTTCCGATTTTTTACTGCGTGACTTTAATGGAAAATTGCGCGGTCGTGCAAGGCTGTACCCAAATGAATTTGACGTCCTTTTTTTCCCACAAACAGAGCTTTCTTTTGGTGATATTTGATCACCTGTGCGATTTTTTGATCATGCGCTATAAACAAAAAAAGAGCGTCAATTTTGCAAAAAATCGGATTTTTGTAAGATCTTACCGTAAAATCCTTTTCTCTTAAGCTCATTGACAGACGTAGTCTTCTTGATTCACAAGAACTGGGTTATGTTGCCCTCTACAGGAGTAGGACTAGGCAGAAAGAAAAAACGTTCTGGCTCCACCCTAGGGGCAGTCCCAGAGGGTATATCCTCTTCCTGTCTGCTACAGAGAATCAGTTCTGTCCCAAAGCAGCAACAGAGAATTTAACCCAACCCAACTCAATGATAGAGGGGCGGGTACTACGCCTGTCAATGAGCTTAAGAGAAAAGGATTTTACGGTAAGATCTCACAAAAATCCGATTTTCTCTGTCGCTCATTGACAGACGTAGTCTTCTTGATTCACAAGAACTGGGACATCCAGTAGCAGTGCCACAAATGAAGGGTGGGATTGACCGAAATCAAAATCCAAACTAGAAGGCCCAACCGGAGCCAACCAGAAGTATCAAAGGACTCATCGAGTAAACAGATGAGACCTACCCCACAAATCCTCGAGGTAGACCAACAGTCTCCTCAAACAGTGGCCTGCAGGAACCTTGCGGCCAGAAGAGGCATCTGACGATGCCATCACATAAACCTTATACAATATTGTAAAGGTATGAACCGACGACTAAACAGTCGCCTTGAAAACCTGAACCACTGACGCCTGATGGCGGAGGGTCCAGGAAACTCTAAGCGCCTTAACAGGGAACGGGGGATCCCGACCCTTAGATAAAATAAGCCTATACCACCGTCTGTCTGATCCATCTAAAGATGGTCGCAGCAGAACAGGCAACCCCTTCTTAGGGCCATCCGTGATCACAAACTGTGAATCCGTCTTACAAATTGAATCCGTAGTATTCAAATATATCCTGATCGCCCGAACTACATCCAAGGAATGCCATGCAAATTCTCGAGGATGATTGGGCTAAGGACATAGGAAGGACAATACACTGTCCTCATTCAATGAAACTTTGAAACCACCTTAGGAAGGAAGGATGGATTCGGATGAAGAACAACCTTATCCCTATGAACCACCAGATCTGGGGAACAACAGGATAATGCAGCCAGTTCTGACACCCTACGTGCAGAAGTGATAGCCACCAAGAAGACCACCTTCTGGGATAAAGTAAGCAAGGGAATCTCCCTGATATTTTCAAAGGGAGGTGTCTGAAGAACCGACAGCACCAAATTAAGATCCCAGGATGGTAAGGGCGCGTGCACTGGCGGAGCCAGGTGTCGCACCCCCTGGATGAAATTCCGCACCAAGGAATGAGTAGACAAAGGCTTCTGAAAGAAGATAGCAAATGCTGAAACCAGACCCTTGATAACACTCAAGGCCAGCTTCTGCTCAACTCCCTGTTGCAGAAAAGCCAATATTCGGGCTACCGAATAAAGATGTAGATGGAACCCAAGGGATTCACACCACACAATATAAGACTTCCATGTACGATGATAATCTTTCTGGAAGTCGCTTTCCTAGTTTTAACTAGAGTAGGAATAACTGAAGCTGACAATCCTTGTCCTTCAGCACCTGGGTCTCAATAACCAGGCCGTTTAAAACCAGCGATCGTAAAGCAGGATGGAAGATCGGTCCCTGAGACAGTAGATCCTCCCTGAGAGGAAGTCTCCACGGGACGTCCGCCACCAGTCTGACCAAGTCGGCGTAACAAGCTCGACGAGGCCAGTCCGGAGCTGCCAGGATTACTGGAATTCCTTCCTCCTCTATCCTGCGAAGAAGTCTTGGTAGTAACCCAAGAGGAGGGAAGGCATACATTAGCTGGTATTGCCCCCACGGGGTGACCAGTGCGTCTGCGGTCTCTGCTAGAGGATCGCGGGAGCGAGCCACGAATCTCTGTACTTTTCTGTTGAATCGTGATGCCAACAGATCCACATCCGGGGTGCCCCAACGTAGGCACAACTGGTGGAAAACTTCTGGATGGAGGGACCATTCCCCCTGATCCGGAGTCTGACGGCTGAGATAATCTGCCTGCCAATTTTCCACCCCCGGAATGAACACCGCAGAGATAGCTGGAACAAATCGTTCCGCCCAGCGAAGAATGCAAGCCACTTCTTTGGCCGCTCGGACACTCTTGGTGCCCCCCTGGTGATTGACATAAGCCACGGCCGTGGCGTTGTCCAACTGGATCCGAACCGGGCTGCCCTGGAGCTGCTCGGTCCAGTGAATCAGACAAAGTCTGATCGCTCTCAGTTCCAATACATTTATCGGTAACCTGGATTCTTCCGGGGACCAAAGTCCCTGAACGGATAACTGACCGAGAATTCCTCCCCATCCGGATAGGCTGGTATCCGTGGTCACTATCGTCCAATATATTGGCAGAAATGACTTTCCCTGGCTGAGCATCGGAGACCGAAGCCACCAGACCAGAGACTCTCTGGTCTGTTTGCTCAATTGGATCCGATAGTCCAGGGACTCCGGATTCCGATTCCATCTGAGAAGAATCTCTTGCTGAAGAATTCGGGTATGGGACTGGGCAAATGGGACTGCTTCGAAGGAAGCCACCATCAACCCCAGAACCCTCATGCAAGTCCGAAGGGAAGACCAGCTGTTGGATAGTAACAACTGGACTGCTGATTGAATCTTTCGGAGTTTCCCTACCGGAAGGAAAACTCTTGTCCTGACTGTGTCTAGAATTAGACCCAGATATTCGAGCCTCTGGGTGGGAACCAGAAATGACTTTTGCTGGTTCACCAGCCACCCGAATTCCTGTAAAGAAATTATAGTAATTTCTATGTTTTGTAGCAGGGTCTGAGGAGACTCTGCATGAAGCAGGAGATCGTCTAGGTAACCTAGAATCGATATGCCTCTTTGGCGCAGTAGTGCCAACATTGGGGCCAACACCTTCGTGAAGACCCGAGGAGCCGTGGCGAAACCGAAAGGTAACGCCACAAACTGATAGTGGTTCTCTTCTACGGAAAAGCATAGAAACCGCTGATATCCTGCGAAAAATGGGAATGTGAAGATAGGCGTCCTTGATGTCTATGGACGCTAGGACATCCCCTGGATGCAGGAAGGCTGCTACTGTGCGAATGGATTCCATCTTGAATTTCCTTATGTCGAGAAAGGAATTGAGTGCCCTTAAGTCCAGAATTGGACGCACTTTGCCCTCTTTCCTGGGTATTGTAAAAAGGTTTGAATAAAACCCTTGAAAATGTTCTGTCCAAGGAACGTGGACTACCACTCCTTGTTGTAGTAAATCAGTGACTGCTCTCCGCAGATCTTCTAAACGATCCGGGGATAGTCGGATATTGGAAGGGAAGAATCGCGCCGGTGGGAGAGATCGAAACTCGATCTTGTACCCTGACCTTATGACTTCGCAAACCCACTTGTCCGGGATTCTGGAAAGCCATGGATCCGGGAACCGGCGAAGACGTCCCCCCACCCCAATTATGGGTGGGGGCGCACCTTCAGGCTTTGGACGATTTATCTTCAGGTCTGGAGGGGGCGGGCTTTTGCTTGCCCGACCAACGTCCCCTGAAGCCTCCTGAAGGAGCTTTGGAGGACTTAATTTTTTCACCCGCGGGACGAAAAAACTTTTTTGTGAGCAGAGAAAGAAGGCCCTCGTCTTTGACGAGTTCCTTTACCCTTAACATCTTGCGGTAAAAAGGTGCTCTTTCCACCCTCGAGATCCTTAATGATCTCATCTAAGTTGGCTCCAAATAGACGCTCTCCTAAAAAGGGGATATTAGCTAATGCTTTTTTGGAACCTTGGTCGGCTAACCAACCTTTTAGCCACAGTGTACGCCTGAGAACCACTGCTGAAACTGATGCTCGCGCCAATAATGGAGTGGCGTCTAACGCCGCATCACACACAAACTGTAACCCCTGTATCATTTGTTCCAACAAATCTGATACCGCCTGAGGGACCTCTTCTAAGTCCCGGCGTAACCACTTGGTCCATTCAGTTACAGTCTGCGAAACCAGACCAATAGCAATTATTGGTCTGAAAGCTGATCCAATCAAGGAAAACAAGGTGCGAGACATAGCTTCTATCTTGCGATCCACTGGATCTTTAAAAGACGGAGCGTCTTCTAAAGGAATAACCGTGGCTTTATTCAATCTAGCAATTGGTGAATCCACCACAGGTGGTTCTGTCCATTTCTTAATGAGGGTTTCCTCAACGGATAACGCCAGTTAATGCGTTTAGAAATAGCAGAGGTGCGTTTTGGCAGACTCCATTCCTCTTTGATTGGATTGCCAAAAACATTTGGGCAATGGAAAAACCTTCGCCATTTTCATGCGTTTTTTAGTCCCAAAAGGGATTACAGTTTCAGCTATTTCCGACGGAATACCCTGTAATCTTAAGGTTTATTGAACAGATACAATGAGTGCGTTTACCAACGCTTCCTCTCGGGCTATGGCTGATGCCGAAACATCCTCCTCACTGTCTGAAGAGACAGTACCCGAGACACCAATCCCAGATGAAGTACCTGCAACTGCAGAAATAGGCTCAGAGTCTGAATCCGAAGTTTCAGATAATAAGGGGTTAGGCGGGGGTCGCTTTCTTGCGCCCTGTCAATGACAAGCCACTTCCACCCGGGACACAAAAGTTTCCATAATAGCTGACAATGATTCAACCATCAGTGGGGTGCTGGAGGATCCTGCAGACACCTCGAGGGGATCCGGTGGAGATACATGAGTGGCAGGGTCCATGTTAATTCAGGACACCTCTGCCAGAAAAAACAAAAAACTTTTTTTTTTTTTTTTTTTTTAAATAAAAAAATACCTCTTTTTTTTTTTTATGTGTCTCCCCCTAGCGCAATAGCGCCCCTCAGAGTACCTGCTTCTCGATCCCCACAGAGAGAGAGAGGGACCCCCAAGGCTCACCACCCGATGCAGAGAAGTTTCCAACCAACTGCAGTCAGCGTCTGTCTTTTACAGACTGGAAAGAGCTGTGTTCGTTTTCCCGGGTAGAAGGACGTGGCTCCGCCCCCTGTGTACGCCTTCCGGCGTTCCCAGCTCTCCACGAGGTAGCTGGGCTCATCAAACATGGCCGCCCCCACACAGGAGACAATAGACTCCAAAAACATGGCGGCCGGCGTGACCTGAGGACATACATGCACCTGGTCTACGGCAAAATGGCGGCGGACCGCCGAAATCGTTTTTCCCAGCAAATCCACCTGCATCTCTGCTAAGTGGCGGTTTATCAATCTGCAGGAGGTACACTACAATTAAGGTAGGATTATACCTCCTATGTCTGCTGTAATATTACAGTCTGCTGGGTAGAGTGTTAGCTCTCAAACCAAGTCCACTTCCCACCAAACACATACTGTATTTACAAGGGGGACTTTTAGTGTCAGATATATACTGACCATGTATGGAGGGGCCCATAATTCATACTGCCTCATAACGAGGAAAAAAGGGAACGTTTACTCACCATACCGAACCGACAGGCACCCTCTCTTCACAATACCCTCTCCACCGGCGTGGGGGGTTGTGGACCACTCCAGACGCCTCGACTCTGTGGTTCCTGGCGTCCAAGCGAGACTTTTAACTCGCAAGGTCAGTCCCTCCAATGGGACTCCGTCGCGGCCGACCCAGCGCGGAGCTCTGGTCTGCACGCGCTCGTAGGCAGAAACCGGGGTGACCACTGGATCTCAACATCCAGCCCGTCGCCCGGCCCCGCATACTTACTTGAATGTGTCGCGGCCGACCAAGCGCAATGCAATGGTCTGCGCGCGCTCGTAGGCCGGCTGGGGTGACCACTAGTGTCGCCCAGTCCGGCGTTTTTGCTTGAAGATCTCACAGGAAAAAAACACTGGAGAAAACTACCTAAAAAATATTTTTTCTAAAGAAAAAATCTTGCCAGGACCAAAAAGATCCCAGCAAGGAACTTAGGTCCTTACTCCTGACTAGACAGAAAAAAACTGATTCTCTGTAGCAGACAGGAAGAGGATATACCCTCTGGGACTGCCCCTAGGGTGGAGCCAGAACGTTTTTTCTTTCTGCCTAGTCCTACTCCTGTAGAGGGCAGCATAACCCAGTTCTTGTGAATCAAGAAGACTACGTCTGTCAATGAGCCCACAAACAGAGCTTTCTTTTGGTGATATTTGATCACCTGTGCGATTTTTTGATCATGCGCTATAAACAAAAAAAGAGCGTCAATTTTGCAAAAATAACAATATTTTTCACATTTTTTTATATGAAATTCCCCCCAAAAAAATGTAAAAATCAAAATTTTTTAACATTTTCGGCCAATTTGTTCTATGCTACATATGTTTGGTAAAAAAAAAAAAAATCGCAAAAAGCGTATTTTGATTGGTTTGTGCAAAAGTTATCGCGTTTACTAACAAAGGGAAAGATTTTTGTCATTTTTGGTGTTTTTTTTTTTAACGAGTAATGGCGGCGATCTGCGATTTTTTTTTTGCGGGACTGCGACATTGCGGCGGACAGATCGGACCCTTGATTGACATTTTTGACACTTTTGGGGTTACCAGTGACATTACTGCAGTAATCAGTGCTATACATATGCACTGTTACTGTAAAAATGACACTGACAGGGAAGGGGTTAACTGTATGGGAGAGGGAGGGGTTAAGTGTGTCCTAGGGGCGTGTTTCTAATTGTGATTGGACATGGCTACTAGTTTAAAAACAGAGATCAACGGTCCTACATAGTAGAACCGTCTGATCTCCATTTTTACACAGGGGAGAATGACAGGCGGCTTGTTTACATTAGCCGCCTGCCTTTCTCCCTTCCCGGCGAACGATCGCGAGTGACCGGCGGACATCGGGTCCGCCGGTCACACGCACTGACTTGTTAGGGAACGAGCCGGGCGCGCGCGCTCGCCCGCTATTGGCTCAAAAGCCAGTGACAGGCTAGTGACGTACCGGTACGTCACTTTGCCTGGCCGGGGCTGACCGCCGCAGTTTATGTACTTGCGGCGGTCGGCAAGTGGTTAAAATGAACAATAGTAAAGTATTTCTTTTAGCTTCCAAACATAACAATATCTACTGTAAACCTGTTGGGGCTGTTTTTCATCACCATGACTGACAGCAGAGCCTTTACAGAGCAGAATACAAATTTCAACTCAACCTGAACTTTTCAGATGTCTGTTAGATGTGTGTAGCTATCAATGTGGCCACACACAACTAAAATTGACATCTCTGCGCAGGTATACGCCATAGAAATCTGTTTACTTTTTAAAAACACATTTGAACAGACAAACATTAGATATTGTTTCAATCATTGCTTACAGATAGAGATGATATTCTTGGACAAATTACACAAAAATTGACATGGTATATTCATTTATGTAATCCAAGGATTTTTGGATTACCTATCACATCCTTTTCTTGGGTACTGTATCAAATCTGGGAACAACAAAATTTATAATGAAGGTATACTTGACAGCCACTGAAATATCTAGTGAATATTTAAATGAACAGACACACCCAAAAGCAGTTTTGATAAAAAGCATAAAACAAAATGTTACTTGACATCAAAATACACAAAGCTTCAAGTTCTTACACATTAAAGTTACCATAAACATTATCAAGACTCAAACTCCTATTCCCAATATTTGAAAGGTCATCTCTCAAGCCTAACCCCCCCCCCCCCACAGTTAGAATCACTCCCCTAGGGTCACATTTAACCCCTTGATCACCAACACTGTTAACCCCTTCTCTGCCAATGGCATTATTACAGTAACAGTGCATATTTTTAGCACTTATTACTGTAGTAATGTCACTGGTCCCCCCAAAAGTGTCAAAAATGTCAGTTAGGGGTCCGATCTGTCGGCCAAAAAAATCGCAGATCGCCACCATTACTATTAAAAAAACAATAAAAATGACAAATCTTTCCCCTGGTTAGTAGACGCAATAACAATTTTTGCGCAAACCAATAAAAATACGCTTTTTTTTATGCGATTTCTTTCACCAAAAATATGTAGCAGGAAACAAATTGGCCTAAAATGTTAAAACATTTTGATTTTTACATTGTTTTTTTTTGGGAATGTTATATAGCAGAATGTGAAAAATATCATTTTTTTTTTTCACAATTGTCGCTCTTTTTTTGTTTATAGCGCAAAAAATAAAAATCGCACAGGTGATCAAATACCACGAAAAGGAAGCTCTATTTGTGGGGAAAAAAGGACGTACAGCGTCGCACAACTGCGCAATTGTCCGTTAAAGTAACGCAGTGCCGAATCGCAAAATAGGGCCTGGTCATTAACCACTTTAGGACCGGAGGATTTTCCTGCTTAATGACCAGACCACTATTTGCAACTTGGCACTGCGCGACTAACTAAAAATTGCATGGACATACCCAAACTAAATTTACGTCCTTTTTTTCCCACAAACAGAGCTTTCTTTTGGTGGCATTTGATCACCTCTGCGCTTTTAATTTTTTGCGATATTAATAAAAAGAGCGAATATTTTGCGAAAAAATTTAAATTTTCTACTTTGACAGTTAAAAAATATCCAATATATTTAAATTTTGTCATATATTTAGGCCAAAATGTATTTAGCTACATAATTTTTGTCATATATTTAGGCTAAAATGTATTTAGCTACATGTCTTTGACAAAAAAATTCTTAATGAGCCTATTTTTAACTGCTTTAAGACCGGAAGATTTTACCCCATTCCTGACCAGGCTATATTTTGCGATTCGGCACTAAGTTATTTTAACGGACAATTGCGCGGTCGTGCGATGCTGTACTCAAATTAAATGTATATCCTTTTTTTCCCCCACAAATAGAGCTTTCTTTTGGTGTAATTTGATTTTTAATTTTTGAAAAAAAGAGCGACAATTTTGAAAAAAAATATATATATTTTTCACATTCTGATATATAACATTCCCCAAAAAAATGTATAAATCAACATTTTTTAACATTTTAGGCCAATTTGTTTTCTGCTACATATTTTTGGTAAAAAAAAAAAAATCACAATAAGCGTATTTTGATTGGTTTGCGCAAAAGTTATTACGTTTACTAACTACGGGAAAGATTTGTCATTTTTATTGTTTATTTTTTTTTTACTAGTAATGGCGGCGATCTGCGATTTTTTTGCGGGATTGCGACATTTCGGGCGGACAGATCGGACCCCTAACTGACATTTTTGACACTTTTGGGGGGACCAGTGATATTACTAAAGTAATCAGTACTATAAATATGCACTGTTACTGTAATAATGACACTGGCAGGGAAGGGGGTTAACACTGTTGGTGATCAAAGGGTTAAATGTATGCCTCATGCTTACTGATGTGTGTGGGGGGAGGGGGTTGTGTGACACAGACACAGATCGCAGGTTAAACTATGCTGAATCCTGTAATCTGTCCCTGCCTGTCACAGAGGAGATCCGCCCACTTTGTCTACACAAGCGGGCAGATTTCCTCGCTCTGTCCCCGGCGATCGGGGGAAGAGCGGCGGTGATCACCACCTCTCCTCCCCTGGCCCGACTCCCGCTGTGTCAGAATCGTGAGGGGGCGGGATCCAGCGAGGTAGGTCTACGTCGCTGGACCCAGGAGAGCCACTCAGCCGCAGTACGCTCAATGTGAGTGGTCAGCAAATGGTTATTAAGCAGGAAAATCTTCCGGTCTTAAAGTGGTTAACACCTCCCCCACATACGTCTTGTTACATGTTTAGCTCCTAAGCCAATCGGACTGGTTTATTGGCATATCAATGAGGGAAACCTAGCTTCCTAACACAGAATTCAACTAACAAATACATTTGCTATAAAATCATCAAATATCCATAGCAACATTTTCAACCTCTTGATTTTTTAGAATTCTCATAGCTCCTAACACCTTTCTTCCAGGAAAGGGTGAAATAAACCCCCCGTATTGTAAATGGGAGGAAAAAATTCCCTTTCGACTCCCATATGTTCTGGGCAATCAGACAAAGTCCCTGCAAAACTCTAACATTCCTTTGAGCAGAGTTAGCAATGTCCTTGACAGTCTGTGGAAAGAAAATTTTAGATGAGGAGAGTCCCATGTCATCCTTCCTTGTCGTCCTGGTCATATGGAAATGCTCAGATGAAAGTCTACTCCAATTCAACCACCATCAGGAAATCATCTGCATCTTCCTCAGGCTCTCATCCGGTTTTCTGTTCCGCCTCATTCCATCTGGCTTGGTCATCTGCTCTGCCTACTCCACCTCTCTATGCTCAGTACTTTAAAAGAGTAAGGCAGGCCATAGACGATTCGAATTACGTACGATTTATCGTTCGATAAAAAGGAAAGCGGCACTCGTGCACATCATCGAGTTACCATCAATGTGAGCCGAAAATCGTACGACAAAACACTATTTTTTGTGCCTTTTAACCACATCTCTACCGGACACACTCCCTACTGTTCTGTGTTTTGTTAGGCGAAATCATACAACTTCCCCACTAATGATACGAAATTCGGCCGATTTTCGCAAAAAAACCCAACATGTTGGATATGTGAATTTTTGCTGTCGTACGAAAATCGAACGTTTTACATACCACACTAACGATACGAAAATCGTTCGATAACACTGCCATTTACGATTTGCGAACGAAATTCGAATCGTCTATGGCCTGCCTAAGAGACAAAGCAGATTACATGTTCCTTCCACCTGTGCCAAACAACATAGATCACTGCTGACATTTCTCAATCTGCCCATTTTTAAACTTAAGAACTGTTGTAGAGTGCCCACTGTTGCCTTGTAACACTTTCACAGAAAGGAATTGACTTCCAACGAAACATATAAACTTGCATGTCTCTCCGTGCTGTCCTGGGAAAACAGGCCTGCTGTTGTCCAGTCTTTACAGCATGGCACTCTCTAGCAATGTGCCCCATTCTATGACAACAAAAACACTTAATGTGACTGAATCTACAATTCCCAACCACTTGCTTCCACTTCTTATGCAATGCTGGTGTAGGAATCCCATCCATTCCCTCTTTAGGGACCCCCGCCCAAAGTAAATCAGTCCCCACATTAAACACACTTCAAAGCCACTGCAGGTTTAACTTTAAATATCCTATTTCCTAAATCATTCGCCTTGCTTGCAGTGTCTTCCAAACACTCGGTCACCACTGCAAGCTGCTCTTTGAGCTCAGTTTGGGTATACCACTTCATTTAGTTCATCGCGAGCAGTATCCCGCAAACCATTCTCTCCACCATGCCCACAATTTATTTTCCTTTTTCTCTGTTGTGTGATTATTGGACGTGCCTGACACTCATCCAAATCATCACTATCATCAGAATAGGACACATACTCATAATCTGAAGACTGGAGCGTGTCTTCAGGATTCCATTTGGGATCTGCAATCATCGCTCTCACTTTACACTTTTCCTGTAAGGCAACTACTCGACATGCATTACTTTGCATACATTGTTTAGTCATAACCAACATATCTTTCACTTCCAGCAACGTATTCTCAAGCTCTTCATTCTTCTGCACCTCGTGGCAAAGGGCCTACACAACTAACCACCCAGTATTGGCAGGAGCTTTCCACTCCTTCTTAGAATATACGCTCAAATCTAAACGCAAAACCTGCATACCAAGTTCTGGATAGATTGGATCAGCATATTTAATCAATTCTTCTGCAACGTGTTTCCAGAACCTAGAACAGACCCATGTTGGAATCACTCCATACTTAGAAGCTGATTGCTTCCCTCATGCTCTCTTACTTTTGTTTAAACAGAGTATACATCTCTATTCTCAGGGGAACACAAATGCAAAACAACAATCACAATCTCTATGTATTGTCCTGGCTCAAAGTTACTGTGCTTAGGGCTTATTCACTAAACTGCTGACTCTAGCAGCAATTTAATGAAAAATACTCATACACCCTCAATAACACAATATTTCATCGAAATATGCTATATTTAGTGACCATGCAGTATCCTGCTGACTACACCAGTTGTATAAAAAGTGTGAACATTTTTTGTAGTGAAGGTATACTAGACAGCCACTGAAATATCTAGTGAATATTTAAAATGAACAGAAACACCAAGAGCAGTTTTAGTAAAAAGCATAAAACAAAACTTTACTGGACATTAAAATACATGAAGCTTCTTACACATAAAAATTACCATAAACAATAACAAGACTCAAACATACACTCCTATTCCCAATATCCAAAAGAAAGGTCAAATAATACTTCACTCTGGTGACAGCTTGCACTCGATATCTGGAACAGGACAGTGAGGAGGTTTTTTTGTCTCAAAACAAACCTCTTTCCCCCATGCTAGAGACTCTATTTATAGTCCTGTGGACCAGAGACCACCCACAGGATGTAAATATTCCTGCTGACCACTCATAGGTTGTTTTGTGAGTGATGCCAGCAAGACATGCACTTCCTTCCAAAACCACATGGTCAATTGGATATCCGGCAGCCATCTTTACACACGGCGTCAAAGCTCACCAAACCACCTGTGGGTGAGAGATGTTATTACACACAGTGGGGCCCGTGCATAGCGGGCGCCAGGGCGCCGCCCCCCTGCCACTAAAAAAAAAGAAAAGAAAAAAAAAGAAAAAAAAAAAAATGACAGCGAACAAATAAAGTTTTTTTAAAAAAAAAAATTGGGTTCGCCGGCCTTTGTAAGGGAAGTGGTGACTGGGTGGGGTTACATCCCAGAAGAGGCGCAGATCGGCAGCCTTCTGGGGGCGTAACCCGATCGCAAGTCCTTGCGATTGGACACCCCCACTTTCGGATATCCTGGCTGTGATTGGTCCAGTCTCCAGCCTGGACCAATCATCATCCAGGACATCCGATCCCTGACGTCACAATGGGGGCGGTGCCGGTGCATGAGTCAGTCACTCACCGTCACCGCCGCTCAGAGGACGAGGGAGAAGCCGCTCTCCTTCCCGCCGCCGCCGCAGAGAGGATCGAGGAGGGAAGAACCTGCCGCCGCCGCCAGGTAAGTGCATTACATTGAAGGGAGCACGCACACTGCACTCTGCATTTATTGGGGTACAATGCTGTGGGCACTCTGCATTTATTGGGGGACAATGCTGTGGGCACTCTGCATTTATTGGGGTACATTGCTGTGGCACTCTGCATTTATTGGGGTACATTGCTGTGGCACTCTGCATTTATTGGGGTACAATGCTGTGGGCACTCTGCATTTATTGGGGGACAATGCTGTGGGCACTCTGCATTTATTGGGGTACAATGCTGTGGCGCTCTGCATTTATTGGGATACAATGCTGTGGCACTCTGCAATCATTGGGGTACAATGCTGTGGGCACTCTGCATTTATTGGGGTACAATGCTGTGGCGCTCTGCAATCATTGGGGTACAATTCTGTGGCACTCTGCAATCATTGGGGTACAATTCTGTGGGCACTCTGCATTTATTCGGGTACAATGCTGTGGTGCTCTGCAATCATTGGGGTACAATGCTGTGGCACTCTGCAATCATTGGGGTACAATGCTGTGGGCACTCTGCATTTATTGGGGTACAATGCTGTGGCGCTCTGCAATCATTGGGGTACAATGCTGTGGCACTCTGCAATCATTGGGGTACAATGCTGCGGGCACTCTGCATTTATTGGGGTACAATGCTGTGGCGCTCTGCAATCATTGGGGTACAATGCTGTGGCACTCTGCAATCATTGGGGTACAATTCTGTGGCACTCTGCATCATTGGGGTACAATTCTGTGGCGCTCTGCATTTATTGGGGTACAATGCTGAGGCGCTCTGTATTTATTGGGGTACAATGCTGTGGGCACTCTGCAATCATTGGGGTACAATGCTATGGCACTCTGCAATCATTGGGGTACAATGCTGTGGCACTCTGCAATCATTGGGGTACAATTCTGTGGCACTCTGCAATCATTGGGGTACAATGCTGTGGCACTCTGCAATCATTGGGGTACAATTCTGTGGCACTCTGTAATCATTGGGGTACAATTCTGTGGCACTCTGCAATCATTGGGGTACAATGCTGAGGGCACTCTGCAATCATTGGGGTACAATGCTGTGGGCACTCTGTTATCATTGGGGTACAATTCTGTGGCACTCTGCAATCATTGGGGGACAATGCTGTGGGCACTCTGCAATCATTGGGGACAATGCTGTGGCGCTCTGCAGTGATTGGGGACAATGCTGTGGCGCTCTGAATTGAAAGGGGCATGCACGCTGAACTCTGCATTGTGGAGGCACAGCACAGTGTTTATTGCATTGAAGGGGGCACAGCACAGTGTTCATTGCATTGAAGGGGGCACAGCACAGTGTTTATTGCATTAAAGGGGGCACAGCACAGTGTTTATTGCATTAAAGGGGGCACAGCACAGTGTTCATTGCATTGAAGGGGGCACAGCTTCAAAGTCACGCAATTTTTGTTGCAGAAAAGCTAATATTCGACTAACCGAATAAGACCGTGGACGGAACCCCAGAGGTTCACACCATGCAATGTAGGACTTCCATGTGCGATGATAAATCTTTCTGGAAGTCGCTTTCCTTGCTTTAACTAGAGTAGGAATAACTGAAGCTGACAAACCCTTGTCCTTCAGCACCTGGGTCTCAATAGCCAGGCCGTTAAAGCCAGCGATCGTAAAGCAGGATGGAAGATCGGTCCCTGAGACAGTAGGTCCTCCCTGAGAGGAAGTCTCCACGGGACGTCCGCCACCAGTCTGACCAAGTCGGCGTACCACGCTCGGCGAGGCCAGTCCGGAGCTACCAGGATTACTGGAATTCCTTCCTCCTCTATCCTGCGAAGAAGTCTTGGCAGTAACCCGAGAGGAGGGATTAGCTGGTATTGCCCCCACGGGGCGATCAGTGCGTCTGCGGTCTCTGCTAGAGGATCGCGGGAGCGAGCCACGAATCTCTGTACTTTCCTGTTGAATCGTGATGCCAACAGATCCACATCCGGGGTGCCCCAACGTAGGCACAACTGGTGGAAAACTTCTGGATGGAGGGACCATTCCCCCTGATCCAGAGTCTGACGGCTGAGATAATCTGCCTGCCAATTTTCCACCCCCGGAATGAACACCGCAGAGATCGCTGGAACAAATCGTTCCGCCCAGCGAAGAATGCAAGCCACTTCCTTGGCCGCTCGGACACTCTTGGTGCCCCCCTGGTGATTGACATAAGCCACGGCCGTGGCGTTGTCCGACTGGATTAGAACCGGGCTGCCCTGGAGCTGCTCGGTCCAGTGAATCAGACAAAGTCTGATCGCTCTCAGTTCCAATACATTTATCGGCAACCTGGATTCTTCCGGGGACCAAAGTCCCTGGACAGATAACTGACCGAGAATTCCTCCCCATCCGGATAGGCTGGCATCCGTGGTCACTATCGTCCAATATATTGGTAGAAATGACTTTCCCTGGCTGAGCATCGGAGACCGAAGCCACCAGACCAGAGACTCTCTGGTCTGTTTGCTCAATCGGATCCGATTGTCCAGGGATTCCGGATTCAAGAATCTCTTGCTGAAGAATTCGGGTATGGGACTGGGCAAATGGGACTGCTTCGAAGGAAGCCACCATCAACCCCAGAACCCTCATGCAAGTTCGAAGAGAAGACCAGCTGTTGGATAGTAACAACTGGACTTCTGATTGAATCTTCCGGAGTTTCCCTACCGGAAGGAAAACTCTTGTCCTGACTGTGTCTAGAATTAGACCCAGATATTCGAGCCTCTGGGTGGGAACCAGAAATGACTTTTGCTGGTTCACCAGCCACCCAAATTCCTGTAAAGAAATTATAGTAATTTCTATGTTTTGTAGCAGGGTCTGAGGAGACTCTGCATGAAGCAGGAGATCGTCTAGGTAACCTAGAATCGATATGCCTCTTTGGCGCAGTAGTGCCAACATTGGGGCCAACACCTTCGTGAAGACCCGAGGCGAGACCGAAAGGTAACGCCACAAACTGATAGTGGTTCTCTTCTACGGAAAAGCGTAGAAACCGCTGATGTCCTGCGAAAATGGGAATGTGAAGATAGGCGTCCTTGATGTCTATGGACGCTAGGACATCCCCTGGATGCAGGAAGGCTGCTACTGTGCGAATGGATTCCATCTTGAATTTTCTTATGTTGAGAAAGGAATGGAGTGCCCTTAAGTCCAGAATTGGACGCACTTTGCCCTCTTTCCTGGGTATTGTAAATAGGTTTGAATAAAACCCCTGAAAACGTTCTGTCCAAGGAACGTGGACTACCACTCCTTGTTGTAGTAAATCCGTGACTGCTCTCCGCAGATCTTCTAGACGATCCGGGGATAGTCGGATATTGGAAGGGAAGAATCGCGCCAGTGGGAGAGATCGAAACTCGATCTTGTACCCTGACCTTATGACTTTGCAAACCCACTTGTCCGGGATTCTGGAAAGCCATGGATCCGGGAACCGGCGAAGACGTCCCCCCACCCCAGTTATGGGTGGGGGCGCACCTTCAGGCTTTGGACGATTTATCTTCAGGTCTGGAGGGGGCGGGCTTTTGCTTGCCCGACCAACGTCCCCTGAAGCCTCCTGAAGGAGCTTTGGAGGACTTAATTTTTTCACCCGCGGGACGAAAAAACTTTTTGTGAGCAGAGAAAGAAGGCCCTCGTCTTTGACGAGGTCCTTTACCTTTAACATTTTGCGGTAAAAAGGTGCTCTTTCCTCCCGTGAGATCCTTAATGATCTCATCTAAGTTGGCTCCAAATAGACGCTCTCCTAAAAAGGGGATATTAGCCAATGCTTTTTTGGAACCTTGGTCGGCTAACCAACCTTTTAGCCACAGTGTACGCCTGAGAACCACTGCTGAAACTGATGCTCGCGCCAATAATGGAGTGGCGTCTAACGCCGCATCACACACAAACTGTAACCCCTGTATCATTTGTTCCAACAAATCTGATACCGCCTGAGGGACTTCTTCTAAGTCCCGGCGCAACCACTTGGTCCATTCAGTTACAGTCTGCGAAACCAGTCCAATAGCAATTATTGGTCTGAAAGCTGATCCAATCAAGGAAAACATGGTGCGAGACATAGCTTCTATCTTGCGATCCACTGGATCTTTAAAAGACGGAGCGTCTTCTAAAGGAATAACCGTGGCTTTATTCAATCTAGCAATTGGTGAATCCACCACAGGTGGTTCTGTCCATTACTTAATGAGGGTTTCCTCAAACCGATAACGCCTGTTAATGCGTTTAGAAATAGCAGAAGTGCGTTTTGGCAGACTCCATTCTTCTTTGATTGGATTGCCAAAACATTTGGGCAATGGAAAAACCGTCGCTACTTTGATGCGTTTTTTAGTCCCAAAGGGGATTTCAGTTTCAGCTATTTCCGACGGAATACCCTGTAATCTTAAGGTTTCTTGAACAGATACAATGAGTGCGTTTACCAACGCTTCCTCTCGGGCTATGGCTGATGCCGAAACATCCTCCTCACTGTCTGAAGAGACAGTACCCGAGACACCAATCCCAGATGAAGTACCTGCAACTGCAGAAATAGGCTCAGATTCTGAATCCGAAGTTTCAGATAATAAGGGGTTAGGCGGGGGTTGCTTTCTTGCGCCCTGTCCCTGACAAGCCACTTCCACCCGGGACACAAAAGTTTCCATAATAGCTGACAATGATTCAACTGTCAGTGGGGTGCTGGAGGATCCGGTGGAGATACATGAGTGGCAGGGTCCATGTTAATTCAGGACACCTCTGCCAGAAAAAACAAAAACTTTTTTTTTTTTTTTTAAATAAAAAATACCTTTTTTTTTATGTGTATCCCCCTAGCGCAATAGCGCCCCTCAGAGTACCTGCTTCTCGATCCCCACAGAGAGAGAGAGGGACCCTCAAGGCTCACCACCCGATGCAGAGAAGTTTCCAACCAACTGCAGTCAGCGTCTGTCTTTTACAGACTGGAAAGAGCTGTGTTAGTTTTCCCGGGTAGAAGGACGTGGCTCCGCCCCCTGTGTACGCCTTCCGGCGTTCCCAGCTCTCCACGAGGTAGCTGGGCTCATCAAACATGGCCGCCCCCATACAGGAGACAATAGACTCCAAAAACATGGCGGCCGGCGTGACCTGAGGACATTCATGCACCCGGTCTATGGCAAAATGGCGGAGGACTGCCGAAATCGTTTTTCCCAGCACATCCACCTGCATCTCTGCTAAATGGCGGTTTATCGATCTGCAGGAGGTACACTACAATTAAGGTAGGATTATACCTCCTATGTCTGCTGTAATACTACAGTCTGCTGGGTAGAGTGTTAGCTCTCAGACCAAGTCCACTTCCCACCAAACACATGCTGTATTTACAAGGGGGACTTTTAGTGTCAGACAGATACTGACCATGTATGGAGGGGCCCATAATTCATACTGCCTCATAACGAGGAAAAAAGGGAACGTTTACTCACCATACCGAACCGACAGGCACCCTCTCTTCACAATACCCTCTCCACCGGGGTGGGGGGTTGTGGACCACTCCGGACGCCTCGACTCTCTGGTTCCTGGCGTCCAAGCGAGACTTTTAACTCGCAAGGTCAGTCCCTCCAATGGGACTCAGTCGCGGCCGACCCAGCGCGGAGCTCTGGTCTGCACGCGCTCGTAGGCAGAAACCGGGGTGACCACTGGATCTCAACATCCAGCCCGTCGCCCGGCCCCGCATACTTACTTGCCTTGTAGCAGAGAGAGGGAGGATATACCCTCTGGGACTGCCCCTAGGGTGGAGCCAGAACGTTTTTTCTTTTCTGCCTAGTCCTACTCCTGCGGAGACAACATAACCCAGTTCTTGTGAATCAAGAAGACTACGTCTGTCAATGAGCGACAGAGAAAATGGGATTTTGTACTCACTGTAAAATTAATAGACGGACACAGCGCTTCATTAATCATGACTATAGGTTATATCGCCTCCTGCAGGAGTAGGACTAGGCAGAACAAAAAAACTTGGCTACGCCCATGGGTCGTCCTCAGCTGGTATATAACCCCCTTTCTGCTATAGGTATTCAGTTTAGTAGAAAGCAGTATTAGAAGTATCAAACTCCTTAGAGTTTTCTCCCATTTTCTCTTTAGTTCATCGATGAACACAGCGCTCCATTATTCATGACTATAGGGATGTCCAAAAAGCAGTGCCGAAAGGAAAATGAGGGGTGGGGAAAATAACCCAAGGCAAAACAAAAGAGCCCTAACTGGGTCACGAGAGCCCCACCTGAAATAAAAATGTAAAGAAAATTGCCCCTCAAGAGGGAACAGCCACTCTTAAAACAGCAGCCTGCAAAACCTTGTGGCCAAAAAAGTATCCACAGATGCAAAAAAAATTGGTTCTTTGTACCTCTCCGTCATTCCTGCCCAAAGTGGTCTCTGATTTCCATTTCAATGAGGACATTGTGTTGCCTTCCTTGTGTCCCAAGCCGGCTCATCCCAAGGAATTTTCTTTGCATACCTTGGGGATGTGGTTAGAGGGATTCGGGTGTATGGCAGCTACTGAGTCTTTTCGGAGGTCAGACTCGCTTTTTGTGGTTACAAAAGGACCAAGAAAAGGGCTGCCCGCTTCTTCGGCTACCATTTCTAGATGGATCAGTCAGTGACTCAGGCCTATTCTATTAAAGGCCAGGTTTCTCCTTTCCCTGCCACAGCACATTCTACCTGGGTGCCTAGTACTTCTTGGGTCTTCTGTCATCAAGCGCCAATATCTCAGGTTTGCAGGCAGTCACTTGGTTCGTCGGTGCAGGGTTGCTTTGGTTGCCCCCACTCCTTATAGATAAATCTGTCAAAATAAGATAAGGAAACACCTTAGTTGTAGGAGGTGACTTGTATGTACCAAAAGGGACAGCCACGTCCATGGCCACGATAGCCACATCCTCCATTTTTTAAAGTCTCACGCACTGCAGTAATAAGTGCATCCGTGGTGATCACTGTCCAATACAAGGAGAGGAAGGATTTTCCCAGCCGAAGCGCCGGAGAACAAAGCCACCATAACAAGGACTCCCTCGTTTCCCGAATCAGCTGGATCAAATTTTCCAGAGACTGGGGAGTCTTGTCCCATTTGGTCAGAATCTCCCTTTGCAGGGACCTCGTATATCACTGTCAAAAAGGGAACTGCCTCGAAGGTAGACACCATCAGGCCCAGCACCCGCATGCAAGTCGGGAGGATTTTTGGAGTTTGTCCAGAGGAAGGAGCAAGGCTAAGGCTTAATCCAGAGTCAGGCCCAGATAGTCCTGCTTTGTGGATGGAACCAGAGCAGACTTCTGAAGGTTCAGAATCCAGCCAAACTCCCGCAGAGTTCATATTGTGATCTCCAGGCTGTACACCAGAGCAACAGAAGACTCCGCTCAGAAAAAGAGATGGTGCAAGTAGACCAGTACTGCTATCCCCCGTTGACGTAGCAAGGCTAGCACTGGGACTAACACTTTGGTGAAGACCGGAGGAGCAGAGGCGAGACCAAAGGGTAACCCCACAAACTGATAATGCTCCTCTCCCATAGCAAAACAGAGAAAACGCTGGTGACTGGCACATATTGGAATATGAAGGTAGGCATCCTTGATATCGATAGAGGCAAGGAAATCCCCGATGCAGGGATGCCACCACGGTTCGAACGGTCTCCACTCTAAACTTCTGTCCCCGCACAATGCAGTTTAGCGCCTTGAGGTCCAGGATTGGACGCACTTTGCCTTACTTCCTGGGGACTGAACAGGTTTGAGTAAAAACCCTGAAACTGTTCCAAAGTGGGAACCAAGACAATCGCCCCATGAAAGAACAGGTCTTTTACGGCCCCAAACAGGCCCTGTAAGGGGTCTGGGGATGGGGACAGGCGCAAGTTGGAAGGAAAAAACCTTGCCGAGGGACAAGAGCGAAACTCGATCTTGTGGCTTGACTGAATGAGTTCATGGACCCACTTGTCTTGCACTAGGGAAGTCCACGGGTCTGGAAACCAGCGAATGCTGAAGAAGCCTTGTCCGATCTGTCTGCCGCAATCCCGAAAGAAAAAAAAAAAAAAGTCGCAGATCGCCATTACTAGTAAAAAAAATGAAAAAAAAAAAAAAACACATTAAAAATGACATCAATCTTTCCCTTAGTAGACGCGATAACTTTTGCGCAAACCAATCAAAATACGCTTATTGCGATTTTTTTACCAAAAATATGTAGCAGAAAACAAATTGGCCTAAAATGTTTAAAAAAAATTTGATTTTTACATTTTTTTTTGAGAATGTCATATAGCAGAATGTGAAAAATATTGTTTTATTTTTCAAAATTGTCGCTTTTTTTGTTTATAGCGCAAAAAAATAAAAATTGCACAGGTGATTAAATAGCACCAAAAGAAAGCTCCATTTGTGGGGAAAAAAAGTCAATTTTATTTGGGTACAGCGTCGCATGACCACGCAATTGTCCGTTAAAGTAACAGTGCCGAATCGCAAAATAGGGCCTGATCATTTGGGGGGGGGGGGGGGGAAATGCTTCCGGTCTTAAAGTGGTTAAAGGCCGGGAACTCCTCAACCGGAATAATGGTTTCCTTGTTTAATCTGGAAACAGGAGGGTCCACCACTGGCAGCACAGTCCACTTCTTAAGAAGGGACTCCTCATAGGGGTAACGCCTAGTAAAGTGCTTGGGGACCCCACAGGGACGATTTGGTCATCCCCACTCTAACGACAATTCTGCCAAAATAGGCAGGGAAAGGGAACTCCTTTGCCGCTCTGGATGGCTTGTGAGTGCCAAAGGGTACCTGCGCCTCAGTCGCAGCTTCAGCTGCGTTCTCCATCTTCAGGGTCTCAAACTCAAACTATCAGTGGACTACCAGCGCCTTTTCCTGCGTGGACATAGATGTGGAGGAATCATCCTCACTATCAGAGGATTCCAGACGCTGGTCGCCAGGCACAAAGCACCAAGCGATCTTCAGCAGAGGGAGAGGACCCCACCAGACTCAAGCACCTGCAGCCAGGATAATCTGCACACATGCAGCGATCAGGAAGTAAAATGATCCAGAAGTTAGCACTAGGGGATGAGGAGGGGCTCCCACCATCAAAATTGCCCCCCACAGGGCTCCACTTTCATGGCCACCACTATTTTCAATGGCAAACCACAGCAAAATGGCCGCCGGACTACACAAAACATAGCCGCCGTGTATATAACACACAGGCTACAACAAAATGGTGGCACCACTAGGCATACAGGGACCCAGGATTAGAAGACAAGGCCTCAAGGAGAGATCCAGACAGGCTGGGGGGCCATGGCAGGAGCCCCTGCCAGGTAACCCCCCCCCCCCCTGGACAATTGTCCAGTCCCCCATCGCCAGTCAGCACCCTGCCCCCACCCCTGGAAAGTGGCCAGACCACCCATACAGTATCAGCATATTTGGGGGGGGGGGCATGATGAGGGATTCGGCAAGGGGGGTGCCTGTGGGAAGGAGGGGAATCCAGAAACAAAATCACAGGAAAAATCCAGAAGGAAAAAGATTCCTATCTAAAAAAATTTGCCAGGACCCAAGATCTCAGCAAGGAACTAGGTCCTTACTCCTCACTAGGCAGAAAAAAAACTGAGTGGCTATAGCAGAGCGAGGGAGTATACCCCCTGGGACGGCCCATGGGTGTAGCCAGAATTTTTCTCTGCCTAGTATCCTACTCCTGTAGGGGGCAGAAAATACCCAATAGTTATGAATACCAGGAGCTGTGTACGTCAATGATCAAAAGAGAAACTGGATGGTTTTAAATCGCAGTGAAGTATTGTAGAGGGATTCAACCACTTGACCCCCCCCCCAGGCCTATACTGAGACATTGTTTATACCAAGATGAGATCAGTGTGATCAAATGCTTCTCTTTCTTAAAAATGGCGCCGTTCACATCTGGGTAAACCAGAAGTGATGTAAGGTCATCGCTTCCGGGTTACTATATCCGAGCCGAACAAAGCCAATTTGGTCTTTGTTTGGCTCTGATCAGCTGACAGAAGCATCGGCTGATCATTTAGGACTCCTGATTGGTAGGGAGATACTGGTAAAGCCGTGGGAAGCTTTACCAGTATCAAGAGAGCTGACTGTCGGCTGCAGACCGGTATAACCATTTGAAATCTAGCGATGTACTGTTAGGTCGCTTGGTGGAAAGTGGTTAAAATGGGTAGCTCATGCAAGGAAACCCACATACTTTGTGCAACTGAAGACATTTTGCATTGAAGAGAGAGAAAAAATGTAAATGTCACAAGACTGGTGGGCAGTTTTGCATAATACCTACAAGTAATTTCTGCTGAAGGGGGCAATACCAGCTTCTTAGGCCAAGGATGTACCTAATCTTTCGACAGAACACCATTAAATCTGTTGAAATCTGTGTCAAAAATGATTGAAAAGACACAATTATCATTTGTTTTTATTCATGTATAAATATGTATTAGCGGTAGGCACTATGATAAAGATCTAATGTTTGCATGGTGAAGTATGACAATTTCCATGGAGTGTACTTCTTTCAGATGACTGTATACGAGGACGACAGGAGGCTTTTATTAAGGCCCACACAGGGCTGAAACATAAGCAAAGGTACTTTTTTTAAAAATCCTGTGTTAAAGGAGTACTGCGATCCCACTAGCATGTGTCGGTGTACAATTTCACAAGATGGGGACAACATCAAGATTTTTTTTTTGCACACAAGGAGTTGAAGATTTTCTTCATAGAACTCAATGATTTTTTTTTGTGATAAAAATGTAAAATATAATTCATTAATAGATACCAATGGTCTCTGAGAAAACTGCATTTTCAAATCCTAACAAAACTCAAGAGCAGAGGCAATTAACTTTGAAGTTTAGCAATTCATTACCAGACAAGAATGTCACATTACCAAACATATAAAACTCTGTTTTAAGCTTTTGTTTTATTATAAAAATTAATTCTTTGTTACAATTCGGCTTACAGTAATAATAAAACTTTATACACAGTCATTGGAATTTTTTTTTTTAATTATACACAGCTTCCAAATAAAGCCCATATTTTACAAAAAAAAAAAAATATATGAAAAAGAAAAAAACTTTGAATGAGTGGCTCTGAGATGACCAAATGTTGGCCGATAGCATAAAACAATACATCCTTGTGCAGATCTGTCGTACCAGCGGCAGGAGATAGGAAGTGGTGAGAGTTAAAGCTTGGAACATGAATAAGACATTCATATAGGATCAGTGCCATCGCAACCATATAAACCTTCTTGCGCAATGCACTTACAAAGATCCACAAAATAAAACGTACACTGATGTAGTTATAGCACACACTGGAATTACCCCTCATTGTCCTAATAATTGAAAAGTTCTACATATAATAAACAGGGGACAGTTTCAGGAAGTTGAACAGGAAATGTGACAAGTAGGACAGGAGGCCCTCCCTATTCATGCACTAGCAACCAGACTTGTCGCTGAGAATGCACAAATCCAGCAAAACAGTGTCTATGATCGAGAGCCTTGGGGAATGAAACTATGGAAGAAGCTGAGTAACTCTTGCTCTGGCTGTTGGACTTTTCCTATCTCTATTAAAGTGGATTCAGCAGAATTGATGACTTTTTGCAGAAAAGGAAGCCAAAGTGAGCGGGATAGCAGATCTGAGAAATATGGTGGGAAGAACATAAGATGTAAGGTGGTGAGCAGAGCCCTACAGTCCACAGTACCGGAGACAGCTCTTGCTAATTCTCAGCATTTTTTACTAAATGGAAATGACACCAAATGAGTTATAAAGATGCCTCCATCTTGTCTATTCAGGGTTAAGTTTGTGTCTTTGTAAAACTCCCCAAGCACTTTATTCACACATGTACAGTGATCTCCTGCTACTCCTTCCTCTGTGGAAGCCACAATTCTGGGTGCTCTGTCATGAGACATTGCTTGGGCCTAACCCTGAGCATATAGAAAGATCTATGAAAGCGCTGGACATTTTGCAGCAACCTTCTCTAAAGATGGATTGGCTGGCAGGCAAGCACTGAAGATGTGAGTATAAGGTGGTTAGGAGTGGGTTAATGGGTTTGCATTGAGCAGCTTTCGTTCAATTCAAGCAGGTATTGCTTCCCTATACAAGTCTTTGGGAATGTAAAACCTGCTAGAAGCAGGTCAAATGTTGGACAGGACGACAACTTCAGGTCATATGCATCTGTCCATAAATACTGAATGAAAGCACCTTAAACAAATGGCATCAACACAAGCCCAAAATCAGCTGACAGACACTGCTACTTTACTCTGAATGGGGAAGACAGGGTCCCTTTATCAAAAATTAATCGAAGCAACCTCACAGGACTTTCTACCCAGAGATTTATACAACATGGACAAGCAGAGCCACAAAACCTCATAGCATTCTAGTTTCTCCATATAAAGCGGAACTGAATGAGCCACTGAATATGAAAATTCATCCACAAGCCGGGTGAAAAAATTTGGTCCCAAAACATCCAGATCTGGAAATATGATCACAAGAACAGTGTGCATTTGGCAACAGCCCATTAAACATGCACTTTTACAATTGCCTTAAAGGGTTATTCCACCTTTTTGGGAAAAAAAAAATAGCAACTAAAGAAAAAAAAAAAAAAAAAGGATATAGCGTATACAATTGGGACACAAGTCATATTGTAATTGAATGTTATAAAAAAATGACCTTTACTTTTCAATCTGCAGCCGCTGTAATTTTCTGAAAAAGGCAACACAATATGGCTACCTAGAGGTGTTCAGTACACAGAATGTGTACTGACCAACCCACAGAAACAATTTTCTGCTTGTGTGATTGGCTCACTGATTTTCCCAGAAGTCTTAGATACAAGCCAAATTTCAGGCATCCCCTGGAACAAAAATGTCATTTTTGGTAGGATACTTCCAATAGGAACACGTCTAATGGGATGCAAGGCCAAGCAGCTTTCCTCATTAGTGCTCTACAGGTGCAGCAGCTGATTGATCATTATGAAACCACTCCCAGTAGACCCACTTAGCACAGGGGCACAGAGAAACAAACAGGGTTTTTATTTGGAACAAAAGACAGGAATCTGCAACAAAGGTTGTTATAACCCTTGCAATATACATAGATCACCCAGAGGGGAATGTTTTTCTTCTCAACAAAAGTGAAGTTACGCTTTAAAACAGAACTATAGGCAAAGCTATAGAGCAAACAAGGGTTAGAACCAGTCAGGGTTTTTGCCATTGGTGTCCTATTGGGGAGATTTCCTTTCAATTCCTGTCCCACAGCCAAAACAGGAAGTGAGAAGGAATCCACGCGAATTGAGGTAACAAAACTAGTGTCCCCATTGCAAGATTCAGATTCTATTTTCTGGGGACAACGCAAATTTGGGATTTTATTTTACTTTCAATAACAATTATAAAACAGGGAATTCTCCCTAACAGGGACACAGACAGCAATAAACACCTAACATGTGCTCTAATCTATCTCCACTCCGTCCATAATTGGAAAAAAAAAATGCCTTTGGTTATACTTTAAATCTTGAAATTAAAAAAATATATTTGCAAAAGGGAAGTAAATAAAAATGCCATCAGCAAGAGGGAATGATTCTAAAGAGCAGAATAACTGCCTTGAGTAAAAAAAATAAAATAAAGTAATATACTGTGAAAATGTAATTTTATACAGGTATTATCTGTAAACTTTTTGCACTGGTGCACATGTGAATATGTAAAAGGCACAGATCCCCATGTCTTTGAATGAAAGAACAAAAGAGTTGAATTTAGTTGGTGGTGCCCTATGCCTGGGAAAAAAATAAACGGTATTATGTATCATGTTACATACAAGGCGCTCTCATGACACAAGAATGAGGGATTACATATACTTATCTGCATGCGTTAGCGACTTTGTAAACATTTTACAATTTGGTTTAAAACGACAAGACACGGCAGATTTTATTTAATTTAGTTGTTAAAACATCCAACAGTAGGCTGATTTTTATTTTGCTAGGACAGGGATGGACAAAACCTAGGAAACGGGCCAGAACCCTGCTACTATTGTAGAACACTTTTTTTTTCCTGCTGTAGTCAATGGAAATGTGTACTAATTGGCTCTTTATGGCTATAAAACCATCCAAGTTTTAAGAGTAGTTTTCTAGAATTCAAACGTATCTCTGTAAATAAAAGTGGAACTAAACCCTGCTATTCTTTACAGCCAAGTAAGCTGCAATCTTAAGGGAAAACTCCAGTAAAAATGACATTTTTTTAATCAATATGTTAAATATCTTTATTTTTGATATTATTCATTTTTTGGCTAGCTGTTTGTGTAGCTTAGAAAGTCTTATCTAAACTAAACAGCTTCTTCCTGTTCTTCACAGACAACGCTATCTCCCTTTATCTGAATTTGCTAAGCTGTCTTTTATGTGACCGAGCAATATATGAAATAAACAAGGTACAAAGGAACATTTTTTTAGTTTAGAAGGATACAGATCAATTACTATTCCTCATTACATGTAATGAGTTTTAGGCTCAGTTTCCACTAGTGCGACTTGTCATGCAACTTTGGACACAAAGTCGCATGGCAAATCATAGCCCATTGATTTCAATGGCACCCGTTCCCATCTATGCCACTTTGAAAACCAGCGACTTTGAAAAGATGCCTGCACTACTCTGATGTGAATTTCATTGAGAGTGCAAAGTTGGCTCAAAGCTGCACTCAAAGTTGCACTCCAAATCGCACAACTTAAGAGCCGCACTAGTGGAAACGTAGCTACTAGGCTACAGTGCGACTGAGTGCAGCTTTGATCCAACTTTACACTCTATGGATCAAAGTCGCAACAAGTAGTGCAGGTACCTTGTCAAGGTTGCTGATTTTCAAATTTGCATAGATGGGAACAGGTGCCATTGAAATCATTGGGCTGTGACTTGTCATGCGAATGTGTGTCCAAAGTCGCATGACAAGTCACACTAGTGGAAACAGAGCTTTAGGCTACGTTTACACTAACGCAAATTAGAGCGCGAGTTTGATCCAACTTTACACTCTCTGGAACAAAGTCACATCAAAAGTTGCATCAAAGTAGAGCAGGTACCTTTCCAAAGCTGCAGATTTTCAAACTCGCATAGATGGGAACAGGTGGCATTGATTAGTTGCACTAGTGGAAACGTAGACTTAAGCTGGATACACACTATCCAACTTTTGTGGTTATTTTTCCTTCAGATTTACATTTTCTATGTAGTGCAGGGGCCTGCCAGATTGCATTCAAATTGAAAGTGTTTAGGTTTGACCTCATATTATATGGTTTTGGTAAGTCTAAAGGAAAAAGTCTTCAGAAAATCTTATAGTGTGCATGGCCCATTAGTGTGGTTGCCTGTACTCATCATTGTAGATTGTGAGCTGAAACCCTGGAACACTTCCAGCTACACTGACAGCCCCCCCCCTCCCCCCTCTGTGAATTAATTCTTAATTTTCTCATGAAAAAGGATTAACAATGCATCCTTACTGATGAGGGAACACTGGGCGGGAACATATAATCAGCTCCTCCCATCTTGTATACGCCCACCAGCTACACAGGCACAGTGTCCTTCCCTGGAAGTGATTTCACTAGTTTTCAGTAACCACACCCACTTGCTGCTCTTGGACTCCGCAGGAAGAGGAATTGAAGTCATGTGAGCGCACTAAAAACTGCAAAATAAAGGTAAAAAAACTGGGATTTTTTTTTTTCATTTTGACACATAAGGCTGAAATCCGCTTACATTAATGATTGCAGTGGAGAATTTAAGGTATTAGGCTGTACTTCTGCTTTAAGCCAGGTACACACAGGCCAAATGTCAAAAGACAACAGCCGGTTAAAAAAAACCCCCCAAAAACTGGCTGACATTCGGCCTGTGTGTATGTTGGTCTGTTGGTACATGCTCTTAGGCTGGCCATACACTATACAATTTTCTAGAAATTTACCTTCAAATATGTAGTACAAAGGCCTGCCTAATTAGATACAAGTGAAAGTGTTGTTTAGCTTTGACCTTATATTTTGTGGTTTGTGGTAAATCTAACAAAGTGTACAACAAAAGTTGAACATGTATGGCCAGCCTAAGCCAATGACCGAGAGAACTGATTGTAGAGTTCTGGTAGCTCAGCGGGGGTGACCGCTGAACTAACCTCGCATGGTTAGTACAGCGGCTCCAAACAGAGTGGACTGATTTTTTTTTTTGTTTAACACGCAGGGTTGAACAAAAAAATGAAGTGTGTTACCCGGCTTTAGTGTAGGATTTTCCATTGTCCTAGTGCTGCACATTTGATCAGTTATACTAACCATTTGAAAGCTTGATCGTTCAGTTGAGACCACTAAAACGGTGAAAGAAAATGACTATCATCCAGGGCATGTCTTGAATTTAACTATTTTGGGAAACCGTTAAATTGATGGTTTTAGTCACACATTAACAAAATTCACTTTGTTTATGGTCTATTACTTCCAGTGACCCTGTCTCTGATGGCTCATTTCTCCTGGCTCTTACCCATTCCAACAGTGCAGCGTTTGTAAGACTCTTGCACATGGAGGGCTGGATACCTGTGTTCCCTGCTGCCTGCTCTGGTTTTATCCACCAACCTGTACATCACTCTACAGGACTCAGCAGTGACATAGTCTGTGGATGGAGCCACTCCGGGAGTGTGCAAAGCCAAAGTGTTAGAGGTGGCATCACAGAAATGGAGGGGAGGTTAGTAGGTGACATGGGCTGCCTCAACTGTCTTCCATTCCAACAACCTCCTGTAAGGTCTACATTACCATGATGAACTAGCAACCTTTGTTGCCGAAGTTTTCTGTAGCACTATAAGAGGATGAAAGTGTGTTTATCTAATGCAAAGCTAAAATGTGCAATTACATAGCAAAACAGTCACAAAACCCTTCATAACCCCTTCACTAAGGGCACATTTTAAACTCCTGCATTCTGGTGACTGTACGAAGCAATTATTTGAACATACTGCAAGGATATATAAATGGGATATACACTATTAGAAAAATGTTACATTTTGCGTTTATAAATACAAATACAGTATCTACATCATACATGGTATAAAAACACTTAACATTCGCAGCTTCGGAAAATAGAAAACACATTTTTTCAGGCTTCGACTACTAGGGGAGGATCCAGCAGATCTCAGACAAGAGAAGGGCTAAAATGAACCTGCCATAATCCAAGAATCCATGAAATCGTAAACACAATCTATTCAGACCCGAAAAACTTAAAGCAGACCTTTCTTCCCAAACCTAATAAACATGTAAAGCATGATTCAGTCATACGTTTAAAACCAGCAATTGTATATAATTACACTCGCATTTATTTCACTTCTGGCATTTTCAAGACACTGGTGAAGTAGCCAGTGTCTCCCGAAGCTGTCCCCTGGGAAGTATTTTCCAGGAAACTTATTTGGTTTACCAGCAAATTCTTGAATTTTATGTGAAATCTCGCTGGATCTTGGGAAAAGGGCCTTTTTGTTGTTTGCAGCGATATATGTATATCTAACAAACCACTCCAGACCTCCCACACAGGCCTTGGGCAATCTAGTGCCATTTGGGGGTTATCCATTACTGTGGCTTCAGCGACGAGTGTTGGGTGGAGTAATGAAACCTACTTTGCTTTTTACTTTTTAAGTGTTCACAAAGTATAAATAAACCATTCCAGATCTCATACAGCACACAGATGACATTTGTGCTGGGACGCCATCAGTAGAAGAAGCCGGCCACCAATCCGGTTTGTTTTTAAAATGGTGGTGCAGGATTTCACATAAGGTGTGGACAAAGCAAATCGACTGGCGAAAATAAAAATTCAAAAGCCAAAGTTAACAATATTAAAACACTTGCTGACCACGAAACTGCGAATGTACGTCATGATTTTAATGTTAAATAACGGCTAGCTGGCATAACCCTAGTATTGTTTGTTTTTCCCTTAGGTGGCCAGCTTTTAGATAACAGGGATCTTGGCGGTGGATTTGCCACGGGATCACTTTTATAAGCTTGGAATCGATCTAATGAGGCCGATGGCTAGGCAGGAAGCCGAGTGAGGGCAAGATAGCCCCCATATAGTTCTATGCCCTTGGAGGACCGGAGTGACCTTTCAACATCACTTGTGGTTCTCGGGCTTAAAGACGTGATTTTTTTTTTCTTTTTAAGTCAAACTGTCAAAAGGTTTTATTTTTTTCTTCTGCTTTTAGAATAAATGACAGATCTCAATAAAGAGGACCTGTAATGCTTACTTCTACTACAAGGGATGTTTACATTCCTTGCAATAGGAAAAAAAAAGTAAAAAAAAAAAAAGGGAACAGCGTAAAAATAAAAAGAGTGAAATAAATAAGAAAAAAAAATTGATTAACACGCCCCACTCCTCCGTGCTTGCACGCAGAAGCGAACACATACTTAAGTTGCACCCGCATATGTAAACGGCGTTAAGAGTCATACATGTGAGGTATCATGGCGATCGGTAGAGAGCAATAATTCTAGCACAGGACCTACTTAGTAACTTTAAACAGGTAGCCTGTAAACATTTTTAAAGCGTCGCCTATGGAAATGTTTAAGTACCTTTGTTTGTTGACATTCCATGAATGTGCACAATTTCAAAGCATGACATGTTGGGTATCTATTTACTCAGCGTAACATCTTTCACATTATACAAAAAAATGGATTAATTTTACGATTTTGTTTTTTCCTTTAATTCATTAAAGTTTTTTTTTTTCCCCCTAAAAAAATTGCGTTTGACAGTTCGACTTAAAAAAAAAAAAAGAAAAAGAAAAAAAAAATATAATGTTTAGGGGTTCCAAGTAATTTTGTAGCAAAAAAATTCTGATTTTTACTTGTGAGCAACAAATGTCAGAAAAAGGCCTGGTATTAGTGCCGGTTCACACTACTGCGGATGCGCTGATCGCATGTAATTCGGAGCGCACTGCTCCTTCATTACATGTGATCTCCTGTGCGGATGCGAATTCAGCCATACACTTTGTATGGCTGAAATTCGCACTGCACCCGCACAAAAGACGCACAGGACCCTTTTTTTCAGCCGCATCAGGATCGGATCGCACAGTGGTTCACACTTGTGCTATCCGATCCAGTGTGAACTGTCAGATCGCACTGCGATATGCGATCAAACTGGGGGTGTCGTTAACATTTAATTGACACCCCCTGCGTATCGCATATGGCAGTGTGAACTGCCTCTTGTGCGGATGCGATGCGGGAACAGGCTGCGAATTCGCAGCCTTCCCGCATTGCACAAGTGTGAACCGGCACTTAAGTGGTTACAATATGTTGCTATAATAATTTCATAGATGTTAGTTTAAAATAATGGGAGAGAGGTCTGCTTTAATCCTGGGGTAATCCGGCATGCAAATTACTAGCCACCTTCATCTTTCTAATGGCCATGGAAGTCACCCACTGCAGAGATAGCCAGGAAAGCTGGCTGGAATTTTCATACTACAGTACCAAAAGATTTGGGGCTATATTCCAAATAAAATATTTAAGGAACGCTGCCTGCTGTGAAATAGTTCTAATCCTGTGGCATCTTTTGGGTCACTTTAGGTCCATTTTAAATACAAAACCAAGCTACTCTGATTTGACAGGCGCAGGCAAGCTGGAGGGCCCCAGTTAATAGCCCTGCACACTGGTTTTAGTGGTTTCTCCCAGCATGTATCCCTGACGTTACAGTAGTGGTATATTTAATTACGCGGGTCGCAGAGCAGATAGAACTTCCAGGACTTTGCCAATAGTATAAAACTTCCAGAACCTTATAAATATTGTGCAAGAACAAGGAGGAAATAAAAAGTCCTAAAACAACCTAAAATATTTTTTTTTCCAGAGAGGTAACAAGAAATTCCCCAAATCAGGCCATACATTTGGCCCATTTAGCAGGAACCAGCCAAATTGTAATCAATGTATGGGCAAGGCTGGCTGTACTCTCTGATGATGCCGAAATGAGAACATCTACAAAATAAAACACCTTCAGCTGATTTCTCTGCTCTAATAGCTGGGATTTCTTGCTGTGTATCAAATTTCTAATGATGCAGATGCTTCTCATGTGGGGACACATGCATGATTGTCTAAATGAAGTGTGCAGGAAAAGATCAGCAACATCCGATTTCCACCTGCTATGTTTAACAGTTTTAAGGGGACCCTATTGAAATTGCTTGTCACTGCCAGAGGCTGCACCCTAGCCAGAATCAGTGCTAGGGCAGGGATAAGAGCTTTACTTGCATGGCACTTCAGAGTTATGGCAGCCTCCAGCACCGAGCCTGGGTTAAGGAAGAGCCACCGTGTGTTCACCAATTATAAAATATGTAAAAAATAAAAAAATAATTTACACAGTAAAAGGTCAGTTAAAAACACTGTAGAAATCCAAGTGAAAAGACAGGCTGCACTGCCTGGAAATTCTAATGTTGGTAACTAAATTTATTTGAATATAGACAAAGAGTGCCCTCTTCAGATAAATAGGTCTCCATCGGGTACGCCATTGTCTAGGATAAATCTACTAGTGTTTGAATTTTCAAGGAGTGCAGTCTCTGTCTTTTCACTTTTTTTTTTTTTTTTTTGCAGTATGTGAGGTGTAGGATGATCCTCACAGGTGCTCAGTACCCAGTTTCTTAGGAGAGTGATCTAAGTCTTGGGCAGCGCACTCCACGTTTTTGTAAAAACACTGTAGACCTGTCCAATCACATAGAAGAGAACCGAGTATGATGGTTAAAAACAATAAAAAAAATCCTGATCCTGCAGTCCAATTGGTTCACATGGAGTTTTCTGGATTTTCCCATCTGTAAAAAGTAGATCTCTATATGGATATAAGGTTTCTGTTCAGAATTTGTCTTGTTGACCTTAAAACCAAATCAAATACCAAAGACATTACCAACCCAGGAAGTGCCAAAAGCAAGGATGAACTGGCGCCAATTGCTGCTCTTCGAATACCGCCACCTACCCTGGTTAAGTCTGGATGTCTCCCGTAGCTCACAATCACTCGGAATCCTTTGGCATTAAGACTTCTTTGCTTCTGCAGCGTCCATTTAAGGCATTTTGTGTGTTCAGTTTGCAAAAATAGATATTTATATATATATTTGTACAATATACTAGCAGAGCAAAAATTCTTTGTACAAAAAACGTGGGATAGGTGAGGGAATGAGCTGGGTTTTGGGTTTATGGCACAGGGATGACGGAGTGAGCTAAGAAAATATATAAATATCCTTTTTTACTATGTACAAATAGGTCCACTGGTTGAACTCTCTGCTCGCGGCTAAAGAATTCTGTAAAAATACAACTGTACATGAAGCTTTCCATGGACCCCCTCTCTCCACAGGTTTTGTGTATATACAGGTGGTGGGGGGAGGAATCTCAGGAAGAGTCTGTGCAAGGAGAGGGGGGTGGTGGGTACAAGTGATGAGAGTAACTGCGTTCTGTATAAGGGGATGGCGGGCAGCTCTCCTCGGCAGACAGGTACTGACTGCGTGGGGTTGGTGGAGGTGGGACTGGTTCCGAGTCATAGTTGAGATCACTGGTGTAGCCCTTTGCTGTAGCCGAGGCCAGTCGGTGGCTGGGGGTGTAGTCACTATCGCACACATCTGTACTGCATGGTGTGGTGGGTGGAGCAAAATGACGGTAGCTGTACGGTCGATAACTGAAGAGAGAAAGCAAAAACAATCAACACTTTATTTGCAAAAAAACTTGTGTAGGATACAGACCTATCTAAAATAGTGACAGTAAAAATAGGGTCCTGAATACTCTGTGCAACTAGCAGTCTAAGCATTTCAAGATCACAGTGGAATTTGTTTTTTTTTTTTTGTTTTTTTGAAACAAGCAGACCACAAATCACATTGGTCCGATTTGACATGTCAAATCAGAGCCAATTGCCGGCAATAGCACCGACTGAATTAGTGCAACACTAACTCTGCAGCACTGCACCAATTCCCAAAAGTATTTTCTGCACTACTTTTGGGTGGGGGGTTTGGGGGGTGATTTCATCAATAGACAATAGAGCCCGCACAGATGTCTGAAATCGCCCCTGAAGTCGGACTGAAAATGCCGGTTTGAAATCGTGCGAGTTCAGCTGAACTTGCACGATTTCAAACACGCCTCAGTGTAAACCTAGGCTAAGAGCCAGTTCACACCAGAACAGGGTTGCCACAAATCCACGTTCCATGCAAGTTTCCCACACTGCACTCAAAACACATGCATGTTCGATCCGCAGCAGGTCAATGCCAACGACATCTTAAACAGAGGTCACAAAAGCAGTGCCTGCACTGGATCGCATGGTACAAAAGAACAATAGGATCCAATTGTTCTGCAATTTTGTAGAGTAGTGCATGCATTACTTTGCTGCAGTCCGGCGAGAATTCAGCCCATTCAAATGATTGGGGTGAAATCTCACTGCACCCGGATCATATGTGAATCGCACAAGAATGCACAGCGCAATCCTGTGCGATTCATGGTGTCAATTGACCCTTATGCTTTTATGCAAATAGTAAAGGTAGAGAAGGCAAAAAGCTATACTTTTTAATGGCTAACTACATTTTTAAAAGCTTTTGGAGCTATAAATCCCTCTTTTTTTTTTTTTTTTTTTTTTTTTTTTTAGTATCATGAGAGGTAAAAAGGTAAAAATGGCAAGAAAAAAAAAAGAAATTTTGACCTGTCTATAAGTACTATATATTGGAGTACAGTACAGAACACTGGCCGAATATTAATAGACCCTGGTTATAGACTAGTACCTTCAGGTGATCAGACACTGGCAAGCTTTTGAGGACACACCTTCTGCTAAGCTTTTGAGGACACATCCCCCGGCAAGGCCTAAACCTGTTCTTTCAGAGTGCTAAAGTTCTGCTGAAGTCCTGTTTGTAGGAAGGCAAGAATACAGGGGCACAGAGTCATCTCAGGGGTTAAAGTGCCTGTGTTCACAACTGGCAAAGAGATTTCCAGGTATGATATTAGATCTTTCTGGAAGTGGCTTTTTCTCCTTTTAGCAAAAAAGGACAGATTAAAGCGACCCCCTCTGTCCCACAGTCATGCGGTTTACGCCAAGCCAATGACTGAAAAGCAGGATGGAATTGGGGGCACTAAAAAGCAGGGGTGGGCCTATTGGGAGGAGTCCAGCAAGGTTCTTGTGGGCCAATTTGGTACAATGAAAACCACTGATTTTTTTTTCCTCTTCCACTATTTTGAAGAGCATTGAGAGCAAAATTTGCACTGGAGGAAAGGCATAGATTAAGCTGAACTGAGACTAGGTAATTATCAATGCATTCAATGACAGTCCCAGAGGATTCTTGGTCATTCCTGGCAACAAACAGAGGTAGCTTGTTTAAACTTGAGACCAGGATTATAATTATATCATATTTCTAACATATTAGGTTGAAGGGCCCAATCCCCTTGGTCCAGGTGGTGACAGCTGAGGTAATCCCTCTTCAAATTGTCCACTTATGGGATTTGGGCAGCAGAGGTCTCTGGAGAGCGTTTCTCCATCCATGAGATGATCTGGCTTGCTTCTTTCAAGACTGCATGACTCCTGGTAGCCCCTTGGTGATTGATGTAGACCACAGATATGGCGTTCTCCAATTGGGTATCCTTGCAGGAGGGTCCTGTGGTGTAGAACCATTCTTATTACTCTGGGCATCTGGATGTTGATGGCAAGCTTAGCTACCTGTGATGACCAGGTTTCGTAAACTGTAAGGGAAGAGAACACTTGTCTCCAGCCTGAAAGACTGGCTTCTGTTGTTCTGACTTTCCATCGATGTGACAGAAATGACTTCCCCATTGTCAAGGCTGGGTCGAAAATCTACCAAGCTAGGGAATTCCTTGCTTGGCTGGATAGGAGAATGGGTAGGTCAAGAGAAGGAGCCTGCTTGTTCCATGTCAACAAGATGTTCTGTTGGAGAGGTCTTGAATGAAATTGGGCGAATGGGACAACCTTGAAGAAGGCAAACATAAGACCTCATAGGGGAGCAGCAATTTGATTGCGAGTTCTGAGCGAGAGGAAGGAAGATTTTTTTGCTTGTGCTGTGTCTAGAAGTAGGCCCAAATATTCCAAGAGACTAGAGGACTAAGGAGCAGAATTTTGTAAGTATATTACTCGACTGAAACCCTGAGTATCTGAATTGTTCTATAGACATTTGCAGAAAGCTGGACAGGAGAACGCAATTTACAGTGCATCCGGAAAGAATTCACAGCACTTCACTTTTTCCACATTTTGTTATGTTACAGTATTCACAGCCTTTGCTCAATACTTTGTTGAAGCACCTTCGTGACCAATTACAACCTCAAGTCTTTTTGACTATGATGCTACAAGCTTGGCCCACCTATTTTGGGGCAGTTTCTCCCATTGTTCTTTGCAGGAACTCTCAAGCTCCATAAGGTTGGATGGGGAGCGTCAGCGCACAGCCATTTTCAGATCTCTCCAGGGATGTTCAATCGGGTTCAAGTCTGGGCTCTGGCTGGGCCACTCAAGGACATTTACAAAGTTGTCCTGTAGCCACTCCTTTGTTATCTTGGCTGTGTACTTCGGGTCGTTGCCCTGTTGGAAGATGAACCTTTGCCCCAGTCTAAGGCCCAGAGCGCTCTGGAACAGGTTTTCATCAAGGATATTTCTGAACATTGCTGCATTCAGCCTAACCTCAATCCTGACTAGTCTCCCAGTTCCTGCCGTTGAAAAACGTCCCCACAGCATTATGCTGCCACCACTACGCTTCACTGTAGGGATGATACTGGCCAGGTGATGAGCAGTGCCTGGTTTCCTCCAGTCATGACACTTGCCACTCAGGCCAAAGAGTTCAATCCTTGTTTCATCTGACCAGAGAATTATGTTTCTCATGGTCTGAGTCTCCTTCAGGTGCCTTTTGGCAAACACCAGGCGGGCGGTCATGTTCCTTTTACTAAAGAATGGCTTCCATCTGGCCAATCTACCATACAGGCCTAACTGGTGAAGTGATGTAGAGATGGTTGTTCTTCTAAAAGGTTCCCCTCTCCCCACAAAAAAATTCTGAAGGTCTGGCAGAATGTCCATCGGGTTCTTGGTCACCTCCCTGACTAAGGCCCTTCTCCCCCGATTGCTCAGTTTGGCCAGGTGGCCTGCTCTAGGAAGAGTATTGGTGGTCCCAAACTTTACAGTTATGGATGATGGAGGCCACTGTGCTCATTGGGATCTTTAATGCTACAGAAATGTTTCTGTACCCTTCCCTAGGTCTGTGCTTCGATACAATCCTGTCTCTGAGGTCTACAGACAATTTCTTGGACTTCATGGCTTGGTTTGTGCTCTGACATGTAACCGTGGGACCTTATATAGACAAGAGTGCGCCTTTCCAAATTATGTTCAATCAACTAAATTTACCACCGGTGGACTCCCGTCAAGTTGTAGAACTATCTCAAGGATGATCAGTGGAAACAGGATCCACCTGAGCTAAACCAGGAAGGCTCCCGGCGCCCCCCACTGTCAGAATACAATAGTGCTGTGGGAGGCATTCCTTGGCAATTTTCTTTCCTTCCATCCGTGCTGGGCCCTGCTCTGATATAATGGTAGCATCATCACCGATCAATCCGAGTGTGTTGTAAACCTTCGATAGAGTGTTTGCCCAAGCTTTTACAAAAGTTATCTTACACTTGCTTTCCGTCATTTCCATCAGTGGGGGTATCCTCCTGTGAGGTACTCATTGAATAGGAATTTCCATTGAAGGATACACAGCAACTCTGATGTCAACTGTCCTGTTACAAAGTCCTCATGGCAAGTTTGGGTGAAAGTAGTGGTCAAAAGGTGCAACCAGTGGTGTGATGTTACAAGTCATCCACCTAAGACTAAAGCTCTAATTAGTGAACATTGTACTACAAAGTATGAAAGTGTAAACATTCAATAAGTGAATGAACTCCCACTCACCTTTAAAAGGAAGCAACAAAAAAATGTGCATATTTTTGCAGAAAAAAAAATTGTGCATTTAATATTTTTTCCTATAGGAGCCTGCCAAACATTGCACTATGTGATCAGTAGCAAGTGCTATGTCAGACTCCTGCACACTCCTCTTCCAGCTTTCTGCCCGTATCTCCATATGAACTTTAGAAAGTCAAAGGAAGAGTGAATGGACTATCAAATGTGCTGATTAGCGCAATGGGATGTCTTCCATAGTGGCAGACAGGACTTGTAGTTTAATGACGGGACTGTGTGAAATTAACATGTTCTAAAAAGGTGAATTTAGTCTTTAAATAGGTGTAATAATGGAAATATTGAGACTTATACCTGGCTAATGCTACAATATTGATCTGATGACAAATCTGTCTTTCGGCTTTATAAAAGTTGCTGGGCCCTAATTGGTTCCAGGCTTCACTTGACACGGTGGCCAATAACATGGAGGAGTCTTCAGGATCTGGTAACTAGAGGAATGGACCATGACCCTGGACCTGTATAGCAGTCTGCAGCTAATTACATCCATTGCACTCAGTGCCAAGGAAAATGCCCAAGCAGGACCCAGTGCCCAAAGCAACATTACAGGCAATCCTTACAGGGTGGGTTCAGGTAGAGTTCCCAATACTAAGGTTACACTGATCCAGAAGCACTTCTTCTAATGCTATAGTAGAAGGCAGCGAAGAGTTAACTGAATAATCCAAAATAAAGGTTAAACATATAAAAACTTCTCCATAGAGGAGAAGAGGTGCATCACCTAAAGACATACCCAAAAACTGCAGGTCCCATGGAGTTGGGTGGAATTATAGGGGTTCCCTCGGGAGGCATGTCCAAAAGCTTTGTCAGTGTCCAATCCCCTAAATGTAGAAGCCTATAAACCAAGGTCTATGAATATTCAGCCTGTGGTCCTGTACAAGATTCTTTTTTTTTTTTTTTTTTTTTTTTTAAGCAGAGCGAGGAGAGCGAAGAAGGGTGACAACCTCATCAGGATTTTGTTGCTTTCTATGTCCTTATTGGGGGAAATGGGGTATCTCCTCATGCTCTTTGTGGTCACCAGAACAGGAAGCGAGGTAAAATTTCTCCTACTGGTACACAAACAGCAAAAAAGACATGAAAGAGGCAATAACCCCTCATCTCCAACCAAAAAAACAAATGTGGCTGAAGTGGAGGTTTAGTTCAAATCCATCCATACACACAAAAAAAAAAGTAAATAAAAATGAAAGAACCTCTTATCGTCAGCCAAAATGCATATATGAGGTAGTATGGAGTGGGGCCTTATTCCATGCTGCTACAAACATGCATTGCTGTCCTGTAAGCACGCTGAATTGCACAATCTTCCCAGCTCCCAGGCACTTGGCAAGGATTAGGAGCTTGTGGGATGAGCTCTCGATCCCTGTGACAGTCATTTACACACATGATCAGAAAGCCTAGAAAATGTGACTTTTCCAACCAATGCTAACATTCCTTAAGCTGGTGCAAAAGGGTTAAAAATATATAATTCCACATACAGTATGGGACCCACTGGAAAGTAGAACAAGAGGGAAGGATGAGAACTGTTACCTGTACGATCTGTGCGTGGATGGGCTGTTTGATGAATATCCAAACTCCATAGTGTAATGTGAACGCTCTGTGGCTGGGGAAGGGGGAGGGTTCAAAATCTACAATTAGGGGAGGAAAAAAAAGCAAATGTTTGTTAAATTTTCTCCTGAAAATACACATCAGACACAAACTACAGCAGAGGTGAAAACTCACAGGTGGAAAGTAAGTTCCTTTGGTGCTGGAAGAACTGCTAGATGATGCTCCAGTCACGTGAGCACGATCGTAAGGAGGTCCACTGCTCCCACCCATAATGCTCAGCGAGCTGATGACAGACTTGCCACGTGACATGCCTGAATAGAGAGATATGGCAATCAGATGAGAAGAGGAAGCAGAAGCTTGGGAGCCTCCAAGCAGTTCAGATTACTTTAAAGAATATCAAACTATCACCACAGTGTTTACTGTGAAATGCGTATCACTAATAGCAAGATGTGGCTCAATAAATCTAAGCCATGCTGACTTCAACGATCCGAACAGAATAATGACCCTTTCACACATGCAGACCATTTGTCCATTTTTTCATCCTTCCGTTAACAGATGAAAAATGGACATCAATCTATCTATATGGAAGTGGATGTAAATGAACAAACGGTCCATTTTTGCATGAAAAAAATGGCTCCGGGACTCAATTGGTTTTGGATTCTAGCTGTTGGTTGTAAAAAATGCATGTAAAAACTTTATTCATTTTTTTTTCTTTGAAAAAACATGACTTAACAGATGAAACGAACAGGCCACATGTGGGTTTACTAAAACTGTTAAAGTCGAAGTAAAGGCAAAACAAACTCAAGACCTACTTTCAGCCACAATTCTAAGCCTAATCTATCCAGCCCTGTAAAGAAAAAAAAAATTGCTATACTTACCAGTTCTGCAGCCGCTCCGGTCCGGTCCCAGGCTGAGCTGTCAACAGGAGCTTCAGTGTTTAGAAGTGTGAATGGAGAGTCAGCGGACAAAGGAAACCCCATAGTAACTCTATGGGTGTTGTCACTTCCAAGTCATTTCCTAGCCTTTGTCGTCTTTCTCCTGCACACATAGGGCGCCGTTGGAGAATAGACTTTTGTGCTGCTGCAGAACAGGCAAGTATAGTGATTTTTTGTTTACAGGACTAGTTAAGAGAAGGCTTTGGCTGGCCATATATGGTTTCTGCTGAACCGTTAATGAGCAGGCTGAATATACCAAGTGTATCAAACCCAGTCAGCTTGCAGCATTCCCTTATGATTATCGCTAGTGGCTACTATATCTGCTACAATAAGCACGGTCTTTTCCAGGTGAGAAAGGCTTGCCCTGCTGGAAGCAGACAATTGCTCAGCAGGAGGGATTCCCGTCAGAGCCCTGTCTGTGTTGATGGGAAAATCACGCAACTTTCTTTCCTGCAACCAAATTTGAACCGTGTATGGCCAAGCCTTCGAAAGTGGCTGAGAGTAGGTTTAGAGTTATTTGGTTTTGCCTTTACTTTCACTTGAAGAGCTTCTGAACCAACGTGAATATATTAAAGTTGAGCTCCAAGGAAACAGCCAAAGCACAGATGCAATACATATGTTTGCATTTTTGTTTTGGCAATGGATCTATGATTTTGGCCAGCATTCTTGTGTTGCACAGCTCTGCTGATCAGGAAGCTTTCTAGTTTAGCACCCGGCTTGCTGGACAGACAGGAGGATTCAGACTCATTGTCCAATGCTTGAAGGTGACACAGGAAGCTACAATTCTGAACAGTACAAAGTACATTTGTACATAAAGGACTCTCTTTTCTGTAAAGTCAGGGGGAAAAAAAAAAAAAAAAAAAAAAAGATTGTGGTGGGTCACACTCATAAATTAGCTTACTTCCTTTTGTGCCAACAAGGGACCTTATGCCCCGTACACACGTGCAGATTATCTGAAGACTTTTGTCTTCAGATTTACCTTTTCTATGTAGTGCAAGGGCCTGCCGGACTGCATACAAATTGAAAGTGTTTAGGTTTGACCTCATATTATATGGTTTTGGTAAGTCTAGAGAGGAAAGTCTTCAGATAATCTGCACGTGTGTACGGGGCATTAGTCTTCATCAAGCCTTAATACAGGCCCCCTAAATCCATGTACACACTATTTTTTTCAACCTCCACGGGTTGAACGATAAAATGTCAGCTCCAGTCGGAGCCGCTGTATTAACCATGCAAGGTTAGTTCAGCGATTTTCCCCGCTGAGCTGTTGTGTTCTGACAGGGGGACACCTGCCCCCCTGCCAAAACACTCCAATCAGCGAGCTCTGCCATTAGCGGAGAGCGCTGATCGGGAGTTGGTCTTCGAATGTCAGTCGTTGTCTCCCGACATTCGGTCCGTGTGTGCCTAGGCTTTATGCATTTTGTCTTTTTTTTTACTACACACAGACTGCTCAAGCCCTGAAGAAGCCTAAACCTTTTAAAGTATGCTTAAAAAACACAGTTGCTTAACTAATTCCCTGGTGGTCAGAGCAGCTCTTGAACAACTGCCAGAAGATAACTATGCACAATCTTTCCAAGGCAGCTGAACACCAGCTCCTAAACAATTACACCTAAACAGCTCCCGAACAATTAAAGCACATGCGCAACTCACAAAGAATGTGAAGTGTCTAGTGCTTTTTGCATGCATAATAAATTATGCATGCAAAAAGTGTTGAGCACTTTGGGTACTTCGTCTAGTGCAGCTTTTGGGTATGGCCAATGTTTTGGGGATTAGCCTTGCGAATAGTGATTTATAAGCATGGTCAGCCCTGTATCGGAACTAAAGTCTGATAACACACACTTTTTTCCAGCATGCTCAGCCGGCTTCTGTTGGGCCAGCAGCCATACACACGGGCCGAAATGTCGGCCGATTTTTATTGAACTGGCCGATGTGGCCTGGCATTTGGCCCGTGTGTACGGGGCTTAAAATTTTAAGCAGGGCAATGTCAGGATCACCAAGTAACCTACGTCTATTAAGTTAGACTAACATAAAAAAATTCATATTGTGATTGGAAATATACTATGGAAACTTGAGATCGAACGATTATCGGCAAAGCCGATATTTTGAGGGCCGATATGGACTTTCCCCGGTATATTGGAATCAGCTTTTTATTTACCGATATTTCAGGGAAAGTGCTTGTACTGGGGTGATGTGATGCCTGCAGCTAGAGGCATTACCCCGGTGTCCAAAGCCGACGGTCGGCGGTCTTGTAATGACAACTGATGCGGCTGAGAAGTCGCTCGGCTGTCATTCCAAGGAGCGGGAGGGGACGCCCCCCTCCTTCCGCAGCTCGCCCGGGTCTCCCATCCCACCGGGAGATCTGGGAATCCTACCTTCACCACTGCTATCTGGCACGGATCTACATTTCTTTGAATTCGGCGCCACCGCGTACCCGGAAGTGATGTCATGACATGACATCACTTCCAGGTACTGGCGGCGACGAATTCAAAACACAGCATTCAAAACGCCAAGTTTGGCTGTTTTGAATGCTTAAGTGCAGAGGAGGGGTTTGGAGATCCCTCCACCACAGTACCTGTAGACATTAAAAAAAAATAAAAAAAATGTTTTCAATGTCCGAAAATTTCGGCAGAGAATGTGTCAGTTTTTCTTGGAGTAACAGTACAAGGAAGGGTTTTCAATAGTTACATTTGTAAAACTTGTAACATGTAATTATGTGACTTGGAACATTGGCTAAACTGCTGTTTATATCTATCAACAAATGACAGGGTCTTACTTGAAATCCTTAAGATGTAAAAAAAATAAATTATTTTTAATTATATATTTAGGGGTTCCCTGAATCTCTGTGATAAAAAGTGATCATGCAGAGATTCAGCACAAATAAACTGCAGGTTTAAAGCTGGCACCTACAAAGGGCATGATAGTGGGATGTGAACTGCTAAAGTTTAGGGAACATTTCTGTACAGGAAATGCTGGTGTTTGAACTCTGTACTAGTGTAGAAGCAGTTAAAGGATAAGCCCAGAAGACATGAGGAGGGCTCTTCTCTAACACATTGTGTTTCTTAGCAGGGATGTAACATGACCCCACTGACTTACACAATAGCGTCACAGAGGGTCAGATGTGGCTGCTCATTGATTTCTGCAAAAAGATACTGGCTACATCCTCAGAAGAAACCTAGAGCCTACAAAAAGCCACAACAAAGGGCCACAAAGTAAACACAGTCTCTATACCCTGCCACTGCGAGAGCTCTGCCTATAATTCAAAACAATTTAGAAGTAAAACTACAGTTAAAGCCAGCCATACATTGATTGAAATTTGGTGAGTTCAGCAGGAACCAGTCAAATTTCAAATCATGTATGGGCAGGCTGGTTGTATAGAAGTCGATCTACTAAAATTCGATTTTTGTACAGTCAGCCTATTGGAAAATTTCTTCACGATACGTGCCACTGGCTATAGCTGGCAGCGCTGATCAACCTTATTCTGGTGGCAGGAAAGTCTCCCCGCCATCAGAACACAATAGCTCAGCAGAAGGGATTCCCTCACCTACCTCGAAAGTGTGGATGGGCGAAATCAGGTGATTTTTTTTGTACAACCCGCTGGATGGATAAATTTAAAAAAAAAAAAAAAAAAGTGACCAATGCATGGGCTGCCTAAAGTTGGCCATAGATGTATAGAATGTTTTGAATGAAAATTTAATAAAAAAAGTCTTAAGAAAATTTTTATGAAAATTGTCAGAACATTCTGAGAACCCCTCAAATATTGTTTGCAAGATTTCGTTAGCTTTTAACATCTGTTTTTTGAATGAACCAAAAACAAAAACCACGTTCACGAATATAATATTAGAAAAAAAATGTCCATCGGGCTCCTTCGAATTTCCCCGTCACTGTGGTCAAAAATGAGCATTGATTTGACCCACCAATAATTAGAAAAGTGAAAAAACTTTTAGAACATGCTTTTCTTAAGAAATTTGATTTTACAAATTCTACCCACCTATGGCCAGCTTTAGTTCATGAACCGTGAGAGGAGATGGTGGCATCATGTGACCACTTCTCCATGTACACAGCATAGATGGCCTGAAGATCTATAAAAGGATCTAGAGTGTTTCAAGGTTTTACCCAAATTTTTATTTGCCCAGAAAGGAACCCTACTTTACTTGAATGCACATTGGGTAATGAGAAGCTTTTTCAGAAGGCCTGACCAATTTGAAAGCTATCAAAATGTATGGCCTGCTTAATAAATCTATAACCTCATTCATGAAATAAACATTAATTTGTAAAAAAAAAAAAAAAAAAAAAAAGAGTAAAAGTGGTTCAATATCACCCATTCAGGCTGATTTCCAGGCAATTATACAATCCAATGAAAGAAAATCTCTCCGGGGTAAGGCAAAACCTCTGAAGACATGTATTGCCAGAACAAACGTCACCACTGGAAGATTTTATTTTTCTAGTACACTCAGCTAAGTGCATTGGATACAATTATATAAACACTAACACTTGTTACTCACCAGGTAGTGATCCAGTAAGAGAGCTGGGATGGGGGACATACCCCAGGGGTACAGAGGCTGGCCCGTGCACGACATAGTCATTCGCCATGGTCTCTCCATCACCTTTCATGCGGGGACACAGCACACGCTGGCACACAAAGTAAACTCCACCCACCACGAAAACCGTAAGAATAACCCCAATAATAGAGCCGATGGTGTTGGTCGAGGGTGGAGGTGGTTCTTCTGTAGGATCTAGACGGGACATAAAATTGTAACTTCAGATCACAGCAAATTAAACACCAAAACCAGTCAAATAGCTAAATTAAAATTAGATAGATAAGATAGATAAGTGAAAGTGTACAAAATCTGCAAGTTTAAGAATTGATGATGGTTTGAATCCAAAGGGTAGTCACACCAAATATTGATTTGATTAAGATTTACACTTCTGTTCGCTCACTTTGCATTTTGTAACTTGATAAAAATAAATAATAAAATGTATATTTTTGAACCACTTCAGCTCCGGAAGGTTTTACCCCCTTAATGACCAGGCCATTTTTTGCGATTCGGCACTGCGTTACTTTAACAAAAAATTTTGTGGTCATGCGACGTTGTACCCAAATACAATGGATGTCCTTTTTTTCCCACAGCTAGAGCTTTTTTTTGGTGATATTTAATTTTAGATTGGTTTTTAGATTTTGCGCTATAAACAAAAAAAGAGCGAAAATTTCGAAAAACCAACACAATATTTTTTACTTTCTGCTATGAAACATTTCCAATAAAAAAAAATTAAAAGAAAAAAAAAAAAATCAATACATTTTTTTTATCACTTTAGGCCAATTTGTATTCTGCTACATATTTTTGGTAAAAAAAAAAAATCCCAAAAAGTGTATTTTAATTGGTTTGTGCAAAAGTTATAGCGTTTACAAACTACGGGATAAATCTTTGGACTTTTTCATTTTTTTTTTTTTGTTGTAATGGCGACGATCAACGATTTTTAGCAGGACTGCGACATTGTGGCAGACAGATCGGACCCCTAACTGATATTTTTGACACTTTCTGGGGACCAGTGACACTACTACAGTAATCAGTGCTAAATAATATGCACTGTTACTGTATAAATGACACTGGCAGGGAAGGGGGTTAACACTGGGGGTGATAAAAGGGGTTAATGTATGCCTAACTGTGCTTACTCATTGTGAGGGGGGGGGCTTAGCTGAAACTCCTGATCTCTCTCTGCCTGTGTGACAGAAGACCTGCCTGCTTTGTTTACATAAGCAGGCTTCTTCTGTCTGTTTCTCTGATTGCGATCGCCGCCGCTCCTCCCACGGCCCCCCTTCCACTGTGTTTAAACACAGTGGGAGCGTGGTTTCGGCGGCGCGCGTGCACAAAATCACATAGATTTACAAGAAAAGATGAGTAGGGTGGAAAAAAAATGTCAGTGGCCTCCACCTGTAAAAGCATTCCTGTTTTGGAGGTGGTCTTGTTGCCCATCTAGTGCACCTGTTAATTTCATTAACACCAAAGCAGCTGAAACTGATCAACAACTCCACAACTTCCTCCACACCCCCCACCCCACAACCATTGCCTTACAGAGTCTTTCCAATTGCATCCCAATTTTAAAACTTGCAGCTGGTGTGTGGGGTTCCGAAATAAAGTGAGAATTCAGGGTATTATGCAGGCTGAACTGAGTTTTGCTGGAATACTTAAATGAAGCAGTCAGAGTTTTATATTTTTTTTACATATCACTTACAACAGCCCAGTTCATCAGAGCTGTCACTACAGTCTCGCTTGTGGTCGCACCGCCGATGTTTGCTGATGCACTGTCCACTGCCGCAGTGAAACTGGTCAGGTGTGCAGATTTCTGAGAAGATATGAATGGGCAATTTTCAGTTATTATACAGATATAGATTACCATTAAGATGTCTGCAAAATGAGCAGTGTGGCCTAGCAAGAGGAAAATTAAAAAAAATTCTGGGATGCATCACTAGAGGGATTACCAGCAGGAGCAAGAGTCATGATTCCCCTCTATAGATTATTAATCATCAATAGAGGGATCACAAGCAGGTGAAAGGAGGTCCTTATTACTTTATACAAATCTTTATCACTAGAGGGATCACCAGCAAGAGGAACGAGGTACTGATTCCCATATAGGTCTGTGTAAGAGCTCATTTAGAATACCCAGAGGAATTCAAAATGGCTCCAATGCCACTTTTCTGGCAGTATACCCCTTAAATACCTGCGCCTAATTCAGGCAAACATTTGTGCCAGTGTCGGCAACATTACGGTCATGTGCTGCAAATTCAGTTAGCTCTTACTACCGCCCCTTTAAAAATATATTGCTAACGCGGCGATAAATTCTTAAAGAATTATCACCAGTTCTCCATTTAGGAAGTTTGCGGTAATTAGAACCTACTGTGGATTGGCATGCAGAGTAGGCTGTACCTGTCCTGGAAAGCGGTCATGTATGTGACAGCTTCCAGCACACCACTATCTCTGTCCTCATTTAGCCATCGGCGGGAAGATTTGTCCAAAAGCTGAATGTAAACGATAGGGCATAGAAACAGTGGGGTCATTATCCATATTTGGGAAATGACTTGTCACTGGGTGGGTCTAATGGGGGAACTGAAAGACTAGGTTCCCCCCCACTTTTAAGTGATGGTGCACAGCAGTGGGCGGATCTTAAAGCTGCAACTGGACTGAATAGCAGCTATGGATATATCCACTGCCTGTGTTGTCAATCAAAAGTGCAGCGGACCGTATCTCAGTTTCCCATCAGGCTTTGTCCACTATTTCTAAAAAATTCCTCAGACAAGTGCCTGTCAGTGTGACAGACACAGTGGGAGGGAAGGGGTGCACTGGGGAAGGAGCATAGGAGAAGGAACAGACATACTTGACTGTGACAAATGCATGAACTGGGTGCAAGCCTGACATTTTCAGTACCGTGCCCCAACAAAATTCTAAAAGCTGTCTGAGACACCATTTATGAATTCCCCCCTCACCCCCCAACTTCAAGTGTTGAGTTTTGGAGACCTCACTTAGAAAAAGATAGCAATAAGATAGGATAAGAAATGACGAAAGGTCTAGAATAAAACATATCAAGTCTGCAGGAACCCATGTAAAGTCTTGAGGAAAATTGGGAAAAGGGAGACATGACTTTAAAACCTTTAAATTATTTATTATTTTCAATATGAGGCATAGATCACGACCCAGAGGCAGAACCTCAAACTCGCAGGATAAATATTCAAAATTCACTTTAGAAAGTATTTTTTTACAGAAAGAATAGTGGAGGCTTGGAATACACTTCTAGCAGACGGACTGGGTCAGTTAACAGTAAGAGAAAATAAACATTGGAGCTTGGGAGAAACATAGATCTATATTTAGCCCACAAAAAAAAAAAAAAAAAAATTCTAAAAAAAAAATGATAGACTCAGTAGATCACTTTTTTACCATTGCTTAGCATGAACAATTCATCCAGATTTTTTGTTTTGCCATTTTTAAATTTAGATGGGTTTTAATGATTATTTGGCTGTGAAAAGACTTGTGCTCCAATACTGTCCTTTTCCTTTCATTGCCTGCTCCGCTGACTCACTGTGGTGGATGAAGAAGTTCTTCAAGTTCAATGAGTAATAAAAACGGGCTGGCAAAGCAATCTGTTTAGCGGTTAGAGATTCAATAACAGGCGAAATCTAAGCTAAAAGACTAAAAAAAAAAAAAAAAAAAAAAACTTTTGAGATGATAAAATAAGGTAGACCTACATTTCTATACCAGTTTGGTTGAAAAGCTTTAAGATTCCTTTATCACCACAGCCTTATGGTTATATATTCTCATTGGGTCCAAAGCCCAACTCCAATCCTGGTTTCCATACACTGAACTGATGGCCAAAAAGATTGACAAAAGCTGTTTGCAGTTTGGAATAAATGGCTCTATAATATTAGGCTACATTTGCACCATACACTGACTGCTGTGGATGTGCAAGCTGGTTTACGGGGCATAAAGGGGTTTGCATGGTTCCACACAATGGCCTGAATTTTTTAAATATGTTTTGGAATGAGATATTAATACCTTCTGTTCTAAAAAGGCTTTACTGTGCTAAGCAGCGATCTGCTGGAAGGGCTATTTGATTCCTTTAACTCTTTCATCGTAACTTGTATGGTTAATTATCAAAGCTGGACAACCCTCAGAATTTAGGGTGCCACCATTTTTTGGTTGTAGCTTTCTTTGTATGCTAGAAGTAGGACATGGTCTATGCCTCAAAAAAAATAAAAATCTATCTACTAGATTCTGAATGGCTATCAAATTATAGGTGCTAATCATATAGCATTATTTAACTGAAAAAACATTCTGAGCTTCAAGTGTTTTATGGCCTGTATTATTGGCACATACCATCGCAGTTCTTCTCATCAGACTTGTCCTGGCAGTTTGCATCGCCATTACATCTTCGTGAGGAATCTATACACTGTCCACTGGCACACTGGAACTGAGTATCAGAACACATAGGGCAGTTTTGCTCATCGCTGTGATCCACGCATTCTGTGAAGCCGTCACAACGCCACTCAGCAGGGATACAGTCTACCTCCCCTGTGTAGCAGGTGAACTGCTGAGGGGAACAGGTTGGGGGTTCTGAAAGAGAACATACAATATTAAAATTAGGACTTATGACCTGCAGCTGTCAAATGTGACGTTAAGATGCCAATTACCACTGCCAAATCATTCTTACCTCTTAGCACAGCCGCTCTCAACCAGGGTTCTTACAGAGGTTGCCAAGTGTGTCTGAACAATTAGCAATTTCTGCTTCACAAATGGGTAACCGCTAACTTTAACGATCTTTCAACGTGAAAGTTTACCCATAACAACTTGATAACAATGTTCTTTAGCAAAGAGCATACATTCCCCATTAATAATTATGCTACCAAAATTAGTGAGTGACCAGATTGAGATAGGACATGACTGGTATCCCTTGATTTTGATACTACTGTACGCCTTTACCATTCTTGATAGCCTCAACAATGTAAAAACGTATACTAAATTGTATTACTCCATTTTGTAAAACTAATAAAAACGATTGAAACAAAATTAGTGTGTGCTGTAAATTGCTTCCAGCACTGCTGCTGTTTCTTCTTGCTGAAGACTGCCATTCTGTTGAAATTTGGAGCCAACTGAACAGCAGTACATCTTTAGACTGTCATCAGATTGGTCTCTTCAAATTAGGCACAGTGCCTCAGAATAAAAGCAACTGAGCATGTGCAGAGTAGTTGGGAGACAATGTATTACTAGATTTTAAACAGTTTAGCCAATTATAGCCACTTATTTTTAAGGTTTTAAAAAGCTGTATTTGCAAAAGGGGCCAACCTGAAGTAATCTATCAGGACTTAATTTATTGACCAATAAAGTTCCACCTTAGGCTAAAGAGAATTTCTCTCCTTGAGCACCAGTGTGAAAAGGTCCTTCTCTCAATGACCACCAATATAAGGGGTCCTTCTTCACTGACCACAAACGTGAGGAAACATTGCAATTTTCACTTTCTGTACTTCTTTTTACTATTTTTGTCATCAGGAATGTAGCTCACAACTTAATTTTTCCTGAAAATATTTTTATTAGCAAGGGTTCCTTAAAAAGGTTGTAAACCTCAGAAAAAAAAAAATTTAAGAAAAGAAAAATCTGAAAGACAAAAAGCCATAATGAGCTAGTAGGCGGGAGCCGCCATTCACGGCACAGGGCTCTGAAGGAACGGCACGTGTGGCCGTTCCTTCAGAGTGCATGCACCGATGACGTCCTTGGCTGCATGAAAAGTAAATATCTCCTAAACGGTGCAAGTTTAGGAGATATTTACAGTACCTATAGGCAAGCCTTATTATAGTCAAATGTCTATAGGTGTACATTATCATTACAGCGTCTTAACTCCCTTTGCAACTCGCAAAGCTCACTCTCACACTATACAATATTAGTACCTTCCACTAACCTTTTCAAATAAATATTTTTCATACAGCAGTCCAACCATTAATAATAAAAAATAAAAAAAAAGCAGAAAAGGCGTTGCTTCAAAGTGCAGTGGTAAAACACCTTAATGACAAGGAAGGGTTTACAAGATGGAAGTGAAAAACAGGCATCTCAATTAATTCATAACATCAAGCGAGATGTTTCCTGGGAGTAAAGACAGCTGCAGGTGGAAGTTCCAGCCTACTAGCGGTGGGCAACACAGTCTCTGATCCAGGATGGAGAGCCATGCTGTCAGGGCCAGCATGGAATACAGGCAATCCAGTCGCTCCTTCTTCAAACCAAACACCAATTGGTTTGAAGAAGGAGCGACTGGGCATGCTCCCCAACATGTCCAGCCCACTCTGACATCACTTCCAGTTGCCTGTATTCCATGCTGGCCCTGACAGCACGACTCTCCATCTTGGATCAGACACATAGTGTTTCACACCGCTGGTCGGCTGGAACATCCACCTGCAGCCGTCTTTACTCCCAGGAGGCCCTCCCTCCCATCCTCCCGCTGGACGTTATAGATTTATTGATTTACCTGTTTTTTACTTTCATCTTGTAAGTCTTTTTAACCCTACCTTGTCATTCAAGTGTTTTATTACTGCACTTGAAGCGCCGCCTTCTTTTTGCTTTTCCTATTCCCTCTTCTGAAGTGCTGCTGTGGTGCATTAATCACATTTCAAGAGCCAGTCATGTACTCTTTTGTTACAGTTTCCATGTTATCCAGAGCGCCCTATTCTCCACACTCCATTAATAAATATACAATCCTTTTATGAAGAAATCAAACATAATATTCATAAAATATAAAGTGAGACGTTCACAGTGTGTAGCGAAATCAAAGTACAAATTTTCAGTATAGGAGAGCCACCTGCACAACTGTGCAGGAATTAAAGGGAAGGCTGGAGTTCAGCTTTAACCACGCATAAACTCTGGGTAAACACCCTTAATGATCAAGCTATGAGCACAATCCAATGTGCAGTTGTTTTACATATTCCATAGTCACAATAATCCTTGTAATTCTCACAGAACAGCAGATATCCCCATGACGGGAAGCAGTTTCCTACCTCCACAGGACAGCTCATCCTGGAGAAGCACCAGGTGCATGGGGCAGGAGCAGCGAGTCGTTCCATCTCCCTTGACAATACAAATGTGGGAACAGCCACCATTATCCTGAGAGCATGGATGCTCCTCTGTAAAACAGAAGAAAAGACATTAATAAAGCCCAACTCCTGGTAAATATTTTTATTTGGGATACAGCATGGAACAGGTTAGAGCCTTGCTCAGGTTTACATTGCAGTCTGTCTCTGTTGGGCAGATTCACCCTAACTTACTGTCAGGGCAGGATATCATGGGAAATCTCTCCAAACAAAACAACATGACGTTTTTTAAGGGTCCCTACAGACAAAACTTTTTTTAAGTTTTGGATAGTGGAGGGGGTTTGAAACCCTGCCAGGTTTTTATTGTCATCTGTGCCTGTTAGGGGGGATTCATCCTCTATTTGTCCCGTTTACTGTGTTCATCGAAAGTCAAAAACAATCCGGAATTTTGGGAATAGAGGAGAAACCTTCCAATGGGTATATTAGTTCTGGTGACACCCTGGGATTCCCTCACTTTGTTTTGACAGGAAGGAAAAGGAAATCTCCCCAACCGGCCACAGATAGAAAAACAAAAATTGACAGGGGTTATTACCCTTCCTTACGCTATCCAAAATGGAAAAAAATGCCTTTAATTCTACTTTAATTAAATAAGGAAGGATTAGAAATTCTGAAAAGGAAGGATTAGAAATTCTGACAAGGAAGGATTAGAAATTCTGACAAGGAAGGATTAGAAATTCTGACAAGGAAGGATTAGAAATTGACAATTTTCTTCTCTGTACATTTTGGTCCTGGTGATACTAGAACACCCAAATCCTTGTGTAGGCTTCACAGGGAAAGGAAGTGAGGAAAAACCTCCCTAACTGGGTCACAGAGACACAGCTAAGCCTGGCATTTAACGTGCTCTACTCTATCCAATACTTAAAAAGAGCAAATTTGGATTGAGTTGGGTTTTACAGGTGTGCAAGTAATTCTGTGTCCTTACAGCCTTATCTGCATAGGTAAATCATTATCAATATTCCAAGACTCAAATGTCTTCTACCTCCATCCACCAGGAATATGGATTTGCTGCCGGTGTGTAGGGGATAGAATCCTAGTTAACCCTCTGCTAAACTTACATTACATATTTTAGGGTGTGACAAAAAGAATGACACTTTTCAATATAAAAATGAATTCCTCCCATGTAAAGCTGTAGTAGCCCATGGGCCCATGGCAGTGTTTAACGCAGCCCTGATACTATGTGGACACTCACTGTACTCCTGCATGCTGAGCTCAGTTACTGCGTGGATGTCAGTCAGGAACTGAATACGGGCCTGGATTTTGGTGCGGCCTTCGCGTCCTGTTTTTTCAATGCGCTCAATCATCTGCTGCTGTCTGTCGATCCAATATAGGTGATTGCCAAAGACAGTGAGTCCTACTGGCTGCAGCACATTGGAGTCCTCGAGGACAATGCGGTTTCCCCCTGAAGATAAGTAGTGAATGACATTACAAACTTGCAAGCAAAAGCCATAATCCAAATTTTTTTTTTTTTTTTTTTTACACATAATATGTAAATAGGTATGTCATAAAACATCGAGTCTGCTTTAAAACCAAGGGAGAGGGGTGGGGGTTGGGCTGGGTTCATAGTAAAATTACAGAGGGGGTTTGCTAACCTGTAAAGGTCTTTTCGTACAGGAAACATACAGGAGACAACCTGCTTAAATATTTGATCATGGGTAATATACTGCCACTTTCAGATTAGCACACTGGCAAACAAAGTTGTCAGGACAACCCATCACTTGTCATGCTCCCAGGTATCTTCAGTATTTTTGCAAGCCATCAGAGAAAGAGGGCAGGACAAAAGGAAAGGGTAGCCTGTGGGAAGGGATGCCGGTCTTCAACCGTGTTTATTGGCCAAAGCGAGATTACCTCATTCCTGCGCATGCGCCAGAGTCAGTCATCCTGGGACACAGGGACCATGCAAGCGCAGCTCAGTTTACACACCAGATAATTCTGTAGGCAGGCAGGTAGGTGTATTTTATTACAGAAGAGATATGTCTATTCTGCAATAAAGAGCCAAAAAAACACCTGGTCTTTATGAAGAATGAAGAAGGGGTTCTTACAGGATAAAGCTTCCAATTTTGAAATCTATCTGGCTAATGTGATGGTTATGAAAAAAAGAGGACTCAGAACACTTAAGGGTAAAGTGACCACTCCCCCTGCATGTAGGTACTGATGACTGAGAAAGTCCACATGCCAATTGTCTATCCCAGGAATTTGGACAAGGCTGGAATTTACTTTTTTCATGCCATGAATAGGTCCACATTTCAAAGAGCCAGTGGCTCATGGTGCATGGGCGTGTCCACGGAATGGTGAGCTTGTCCTGTGCAGTCAGTACATTGAGCTGTGGAGGCCTGGAGTGAAACTG